>NW_026057589.1:2647833-2686315 GCF_023721935.1 Panthera uncia | reverse complement strand
TATTTCAATGCAGAGAAAATGCTGCAGGTAATCACTTGTTTGATGTGAGTCCCAGCAACTTTTAAATTCAAGGGTGTGGTTAGATGTGCATTTATTAGCTAGTCAGACCCAGCAGGTAGCAAGTCAGGCTCTTTTGAAAGCTGCATTTTTGTCTCTTGGACTCTTCAAGCCAAGTAATGGAGAATAACATCAGGAATTTCATTGAGGTTGACATTTAAGGCCCTTTGTTTTGTTTTGTTGCAGTCAAATATCCAGAGACCACTTTTCTTAACTAGACAAAATTGTAGCTAGAAAATCCTTAATGGTCCATGGAGAAAGGAATGATACAGTACAAACTCTTGCTTCAGTTGTTATTTTAAATATGGACATTATTTCTACCAGGACTGAGAAAGAGTTTATGGTTTATTTTTATGGAATAAAAAGGTCCACACAGTTCTAAGCCCAAAGCAAGTGTCTCCTAAGGTTTGTGAGTGATGAATCCAGAACTCCAAAGGTCAATGCAGGATTGTAAACTTACATTCCTTTTGGCATTAAAGAAATAAGCTAGTTTTAAACATTTTTCAAAAGTGCATTGAGGAATAGGCAATCTAATTGTAGTATAAGCAAAGGTCAGCGACCTGTGCTAATTACAAAGCATTTTAACCCTATTCTCAAGTTGGAATGTGTCCCCGCAGTAGTTGGTTAACCTGTTTCTAAAGGTTATATGCATTTGTGTGCAAGAAAATGGAACTTCTCATTAAAAAAGAATATAGATACATGTGTGTGTGTCTTCTCTCATTTTAGCTACTTAATCCACATCACTGATGTTTAGTTTTACTGTTCACATTTTTTTGTTGTTGTTACTTTAAACATTTATCTTTCTTCTTGGTTCAGCATAATGCAGATTTCAGTAAGCACTTGTTTTTAAGCACTTATTTCTAATCTGTGATATAAAATGATTCATGACTGCACTTCTGTTTAAAAACTGTCCCCATAGTATATAGGGCTATAGTGATAGGCATGTATTTGTTATGCAACAGAGTCATTGAGCAAAAGGCTCTACAGATATTAAGCTGACCTATAATTATGTTTGATTGCATTTTAGTTTTTCTCTGAGGCATGTAATTGACATAAGTTTTGTATGTATTAATCTATTGATTAATTAATTGATTTCCTTCTTATTAAATAAGGCATGCTTTTGTTTACATCTTTACAGTGGTGCACTTATTAGAAATCTTTCCTGGCAAGCGCAATATAATAGGTTTCTTCCCAAGAATCTTCAATCTATATGGGGAACAACCAGCTGGTGAGATAGCTGGGAATGAAAATACCTAGCTCAGAAAGTTTTTGTTGTAGTCACTTGGTTAAGAGCAGGAGTTCTGGAGTCAGGGTGGCCGGCTTGATACCAAGTCAGCCAGATATGTAACCTTAGCCCCACTATACCCATTTGGAAACTAAGGCTCAAGATGCTTGTATGGTTTATACATGGTACATGGTACACAGTACAGTAAATCAGAACAGGTGAAAATCTAAAGACAAATAGGCAAAGCAAATTGAAAAAGCCAAACTGTAAGCTCTGTTAAAGAAATATCTAATGTATATAGCTCCAGACACTGTTCTGCTTCTTCACAGTTGTCCCTTTCCTAAAACACAAGTTCCTATCTAAGCCCCAGATATGTCTGCCTCTTATAATATAGACAAAGAAAAGCTATTTTAATGAAGTGGCTTCTACAACAGCACCTGTACCTTGAACATCTTTGGAAAAGTTCTCAGATCACTGACTTTCATAGAGTTTCTAAAGTATAATGTTATTTTCATTTGCTCATTTGATAGGATGATAAACATTTCCTATGAACTGTTATTAGGTTCATTAATATTGGTCTTTATTGGTCTTAAAGTTGGTCTTAAAGTTGGTCTTTATTAGAAGTGGACAAGAGATAACAGGAAGGAATGGAGGAGGAGAGCTGTGTGGGCACACAACAGATGCAGTTACCCGGGGCAGTCAAGAGTCACAGTAAGAACAAGCTTTCAAAAGCTCAACAAGTTTTTGAACTGGCGAGGTTCCTTGATGAAAGAGAGAGAATTATAAATAGAACATTTCTACTCTGCAATAGCCTGTGCATAGCGTAGGTAGGCATTTGGATATCTCAAAAGCAAGTTTACTGTATTCACCTAAGCATATCAAAGCTTACCATAGATGAAAATACAAATATAAAGAAATAAAACCAAAAAATAACATAAAAGCAAGGACAGGCCTTCATAACCTAGTGATAATTGACAAGTTACAAAAACGGAAAACAAATGGGAGCGAAATAGTTTAGCTAATCCACAAAACTGCACAATAGAATTCCTATGTATTTGTTAGTGGTGGGGCCAACAGGTTGACTCTCAGCTTGCTAGTATCCATTGTGAAGTATAAAAGTTGATTACCAGTACAAATTAGAGTATCCATAAGATAAACCAATTCACCTCAAGAAATTTGGTCACTGGCTTGGTGTTGGGAATATTTATTTATCCTTCACCATTTTCCCCCAAAGGACACTAGGCAATGGAATGAGCAAAATCCCCAACGTGAGCTGTGTAATATCACAGTGAGGTATTTCATAAGACTTTTAATTTCTAACATTCCTTAATGTAGGTCACAGAAGTGCAACTATTGCATGTAAAGTACAATTCATTGGAACTAACTTTACTAACCTGTTGAAGGGAAGGACTGGTCATTATGATGATACTGCCCTTGGAACCTCTCAGGTGTTCCTATATAGTTGAATCATATGATTAGAGTATTCAGAGCAATGGTTTCAAATACAGTAAAATCTTGGTTTGCAAGCATAGTTCATTCTGGAAACATACTTGTAAATCAAAGCACTTGTGTATCAAAATGAACTTCCCTGACTTAGTTGGGATCATGTGACATTTGGCATCATGTACTACTTGTATCACAACACATCGCTCGTTTATCAAGTTAAAATTTATTAGAAATGTTTGCTTGTCTTGTGGAACACACACAGAACAAGTTTCTCTCAATCCCAGGTTTTACTAGGTATTTTTTTTGAATTGCCTCACCTTCTTGTCAACTAATGTCTTATATAAAAGCAACAAAAGCAAACAAACAAACAAAAAAACCCAAACATTTAAAGTTGATTAAATATAAGGCTTCATCATTATGCTTCGGGCCAGGTAGGTCCACACGGCTCCTCATGCTCCATTTTCTGAAGCATCTCCTGAGGTATCACCATAGACCCTGCCCTGGGCACAGAGTTGTGTCATATATTTACTTGTATATAATGTCTATGATTTAGCATTGGTGTGTGTGTGTGTGTGTGTGTGTATGAACGCACGTGTGTGTGTGTGTGTGTGTGTGTTTAATGAAAGATATGTACAAGTAGAAATAAAAGAATGTTTGGTGAATCCAGACCCCCACCTGTTCTGTACCTTACACACATAATATTGTCAGTTAACAGGTATACTTCGTTTTAATATAAATGTCCCATTGACTCTGTAAGACGTTCTTGTTCGTACTGTGATGTAGAAATTGAAGATAAGTAAAACGATTTGTTGAAAGTCACGTGATGTTTGAATCACAAAGCCACTGTTGGGATTCAGGACTGAGTGACTCCAAAATCCATCTTCTTTCTGCTATACCAGGTTGTTGAATTACATGGCAAGGCTAAATGGTGAGGCACTCAGACCACAGGTGATATAGCTCATGCAATGCCTTCTAATGCATCTCTTGGTTTTTTTTTTTTTCTCTTTATCCTTGAAATTGTCATAAAAGGTATTAATGGCGGAGTTCAATGGCAGTGATTAGCCACTTGAAATAAAAAGTGTATAACAAATGAGACCTTGTGTAGCCATTTTCCTCTTCAGTCTCACCATTAACTCAACACAGCCTGGATGCCAATTTTCAGTATGTGTCTATGTATAGTTGCTATCACTATTAATGAGACTTATGTGAGCTCACAAAAGAAATAGTGGAATCTATTAAATCAAAATTATGACTCCTTTACCAGTTCTTCCTTGTGAGTGAGTACACCGCATCCTGATGATTCCTATTGCTTAGCCAACAATTGTTTAAATGCTGGGTCATTTGTGGGCATATGCTCCATCTGTCAGGTGTCACAGAAACCTAAGGACATAAAAAGTCCTTCTACCACCTAATGGTTTTCATCTGTTTGGTGAATTCAAGAGTTGACCCTTTAGAAGAAATAGCTAACAAGGACACAGACCAGGGTGTTAATTTGGAAGGTGTTACAGAGACAGGAAGCAACACTGTCTATAAATAAGTATGAAGACTTTGGAAAGTGATGTGAAGCACTGGAAATTAATGGGCTGCTGTCAGGCATACTTGGGTTCAAATAGCTGTTTTCCTGTTTGTTGTCTTCTGACTTAAGTAATCTAGTAAATGATCAGTTTTCAATAAGTGTTCAATCTATTCCCTTCTTTTCATATTTAGGGAATAGATTATTTTTCTATTTCCAAAGAAGTGTCAACAGAATCCTGGAGAAAACAAATAGAATATTTATTTCAAGTGGAGAAAAAAAAAATGGTTGTAAAGACGTGTACACACACACACACACAAGCACATGTAGCTTTGTAATTTGAGACCAAAACTCCATGATTCTTATTTATTAACTTTGTCTTGGAGTCAGTGATTTAACTACTCTGTGTGTCAGATTTCTCATCTATGAAATGTGAATAATAAAAACTACCATGGAGAGTAAGGCTGAAACACACACACATTAATCAATTAGAATGGTACATGGTAGGTTCTATGTATTCAACTTATCCTGCCATGACCTGACCTGATCCTGATAACAGTTATCTTTGAAATAATAATGGTAGAGAGTTTGTGTTGCTTTGCGACAACACACATCCCCCCACCCCATTAAGAATTAACTTCAGAAACCAACCAAGTCGTTTAGCCGGTAAACAGTTATTTACTGCAAGTCTTAATTTTCATTTCATGACATACATTTACACTAAGGAACTGTATATTGTACTTTTGTAGAAGAAAACCCTTTTAAAATTTATGTTTCTTGATGCTTTGAAATAGATGTGGGATAATTCCTCTATAATTAGGCAAGATGCATTAATTATTTCCTAATGAGGCCAAATGGAAAAAAAATAAAAATGAAACAAAGGTAATGTACTATCACTATTTTATTTCTCTAAAATCATGAAAAGCCTATGTCTGACAAGTAGAAATAATTATTCATTCTCCAGATGGTGGCTTGGATTGGTGAAAGGGGAGCCTTTTGATTTGGGGATATTCAGTATTATCTCTACTAATCAATTTTTCCATTGAGATTTAGTTTTTACTGGGATAAGGAAAAACTGAGTCTCCCGACTTTGCTTAGCTTCCTGAGGTTCTATTAAAACAACAAGAACAACAAAAACTTCTTTGCTTTTTTTATTGTGTTGTCTTGTTATTTAATCAGGCTGGCCATGTCTGATAGGCATTTGCACTGTTGCTACCCCATGGTCTCACCTGCGTTAATTGGACAGTGGCAGTTTTCAATTAGTGTAAGCTCAGCTTCTTGGACTGCCTTTGCGATTTCTCTCACACATACGTTGTAATTATGTGTGTACCTCAATGTGTGAGACTATAAACATATGCTATATATTTGAATAAGAGTGCTGTCAACACTTTATTTTCAAAGTATATTAATTATGACTGAATAATAATGTGGATGCTAATGCAGTGAGAGCAGTATCCTGTGCCTGGTTGATATTTACATTACCAAATGCATCTCATTCTCAGAAGAGTGAATTTTAAAGTAAGGAACAATTAGCAACTCTATGGAAATTGTATATTAAGGGTATCTTACAAACAATCCTCAAGACAGCCAACCACTCTTTATTTTAAATTGTTTCTTTGCTACAACAGACAGAGATGTTAAAAATAGAAGGGTTGAATTGTATTTAGAGTTGCAACAACTGAAGAAGACTGCATGGCTAGATAAGATTTTTAAGTGTTTATGGCTTGTTTTTTTTTAATTTTTTTTTTAACGTTTATTTATTTTTGAGACAGAGAGAGACAAAGCATGAATGGGGGACGGTCAGAGAGAGGGAGATACAGAATCTGAAACAGGCTCCAGGCTCTGAGCTGTCAGCACAGAGCCCAACGCGGGGCTCGAACTCACGGACTGCGAGATCATGACCTGAGCCGAAGTTGGCCGCTTAACCGACTGAGCCACCCAGGCGCCCCATGGCTTTTTTTTTTTTTTTAATAGAAACTAATATCCATTTATCTTGATTATATCACTCTATCAATCACCAAGATCCTGTATATTTATGAGTGCAATTTTTGAGTATGATGCTCTTTGACCTTCACATGAGTACACACTGATGATGCCTGGGAAGGTGAATATTTTCAGCAACTTTCAGTAGTTAGGGTAGATGTTAGGAGTGTGAAAAGGATTCTGCTATTAAACATCCCAGGTACTTGTGGATTTGGTTAAGCAGGTAAATTTGACCTGATATTTAACTCTTATAGAACAGTATGAATCTGCTATGTGCCATAGCAAGAGGATGGGATGAGAATCTGTTTTCTGGGCACATAGTAGAAACAGTATTAATATTTGTTGACTATATTTTACAATAGACTACAGGGACAAATATGAATCTCTATTACTACATAAATTAAGAGTTTTAGTATTCAGGACATGAATGTCAGAATCTTTGTAAAAAATGTTTTGGAACCTAACATTGACTATTTCTGGCAGAAACAACTGGAACCATTTATTAAAATTAGCATTTGTTACCAGATAAAATAATTTCACTTACAATTTTTCAAGATTAAAAAAAATCACAGAAGTAAATTCCTTTTTGATTTCTTAGTCAGTGGTTTTCAAAGGTTTCCTGGACCAATAATATTAGTATCACTTAGAAGCTTTTTAGAAATGCAATTGTTTGGGTGCCCAACCCCAAATTTCTACATAGGGTCCAGAAGTCTGTGTTTTTATTTAGGATTCTGATACTTATTAATGTTTACACTGCTCCAGTATATAGATGAAAATGTGTTTGTACTTTTTCCTTCTAGCCATCTAGATGGTTTACCAGGGCTTTGGAATAACCTGAGATAATATTCACCTGAGATTTCAGATGAGTGCCCAGTGTCTAAGAAGAATTGCTTTAATGTGCAAATAGTGTTAAGTTAGCTTCAAAGAAGGAGGGAACTTGGGCGGGAACTTGATTTATAGTATGTCATTTAACATTTAACATTAACAAAGTTTCAAAGTGTTAATTTTCCCATTTGTAAAACTTGCCTCAGATTGAAACAAGATAAGTTCAACTTTCTTGTGGTCATACATTGAAACTTCCAAACCTAGGTTTGGAATAAGCCTACAATTTTTCTGTTTTTTTAAATTTCAGCAACCTTTGTTTACATTACATTTAGCCTATGTTTAATGAAAATTTAAATTATATTAGTTTTTTTCAAAATAAACTTTATTAAGGTATAATTGTTATAAATTTGAATAAGTGGTTCTCAAATTTCTTTTGGTCACAGGACATCTTTATAACTTAAAAAAACTTATTAAGGACTCCATAAAGCCTTGATTTATGTGAACTGTATTATACTTACATGTTTTCCATTTTAGAAATTCACACTGAGAAAGTTTAAAGATTTAAGTCATTTAAAGGTAAAAATGATAAACTTATGACATAAATCATTTATAAATGATAAACTCATAAAAGTTGAATGAAAACTACTTTCCAAAGCAAAAAATGAGAAGAATGTTATTGTTTTACATTAAAAAAAAAAAACTCTTTAATTTCTGAGTTAATAGAAGATGGCTAGATTCTTCTATCTACTTCTGCATCCAGTCTGTCATAGTATGTTGTTTTCATTAAAATATAAGAAGAAAATCCAGCCTCAAATCTGTAGTTGGGAAGGCATGGATATTTTTATAATCTTTCTAGATAATTGTGGATATTTTTCTTTGGTATCACACCCAAATCTCCACAAGTGGAAGTGCCTGAAAAGCTAGTTTCAATGTGAATCGGAAACCATATCAATAAGTTTTTGTATTCTTCTACATTAAGTCTGTTGGTTTCCCTTTTGTTTGGAATAGATCTTTGCCATTTTATAGTTTTTTTAGCATCACTCATTTGGAAAACACTGTTTCACTGAGTTATATAGATCTTTAAAATTTTATTATAATAAAAATTCATGTTTAGTAGTGTCATCAGATTAATCTCACACAATTTACACTGGAACATTCAGTCGAACTGTGGAAAAAGGAAAAAAATTAAGAGAATGTTTTGTCAGTGTTCTTTATGTTTCAAAAGAATTTGATTAACCAGAGAACTAAGAGGAGTTGAAAATATGAGTTAGATTTCTGATGTGCTAATCACAATTACTTGCTAAACAGGATGTATCTTGTTATCCAAATAACTGACAAGAGCACAGTGGGAAAGAACACAGTGGATAACCAAATGACAGTTATCTCCTCTCTGAAATTCTGTATTTAAAAAGAGACTGGGAAAATCAAAATGCCATGACCTTGAAAGAACATTGCAACTGAAGTTTAAAAAGAGCTACATAAACCTAGATTGTAGTCTGGGTCATCAAATGGGGTGTGATATTGGTAAATCATTTTTTTTCTGTGATCAAGATGCCTAATAATAACTTAGCTGTGTTGCCTCATACTACCCCTTGGGCTCTGCAAACCATCTCATTCAAAGTCTTGTAAAAAGCAGACGGTCACAGCCAAAGCTCAGATTTAACAGAAGAAATCACAATTTCAAGTTTCATCCACCACTACTCAATGGGTGGATGGATGGGTTTATAGGTGGATGAGTGAATGGACAAATGTGTGGATAAGAGAATTAAGGGGAGAAAGGTAGGTAGATAAATGGTTTTATTCAACAGCATATGGGTGCATGAAAGAGTGGGTGAGAAGAGTGGTGACTGAATAGATTCACAAATATCCTTCCTTTTAGACAGATGAGAATCAAAAACCCTAGTTTGGAGTACAAATACAGTAATTTCCCATTATCCCAGTTGCCCTTTCCATGGTTTGTTACCCTTAGTCAACTGCAATCCTGAAGCAGAAGATCCTCGTTCTAATCTATTATCAGTCAATAGTAGCTTCACACATGACATCACAGTGCCTACACATCATTCATTTCACTTCATGTAGGCATTTTATCATTGTGCATCATCACAAGAAAAAGGGTGAGCACAATACAAGAAGATATTTTAAGACAGACCACATTCACAGAACTTGTATTATGGTATATTGTTATAATTGCTCCATTTTATTATTAGTTACTATTGTTAATAGGGTGCCTAATTTATTTATTTTTATTGTCACTTTTTTTATTTGAGATAGCACGCACACAAGCAGGGGATGGGAAGAGAGAAGGAGAGACAGAATCCCAAGTAGACTCTGCAACGTCAGCACAAAAGTCCAGGGAGGGGCTCAGACTCATGGGTCTGACACATCATGTTTCTAAATCTGTAAAGCCACAGTCCAGACTGAAGGTGATAAATTTGCCCAGGTCATGAATGTTGGCTTGGGTAGTCTCTTGGCAAACAGTATGCTGGCCTCCTGTTAATATTCTCCTTTCACATTCCTATTAGTTGAGCATTCTTCCTATGTCTGTGTCTATTCCATTTCAAACTTTTATAGGATAAATTAGTTCACAAAATATGCCTGTTCTCTATGGTTTTATACTCATGGCTTGTAAATGTGTCTATTAAATATTGTCATTCAGGAATAAACTGGAGAAGCTTTTATATCCTGTCTCCTCATCTAGGGAAATGAGAGATCCCTAGACTAACTACTTATGTACTCCTGAGGGTCTCTCTAGAATTATGCTAAAATGTATATGCTCTGGAATCCAATTTACTAGGTTTATATCTGGTTCTGTCATTGTTAATTGTATGTGTCAAAAAGTCATTATATTTGCTGAACCTGAGTCCTTCATCCATGTAAAATCATTGACAAGGTACGGGACATTAAAATAGGTCCTGTGCAGATGAAAAAATAAATAGACTTTAATGAGTGTTGACTATATGCCAAGTATGATGTTTGTTGCTGGGTATAATGTTTAATATTGTACATAGAGGTCCTTCCCTTGTGGAACTTTCTTTCCTTCCTTCCTTCCTTCCTTCCTTCCTTCCTTCCTTCCTTCCTTTATATCTGTCTATCATCTATCCATCCATCCACCATCCATCCATCTATCTTTAAAAGAGTAGTGAAGACAATGTATTTTTTTTCTGACTATATTTTCAGGTCCCTGCAGCCAAAAACAGCAGTTCACTTGGGCTTGTTTCTAACTTTCTATTTCTCTGGACACCAGTTCCCATGGTCAGGTCAAGCTGTTCAATGCTCACACCAGTAATTGACAGAGAATGCAAAGAACGAGTCTGAGATATCAAGATGCTGTCCCTTTGCCAGTGGTGATGCTTTAGGAAAACTATATTTTAGTGAAGCAGGAGTCATTTTCAGTATGGGATGCTGTGTTCTGTTATTTTAACCAGGGAGTGTTTCTTCTTTAGCCTTTTTACCTCTTAAGACAAACTGAAGAGTAACTCGGTTTATAGGAGAGTTAATTTGAGAACTGTTGTTTCACTGATTTTTTTTTTTTCCTTAGAGTGTGTGATTACAAGAGCAATTGCATATCCCAAGCTTTGTCTTACAAAATGTTGGGATGATGCTATGCCTTTTACATGGCTTTAATCCCTGCTCCTTATTGGTAGAGAGCAGTTTAGAAACATGAAAAGAATCTTTATGCCCTTGTGCTCTTTTTTTCACCTGACCTTTCAATCTCCTAGCAGCCTATAAATGTTTTTTTTTTTTAATGTTTATTTATTTATTTATTTATTTATTTTTTAAACTTTTTTTTAACGTTTATTTATTTTTGAGACAGAGAGACAGAGCATGAACAGGGGAGGGTCAGAGAGAGGGAGACACAGAATCTGAAACAGGCTCCAGGCTCTTGAGCTGTCAGCCCAGAGCCCGACGCAGGGCTCAAACTCACAAACTGAGAGATCATGACCTGAGCTGCAGTTGGACGCTTAGCCAACTGAGCCACCCAGGCACCCCAAATGTTTATTTATTTTTGAGAGAGAGAGAAAGAGAGAGAGAGAGAGAGCGAGAGCGAGCGAGCCTGAGTGGGAGAGGGGCAGAGAGAAAGGGAGACACAGAATCCGAAGCAGGCTCCAGGCTTTGAGCTGTCAGCTCAGAGCCTGACATGGGGCTCGAACTCATGGACCGCGAGATCATGACCTGAGCCAAAGTCAGACGCTCAACCACCTGAGCCACCTAGGTGCCCCAATATGTTTTTTATTTAGATTGAAGTGCCGTATTCTTGAGATTTAGACCAAAATTGTACATTGTGTCAAAGTCCCTACTGCCATCTTTGGTAGTAAATGGTTGTAAGGATGAGATTATCAGTCTACTCACTGATAGTTTCACAGACCATGGTATTGTTTCTCCCTGACAGGCACAGTACTAGATACTGAGAATAAGGTGCTAAGATACAATTTGATTCAAGAGTGCTAAGCTTGCTGTCTTCTCCAAAGGGGAGCAGATTCTTGAAAAACGGATCAATAAGTGACAGTTTTATGCCACAACGATCTCTGTTAATTTCTCTGGGTCCCAAAAGATGATTCTTTCCTAGCAACTTGGATACTTCTCTAGAGCAGGATAGGGAATGAGACACTCTTTGGTGATGTCTCTGCAGATAGAGTGGAACTTCCAAATAAGTTCTGATGCCAGAGCTATCCAGTTGTCAGTTGATAAGGAAGTGATGAGGAAGTAATTTCACCTGTGGGTTACTGGATGTCATCCCTCAAAACTCACTCCAGAGGGAAAGGTGGCAGAGTGGTAATTAAATCATTCTTTGGCATTAAAATAGCCATTAAGGGAGGAATTCATCCTCTCAGACTCTGTTGTCCTAGGAGTACTTTAGTGTCCTCAGAGATCCTGTGTGAGAAGGTTGAAAAGTAGTCTGAACTTGTTTTTGACAGTCACAAAGAGATGTGGGTGACATTGGAGACTGGGGTGGGGCGGGGGCTCTTGTTCTGAGAGCAGTGATTTCTAATTATCACATAATTGTTATTTTCCATCTATTACCCTTCCACTAGCCATCCATTTATCCATCCATCTACTCATCCTTCCATCAACATTCCCATGTCTCCATTCTTACATTGGGTGTTAAAGTTGAATACACAGTTGGGGGACTTCCAGGGCTTTGGATTTACAGTCGATTAGACTTTAGATCACTGTGCCTAATTATTCTAAATTCCTTTCTCTCCTCTTTAAATCATTGTTTTGAAAATGGAATGGGAAGATCTTAATTCCCTCCTTTCCTTCACATTCACTTTATTCCATGAAAACATTTAGAGCTTCCAACACCATGGCAGACACCTTACTAGGCAGTGGGAATACAAGGGGAAATGTAAATGCAGATCCTTCTTCCCACGACTTTTGTAGTCTAAACTCATTTTAATTGGGGGGTATTATGCAAATAGATGGAAGATGGCGAGGGTGCAATTGTACTGATACTCACATTTCAGCTCAGATATGTAGCAGTCCTGTTAGGATCCCTGAAATTGAAGACTTCATCTAAGAAACTGGGTTCACCCTTTGCACACCTGACACTCTGCTTCTCCAGCCAGGCTGCAGTGAGTGACCAGAGGGATTGAAGATTCGTCTGGTGGCAGATGTGACAGATCATGGGCGTCAAGCTGAACTTGAGCACCAAAATTGAGGCAGCTTTGTGAATTGGTGTCTGTTTTCTCTCTGACCTCCTCTCCCTCTTTTGCCCACAAGACCTTTCTTGTAGGCACACACCAACCTCTGTGATGTTATGAAAACAAAATTATGATAATGTCAGGCTCCTTACTGAAACCTTGTGTAGATGGACTCTTGTTACTTTCATAGTCAAATCTAAATTCCACTTGTTGTTTTCCAAACTCTTCATAATCTGACCCCTGGCTGGCCTGCCTTTTTCTTTCTTTCTCTTTCTTTCTTTCTTTCTTTCTTTCTTTCTTTCTTTCTTTCTTTCTGCTACATTTTCTCTCCTTGACTCAGTGCTCTAGCCATATTAAATCATCTTTACTTCCTCTAACACAGTATGCTTTGTTTTTTTCTCTGGATCATTATCCATACTATTACCTGTGGCTGGCATGTGCTTCCTCCTTTCTTTGAGATCTGAGGTTTTAATCATCGCTTCTTTGGAGAGGCCATTTCTGTCCCTCCACACTTCACGTTCTGACTTAAGTAAAATTTCTGTATGCTCCCATACCCCTCCATATCATAGCCTGTAGAGCATGCATTTGAATCCAGGAAATTGACTCTAAAGCTTACACTCTGAAGATTGCCACTTGCTGATAGTGCATTCTGTGGAAGAGTTCCCGAAAACTCTCTGAATTGCATTAGTTGCATTGGTGAAGTGGAGAAATATTATCTAGTTTGCTGTGGGAATAACATTGCATTTATACATGTAAAAATGTATACCAGATGATAAGTAGCCAACACATGTAATAATAATTAATAATAATAATAATAAGTCTGCTTACCCTGAATTTTCTGTGTATTTATCTCTCACTAGCCTTTGGGTCTTGGAGAGCAGCAACCATGTGTATGTTGTTTGTAAACATTCTCTGTTCATATTTAATAAATGAATGGGTGTACTGTACTGTAGCCAGGCCTTGAGAGTTGTACCTCTCAAGGAGAATTTGCAGGTGTCCCTTACCCAGCCTGCTTCGTGTCACAGAAGCAGCCCTTGGGAGAGGTGGTCCTCACCCTTGCACGTGATGCATGGTGTGTGAAAATTCAGTGTCTTGGGGACATCTTTTGCACCATAATCTCACAGAGAGGGTCTTGGTGACAGGATCAGTGAAGTTGTATTGAAGTGAGCAGGTGTTGGCTGACTTGTGTGATGCACAACAAAGAGAACAGCTTGTCTTTCTGCACCCCACGTCCTTTTGAAGTCCACACCTGGAGTCTTACAGCGTTTGTTGCCTGTAAATTGCCAGTCTTACATATCCACAGATCTTTTGTTTGTAATGCCAAGTGGGTTACTTGAATAACCATGTGAGTGTGTGTTTGTATGTGTGACACAGACAGTAGGATGAGCCAAATATATATAGAAACACAATTCTCTGTTTCAAGAGTACCGTTAGCCAGGTGATCTGGATTTTACTGAGATTTGCTAAAAATGAATTTCTGGAAGAAAGACGGAGCATACAATGTTTACTTAGGGTTTTTGTTTGGTGTTTTGTTTTGTTGTGTTTTTTTTTTTTTTTCCATTTTTTCCAGGATCTAGTTTTGGGAAGTTGCTTTCACTTATGTTGCAGTGTTTCAGATAGTTGCAAATGGTTGAGTATGATACTGATATAAAAACAGTTTTAGTTACTGTATCCTTACTATGTCCACTCCCCTTTTCCTCTATTTCTCAGATGATCTCAGATTCCAAAATCACATCTGCAGAGTAGATGGTTTATCCCTGTGTTCTAGGCAAGGTATCTGAGGCTCAAATAAATGCGTTCACCTCTCCAGTTCATATGGTTAGAGACCTAAATATTAGCTTTGTGTTTTATCACTTCAAAAACCTATGCTTTCCCCTTCTGCTTCCGTTACTTTTAATAGAAGGGGCCATCAAAACCCAAGTTAGGATTATAATGCAATTTACTTATCAGAGGCTATGGGTAAATGTAAAGAAAAGTATGGCAGAAATAATTTCCAGCATAAATGAGAATAACACCATTTGGATGGCTTGAGTTTTTTTAGCAAAAATGCTGTGTCCAAGAGTGACGCATACCAATACCTCTGTGTCTCAGGAATGCCTTGTATGTGGATGGAAACCTCCAAGAAGGATATATTATTCAAATTTTCTTTTTTTTAATAAAAATGCTAATGAAAATGTTAAAATGCACATAAATTAAAATGATCATAAATTAGGATTAATATCACATTAATGAATTATAATCCCATACTCATTAAGATAAAGTGGCATTTCAATATTTGCTCTTGTTAATAAATTTAATACAATAAATGAAAGGGATACATTTTGAGATTCGATAAATATTTGATGTAATCTTATGCTTTAACTTTTTAAAATATGCAAAAGTAAAGTAGGATATCTAGATGCATTTGGATTCTTTGTTGCTATTTTATGTCTTTTTTTTTTATATTCTTTTCTTTTCATTTATTGAAGCGCTAAATACAATTTAAATTGGCAAAGAAAGCTATAGAGCCTGTTCTGAATAAAAGTGATCCCAAGAGAACACAGTATCTTTGAGTCTAGGAGTTTCTTTCCATGCAGCAGCATTTTTTTTTAAGGAACAAGTATTTGAAATTTGAAATCTTACAGTGAAATACCTGGAAAATAGATAGATACACGCACAGACACACATACATACATACATACATACATACATACATACATACATATATACATACTGAAGATATGTACATTTAAGCACTATTTTCAGCCATAATTCAGTGAGTTTTCCTTTAAAAATGCAAACTAAAATATATACAGTTTTGTTTTTAGTTTTTTTTAACAGGAGTCAACATAGTATAAAGAAGATGTACCATGTGTCAGAACACTCCTGTCTCACTCTTGAGAGTAAGCTGAAAATTTTAAAAGAGGGGTTCTGTTTTCCCTAGTACTTACCAGAATGTTTCAGGTAGGGTAGGTATTCAGTAAATTTTTGCCCTTGTAACCAAACTAACATGAGTTCAGTCCTTGGTGAGTCACAGATAGAAACTATACCAGGTGGTGTTGTCACACAAAGTAAACTTTTTTGCAACAAATAAGGAGACCATGGGGAGTAATTTCAAAAGCTGTGACTTTTGAACAAGGGTAACTTTGTTTTCTTTTCTTTTTTTTTTTTAGGATTAGGATGAATATTTAGAAAGGGGAGCCTTGTCATTGGATGTAGAGGTGGGCATTAAGGTCCCACATGTACCTTAAGGAAACATGCATATTCATATTATATTTGTATGTTATGTAAATGAGGCTTGTGCTCCTCCCATGGTGGAGATTTTAGTATTGTAATAAGGTAAAGGTAACTGTCAGTCACTCTGTGGTCCATCTGTGCAGGTGTGAGTCAGAAGTTTAGTTCAAACTGGTCTGGGTGGTCTGGGTCCATGGAACTCGTCCTCTAAGCAGTTCGTTATTGCCTGAAGGATAATTTTGGTTTCCGTCATGGGATATTGTACCTATAGGGTCTTTTGCTTGAATAAAGAGATAAGCTGGAAAGAAGAGCTTACAGAAAAGTGTGGAACAAAGGTCAGTGGGTACAAGCAGGTAAGAGTAGTAAAGGTCAGGCCTTGGGGGTCTAGCTAGTGATGACACCCTGACCTGAGATGAATTTGTATTTCTCCTGCAAAGTTCTGATTTTGCAAAGGGGACCCTTTTCTGGCCCCGCTGTTCTTTATCAAATGGGAATAATTTTCCAGGACCAGAAAAATTGTACAAATCAAAGAAGAGAAGGTCATAGAAAATATAAGATCTTGCTATACTTCAGGTTGGATTATTTTTGTTTTTCTAACAGGTAGACCTGAGTTGAATTATGGGTCTACTGCACTTGATCCCATCAAATAGAAACATTGGAGAGGTTATGATGGGCCTTGTCACACCTCACTTTTCTCATGTTTCATGTGAAATAGTCTAACTTAATGACTTCTGGAAAAGTTAAGAGAATTATCATATAAGCAAATCCCATAGTTGTTGACACTATGATCCATTAAATGACCCATTAAAGGTAGCTAAGAATAACTTTAAATAAATGTATTAATAAATGGAAAAGAATATATGATTTTTGTGTTTTGCTCTTGATATTTTTATCATTCTAAATGTATGGTTGAGTGTCTGACTTTGGCTAAGGTCATGATCTCGCCATTACTGAGTTCTGGCCCCACGTGGGGCTGTGTGCTGACAGCTCAGAGCCTAGAGTCTATTTCAGGTTCTGTGTCTTCCTCCCTCTGTACCTTATCCACTCATGCTCTGTCTCTCTTTCTCTCAAAAATAAATAAACATTAAAAAAAACTGTTCGAACTGATTTGTATACATTTTATTGTATTTCATTTTGTTTTATAATATTTTTTAATTTTGTGTTTAATGTTTTATTTATTTTTGAGAGAGAGAGATAGAACACAAGTGGGGAAAGGGCAGAGAGAGGGGACACAAAATCTGAAATAGTCTCCAGGGTCCAAGCTGTCAGCACAGAGCCCGATGTGCGGCTCAAACTCACAAGCTGTGAGATCATGTCCTGGGCCGAAGTCAGACGCTTAACCGACAGAGCCACCCAGGTGCCCCTATATTTCATTTTGATTGATATGCATACAGTGCCTAAACTCTTTGTACAACTACTGTTAGAATAAATTGATGATGTTAGAATGAATGTCGAAAGAACCAACTTGATACTCAAACAGAAGGTGGTTAAAAAATAACTTTGCAAATTGCCTCATTGCTAACCCATGTCACTTTGCATTTTAGCTACACACAGACCTGGATCCTGGAAGCAAAAAAATCAAGTATATCCTGTCAGGTGATGGAGCTGGGACAATATTTCAAATAAATGATATAACAGGAGATATCCATGCTATAAAAAGACTTGACCGTGAGGAAAAGGCTGAATATACTCTAACAGCTCAGGCAGTGGACTGGGAGACAAACAAGCCTCTGGAACCTCCTTCTGAATTTATTATTAAAGTTCAAGACATCAACGACAATGCGCCGGAGTTTCTTAATGGACCCTATCATGCTACAGTGCCAGAGATGTCCATTTTGGGTAAGTATGCTTCCAATTTCACAGAAATATTAAGAGTCCTCTTTAAAATAGTTCCTGGCATCTGGGCTGGTGTGTTGCTGAATGAAAGACATTTATTACCGTCTTATCTCTGATTTGCATTTCCAAATCCCCTTTTTTGGCCTAAGTTCCACAGCTCAATAGCTTTAGTCCCTTAGTAATAGGAACTGACGAAGCAGTTTTATTAAAATATCTCTCCTTACAACGATAGTACTTCAATAGGCTGAATTTGTATTCCTCTCACAAACTTGTGGTTTGAGTATTGTTACTGAGATGGATTTATCAAGATTTGTTCCAACATGCCAGACTAATCCTATTGATATTTGCTTGATGTTTAATTATTTGTTTGTGTATATTCACATGCAGATGCCACGCATAGAGAAAGAGAAAACGGTCTAAATCTGTAGTCAGCCAGATATTGGATTGAGCTGGTGGGTCAAGTCAAGAGTGAATTAGGAAATCACAGTTGCTAGAGACTTCTTTGTAACTGAGCTTTCTGTAGGAGCACTGCATTCACCAGTGTCCTGCTCATACTTGTTTGCAGGCATGCAAGTATCCATTATATTTTATTGAGCAGTATATATTTCAAAACATGATTTTCTCCCTTTTCTTTTACTGTTTTTGGATATCCTTATCTATCCTCCACCCCTGGCCTTGGTCTAGGAAACACCTGTTTCTAGACTTTATACTATTAGAGGAAAGGTGTTAGACCTCTTCCGTACCTGACAAGATAAGGCGGGATCCAAAATTCACAGTCTGAGATTACAAAAGTCATTCTTATGTATGTAATAAGTACCCCAGCTTATTTCAAATTGCATTTAAGACAACCTACAAGGATACGTGCAGTGCAGCAAAGTCACGTAAATTAAAGCAGGTGAAATGATGAGACAACTAGAAGACACAAGTAAACGTATAAATTGAAGGCCACAGTTAGGTAAATAGCTTGGCTTCATTTGATTTCTTTGCTCTTAACCTACATTATAACTTTGGTAAATAGACCCACTGCAACAGTGAATGAGCATTTTAGGTCTTCCTATCTTACCCATGTTATCTCTTGCCAGGACTCCACTCTACCCATCTCTTGTGCAAGGAATTCTACTTTCTTCTTGTTCTTGTTCTTGTTCTTGTTCTTGTTCTTGTTCTTCTCCTTCTCCTTCTCCTTCTCCTTCTCCTTCTCCTTCTCCTTCTCCTTCTCCTCCTCCTCCTCCTCCTCCTCCTCCTCCTCCTCCTCCTCCATCATCATCATCATCATCATCATCATCATCAAAATCCAGTTGCTCTTCTACACCTGGTTGAAATGACCTGTTTTCTAGGGAAACTTCTATGGCTTTTTAGCAAGCAATTAGCTTTCTACCATCACCACAAGGAGACACCCACAAATGAGCAAAAGCATCTCCATGTTTATACTTCTTTAAGAATCTGACATGCAGGGGCAACTGGGTGGCTCAGTTGGTTAAGCTTCTGACTTTGGCTCAGGTCATGATCTCACACTTGTTGAGTTTGAGCCCCCCATTGGGCTCTGTGCTGACAGTTCAAACTCTGAAGCCTACTTCAGATTCTGTGTCTTCCTCTCTCTGCCCCTCCCCTGTTTGCACGCTCGCTCACTCTCTCTCTCTCTCTCTCTCTCTCTCTCTCAAAAATAAACATTAAAAGAATTAAAAATCTGACATGAAAACAGGAACTCAGAAACTATTTTTTCTTTTTTTCCCCTCCTCTTTTTCTTTGATCAACTCATTTAGAGCAAAGAATTTCTCTAATTTGTCTTTTTATTTTTTATCTAAATTATAGTAAGATGGTTTTAAAGGACTCCTGATACCTACAATACATACAGAACACTTTGTCTTAATTGCTAATAAGTGATGAACTGTTGATTGCAATTCATGATTACGATTCCTGCATCATAATGACCAAATCTATATCTATTTATTGTAAATATGTCAGAGGCTTCCTTTACTGTGTATATGAGTCATGTACTTTATAAATACATTGGGAAAGAAAACCCCCAAAACTTCTGAAGACTTCAAGATCATTCAGCTGAGAAAAGCATATTAAACATAATATTAGCTACATAATACAGTGTATAAATGTATACTTATGTATGCATTTTTTCCTCTATTTAAAAGATTTTTCTTGATAATTACGTAGAGACTAAAGGAAATAACATAATATTAGCTACATAATAGTGTATAAATATACACCTATGTATTCATTTTCTTGATAATTAAGTAGAGACTAAAAGAAATCATCTATAGTAACATATACACAGTTATTTTTTAAAAGATGTATAGCCTTTGACATCTCTTCCAAAAACCTGTGGTTTTTGCTGCGATTGAAAGTGTGGTTTTTGAAGTTAGATGGAGTTTTGAATCCTAGTTCCATCCCTTATTATCTGGTTGACTTTGAAGTTCAGGGAGGTTAAATTATTGCTTATTTTCCCAAGCTATAATGCAAAGATAATAATTTCCATCTTGCTTTCATTGTGTGAGAATCGCATGAGGAAACACAAGGTAAAGGTATGCTGTAAAGTAAGTAATTGTGCAGAATTGGCTGTTGCAGTTTTTAAAATCATTTTTATTAATCTGTTTCCCACGTTACCTTTGGACCTTTGCTCAAGTATTGATTTTACGCATTGGGTGTCTGGTTTCTGCTTGACTCCAGCCTCTCTGGTTAAAGGAAGCAGAAGCAACTGCACTATTTTATTGTCAACTGTGAATTATTCCCTTCATTTCTCATGAAGGTGAATATCAGGATGAAGGTCAGCTACTATCTCCTTTCTCTCCCCATTACCACTGTTCTCTCTCAGCCTGGCTCTTCCCTCCCCTCCTTAGTTCTTTCATTTTTCTTCCTTTGCTACTGCAGAAATGCCAGCACTTGCACCTGCACACCCTGAGGAATGCCAGCAAGGACTGGGGGTTTCATTGTGCAGAAAGTGAAAAATAAAATTCTAATTGAGAAATTTACCAATATTAAATTGAAATGAATGTGATGTTCAAGAACTGTCTGCCAGCTGACAGGCTGTCAAGACAAAACACACATATATATTTGCCCAAATGGCAGCCAAATTATTTTAGAAATATCTTACTTGGAAGCTAGAGACACAGCTCTTTTATATTCTACTGTGAATTTCAGAACTTGATGAGAATTCTCTTTTATAGCAATACCACATAAAGAGTGGCATGTGAGCTTGTCTGATTTTAACTGTGAATCCCAAACTAGCATTGTTGAGGTGGGTTTTTCAATGCAGATTTGCCTATACCTATTGAGTTTCAGACAACATAAATATTTTTAATGCTGTGGTACATTGGGGTGAAGGGTGTTTAACCCTGACCATATGCCTGAACCTGTGTTCAGATAAAATAAACTTTTTATTTGAGTTGAAAATAGAATCTCAGATTAGTGGCCTGCAAATCTGCCTTCCATTTGTGTGACAAAATCTGTAGAAGCCTTACTTTATAGTGTGCACAGTGATCTCTACCTAAATAAATATGTTGGGAAGAATTTAGTGATTATATGTAAAGTACTTGGCAGAGCAAAGAGTTAGTGACGAGGGTGTATGAGTTTCTTTACAGCCATCCATTCGTGAGTTACTTCTACTAGTAAGTTTCAGTAACCTATATGAATGCCTTGGTCAGTGAAAAACTTCTCAGCAAGCCTTACCTTTTTATTTCAAAAAAATACATATGTTGGAATGAACCCTGTTTCATTCAAAAGGCCATATTAGTGAAAGTAGTGGTGAACGAATGAGAAGTCAAATAGCGCTTAAGCTGCTAGATGTTACTGCATTGGAGAGTACACAATTATATGATATATAACACTAGAGGTTTTCTTAGTTTTCTTTGTGATTCCGGGCTTCTCTAAGGATGATCAACGTGTATTGAAAAGTTGCTATATGCCAGAAGCTGTGTTAAATGCTTTTAATATCTGCGACAGCCCTCCACCACCAGTACTGATATTAACTCCTTATTTCTCATATTTTTAATCAGAAAAACAGGGAAAATAATAGCTAATCCAAATCCAGATATTAAGTGAAGGAGCTGGGATTTAAATCCAGACATCTGGCTCTAGCTCTCATGGATTTAACCAGTATGCTGTACTCATCTTTGATAATATCTCTAGAGAATTTTGTTTATATGAGCACTATGTTTCTGCTGCATATTTATAATAGTTAATGTTTTTCCGAGGTAGATGATCGCTTGAGGTCAATATACTTTGCAAACTAAATAAAAAACGAAGACAGGATTTGGAAAGGAAAAGTTTGGGTAGAGAGTTGCACAATTTTCAACCTAGGCACAGAAGCAGTTTACAAATTTAAGAACAATGCATCACATACATATTCAGATAACAATAAAATTAATTAGGAGCCATGTGGTGAAGACTGACCCTGAAGTGCTGCTAATATAATAAAGATTAAAGAGAGTAACTGAGATTGACTCTGAATTTCCTGGTTGTGAATGCAAAAGGAGAATGTACTATCCACCAAAAATATCCACCAAAATATCGGGAGAAAGTTAAGAGATGACTTAGTATGATATATTTTATTTTGTTTTATTTTTTAATGTTTCTGTTTTGAGAGAAAGAAAGAGTGTGGGTTGGGAAGGGGGAGAGAGGGGGACAGAGGATCCAAAGCAGGCTCTATGCTGACAAGCAGTGAGCCCCAAGCAAGGCTTGAACTCGTGAACTGAACTGTGATCATGATCTGAACTGAAGTCAGACGCTCAACTGGCTGAGCCATCCAGATGCCCCAGTAAGATCTATTTTAAAAAGGCAATTCTTACTGCTTTCCATAGACTCACAACTGAAGCGGTTATGGAAGTCAATACGCAATACACACATAAACTCATTCTCCATGAACACTAACTCACACAAAGGAAAATGTTAAAATTTGAAAATAATTTCCGTCATTTTCTATCTATCTTCTCTTGCCATTAATATTAAGCCTTTTTGTTATAAATATGTCCTTTTATGATAAACATCCTCAAATCTTCTTATGAGGAAGGCCCACATAAAATACTTATTATTTATTTGGTGTTTTTTATCATCTTTGATTTGGAATATATTTAATATTAGAGAAAAGGAGTAAATGTAGTTCAAGTGTATTTTCCTTGAACCATTTGAGAGTGAGTTGCTGACTTGATGCCCCATCACCATGGAAAACCTCAGTAAGTCCTTCCCACAATGCACAATGCAGCCATCACCATCAGGAAATTTATATTGATGTACCATTGCTATTGAAAGCACAGAACTCAGTCACATGTCTCCAATCATGGCAGTAATGTTCTTTTGTATTAAAAGTATCAAATCCAGGACTGTAGGTACATTACCAGTATGTGTCCTTAGAGTGCTTCAATCTGGAATGGTTCTTAAGTCTTTCCTTTGCTTTTATGACCCTTCTAGTTGGACATTATAGAAGAGTTAATCTATAGAATTCCTTAGTTAGGATTTGTCTGAGGTTTCCTTGAGATTAGATCCAGAATATGCATCTTGGAAAGTGATATCACAAATGATATCTTATTGATTTGTATCACGTGGTACAAGATTTTGACATTATTGGTGATAATAACTTTTGATGACTTCATTAAGGCAGTGTCCACCATGTGCCTCCATTGTAAAGTTATTTTATTTTTACTCTTTGTACTTAATAACAACTTTGTGGGCAGATGCTTTGAGCCTAAGTAAATATCTTATTCTTCATCAAATTACTACACCCCCAGTTTTAGCATTCATTGAAGTTTCTTGGCTGAATTATTACCATGACAGCTGCCAAATGGTGGTTGTACTAATTCCCTCATTCAGTCTGCATTGATTACTTGATATTCTTCTTTAAGGAAAAACATTCTTTTCTTCCCATTTATTTGCTTGTGTATTTATGTGAATTTGGACTTCAAGATTTCTGTTTTATTTAGTGAGTTATATACTGTTATTATCATTATTTATCTTAATGCCATGATAATAGTTATGAATCATATTTGTATCAGGCTTGGTCATGACATGCTCTTGAAATTTTTTCTGTGTCCTATTGACATGCCTCATCATTCTTTGGGTACAGTCTTATCTCTGGCGAGAGTGTTCTAGGTTTTTTTTTGTATTTTCCATGCCCCGGCCCTGGAATTTGCCATTTATACAAAGACACTTGGTTCCATTTAAAACAGACTTGTATTTGGCGTCAAATGCAGGGTATTGGTTGTATGCATTGCTACCAGGGTGTTGCTCCTCCCATATCTTCTCAGCGGACAGGGCAGAACGAAGTAACATATGAGAGCGTGTGTACACACACACACACACACACACACACACACACACACTTATCTGTATTGAGTTGAACAGTGTTCCCCTCAAGTTTTGTCTGCCAGGACTTTAGATTTTACCTTTATTTGGAAATAGAGTCTTTACAGATGTAAGTAGTTAAGTCCAGGCCATGAGTTAGATAGAGGCAGAGATTAGAATACTGCCCTAAGAAATGTCAAGAGCTACTAGTAGCTGGAAGGGGCAAGGGAACATTCTTCAGAAGAAATGTGGGCCAGTCAACACTGATTTTGGACTCCACCACTGTGAGACAATAAATTCCTACTGTTCTCAGCAATCCAATTTGTGATCATTTGTTATGGTAGCCTTCAGAAACTAATGCACAATCGATCTATTGAAAACCATAAGTTTGGCTCTAAACCTCCAGTTCTAATGCAACAACAGAGGGTTCATTGTATATTTTTTTCCCTTCTCCAGCTGTAAGAAACTGGAGTTTCCTTATCCTCAATATATTTATTATTTGGATCACCCTTCACATCCTGTAATAAGGGATTTCCATTTGCTCCTTCTGACCAACCCCAGATCTCTCACATAAATGTTTATCTGCTGTCATACTCTCCCTTCATCTTTCTATTCTTACACAGATTAGTATC
Organism: Panthera uncia; assembly: GCF_023721935.1. Taxonomy (NCBI): domain Eukaryota; kingdom Metazoa; phylum Chordata; class Mammalia; order Carnivora; family Felidae; genus Panthera; species Panthera uncia. Next base: position 2,661,658 of record NW_026057589.1, on the reverse strand, counting down.
TTGCCCAGTCACACTTAATGGCTTTTGCACGAAATTGTTCAGATGGCAGGAAAACAGGAATGGAGGCAGAAAACTTATACTACTCTCTACTTTTGTTCTCCTCTATTCCTCAGTTGTTTCTTGTTGTATACTGGACCTATAGCAACATTTTCCAATCTGTATTCAAAATAGGTTTACTAAAAAAATCAAATTCAATTGATAAACACTGAATTTTGGAAAATGCAATGTTTTTTGTACTTCTGAGTCTTTATTATTATGTCATAATTTGATAAATTTGTATTACATGCTCTTTCAGAGATTCAGACATTTATATGATCCCAGAAGCTATTTTTTAAATAAATATTTTGCAGCACTGCATAATTTTATACTATACAAGCTTTACAAACACATGTCCAAAGAGAAGAGATTTTTGATTCTATGCAAGGCCACATATTAGTTTAGCATGTAGCTAAATAGTAAAATCTGCAGTTTCTAAAGAGTGAATTAAAAATTATGACAACTGTAGCTTACATGGATTAACTTGTCATTCTTGTCACTTCCTGGTACTTATTTCAGTCATATGAACAAGATTCCCAAAGTAATAAAGAGTTCATTCCCATATTCTTTTTTTATTATTATTAAAGAAACATTTTTTGTCACATAAGCTTAAAATATCAAAGAATGTTCATACTAACAAACAGTCTTAAGCTTCACATTCTCCTTTCTTATAATGTAGAGGTTGTAGATTTCTTGTCTGGATTTAAAAAAAATGGTACTTTTCTCTATTTTAATGGAAAGATGCAAAATGAAGAAAGGGAAATACATATCTTGATGGATTTGATTATATTTTTTTGTCTTGTTTGATTCAGAGTGATGAGCAAAACTGCAATTCTTTAGGAAAACATGGGTAGGAAATCATGGGGATTGAAATAAATACTCTCAAAAGAAATCCAGCTGCTCTACCTGATATGAATGCCTATAACAGCTGTGGTTCCAAAACTCAAAGATGACGTGAGGATTGTGTAGTTTCTATTTTGCATAAAGAAGCTAACCTTCATTAGGGATACATATTTGAAATACTGAAAGTATTCTCTGATCAGCAAATCTGTACTTATCATAAGGAAAATTAAAATACCTCCAGAAAAACTTTGTATTATAGGTTGAGGTTTGAGAAACCAAGGTAGTATTCTACCTAGACAATCCAATGATCTGCTGTCTTCCTTGTCTTTTTGCCCTCATAAGAGAATTAATATTTTAGGACTCACCATATTTATTGATTCCAGAAGCAAAAGGGCAAGTCTTCTGTAAGTTATTCAAGCCATGCTTGTGTCCAGAGCTCTGTGAATTAGTATCAACACCCACAGTGTTAGGAGTTTTTCTGTTATGTTGTCATTCCAGGAAATCATGAATTAAAAGGAACCAAAGAGTAAAAGCTTATAGAGTTCAATCTTTGCCCACATTCGCCTGCTAGAGACATGAATCAACTGCATGTCAGGGCAGCTCCAAAACATGCATTTGTGAAATTCTGAAGTCTTGGCTGAAAATGAATGTAGGACACCTTTGTCAATATATTTTTGGTATCAGCATGCTCTTCTCAGAACCTTGCCTCTTGGAGCTGGTGGGAATTCCTTAGAATGTCTATGCATTTATTAATATTATTTCTTTAACTTTGATATTTGTGTATGATGGGCTTAATAATAGTACTTCCTGGATTCACTGGACTTTAAAAATTACCATTTGATTTTTTTAGAACCAAGCGCTTTATTCCTTGGTTGTTTTATGAGGTATGTGTTGTTGTTATTCCTATTCTGCTTACCAATAACTTCACATAGAGAAAAACAATGAGATTTATATGGCGAGATAGCTGTATGTGTAGATAAGCACATAGATTAATAGATAAAAAGTGATAGAGCTGTTAAAAGGGGAAAAATAAAGATACACAGATATGTAAAATGTAGACCTATGGATAAAAGAGCTGTGTGTGTGTGTGTGTGTGTGTGTGTGTGTGTGTGTGTACTTGATATATAATTCGATATCCTAAAAAAAGACAAAAAAATAGTTATATAGGAGGCTGTAGATGAGAATACATGGATTGCTTCAAATACATCTCCCATTGTAAGGGAACAGGTTTTCATCCCTTGTGCCTGCATTTGAAGAGTTTAAAGTCAGTATAACCATATTTGTTGCCAAGAAGATTTTATTCATTTTCTTTTTGTCAGTGAGCATGACACCAAAGAGTCTTCCCTATATAACCATGTCACATTTTTCAGATCTCATCATTATCGAACAATTATGAATCTTTGCAAGCCACAGGAGCCATCTGAGTTCAAGAAATATATTCAATGTGGGAGAAGGGGAGAAGGTGTCTGGGGAGGAAGACCACAGAAGTAAAAGTGACATTTTCATCACATTATATCAAGGGTACCTACTGTCAGTAGGATTTATTCTTGTTGATGTTAATCTTGATCACTTGGCTGAGGTATTATTTTATTAGATTCCTCTACCATAAAGTTACTCTCTCCCTCCTTTTCCATACTGTACCCTTTGGAAGGAAGTGTCAGTGTGCAGTATATATTTAAAGAGTGGAAGGTCGGGGCTCCTGGGTGGCTCAGTTGGTTAAGCGGCCGACTTCAGCTCGGGTCATGATCTCGCGGTCCGTGAGTTCGAGCCCCGCGTCGGGCTCTGTGCTGACAGCTCAGAGCCTGGAGCCTGTTTCAGATTCTGTGTCTCCCTCTCTCTGACCCTCCCCCGTTCATGCTCTGTCTCTCTGTGTCTCAGAAATAAATAAACGTTAAAAAAATTAAAAAAAAAAATAAAGAGTGGAAGGTTATGCTTTCCTCCCACACCACATAATAGCATTGCTCATGTGATTTCTCATACATATGAGATTTTTCTCTTCTGTATTTTTCCTTTCTTTTTTTTTTCTTTTCTTTTTTCTTTTCTTTCCTTTCCTTTCCTTTCCTTTCACCAATATGTGTACTCAAGTGTTATTTCTTTTGTATCTTGGCTTATAATCCAATACAACTTTATTTTCTTGCTCAATTTCTTTGTCAGCTTTGGCTGCTGGAAGGCATTTTAGTTGTTTCCTGTGTCCCTTTAACATCCATCCGTCCATCATTATCATCATCATCATCATCATCATCATCAGTACTTTGGTTTAGATTTTAGCACTTATTTACTTTCTTACTTTCTTGCACTTCATGATGCTCCAGGCTCATCTTGTATAATTATTACTCCAATTCTAGAATAAACTATTTTTCCAAGGAACCCCAGTTCCTTTTATTGGAGTGTTACAAACCAAGATGAGTATTGGGTGTATTTGTTCCTACTGAGTTGCCTTTGCTTCTAGGCCCTCTCAGCTGATACGGGGAGGACAAATATATGTGGATATACTAAATTATACACACACACACACACACACCACATATATATTGTACAAATATATATGGATAGTAGTATATGTACTAATAATCTAATCCACGTATTAGTATATACGTTAGTATGTTAGTGTATTATTATGTTAATGTGTATATATACAAACACAGTATACTTATATACACACATATACAAACATATACAAACACTCACACACTTAGGTCCCCCTTTTTCCCCCATTGCCCTCAGTAAGTTCTAAAATACATATGTAATATAGTGGCATTATTTTCTCACAGGTTATATTTTATCCTGGGAAACTCTATTATCCATTTTTTTAATTTGCATATATTAAGATTTACTCATTGTGCTATAAATTTTAATAGTTTTGATAAGTATGTTGTGCCATGATTCCATCATTACAGTATCATACAGAATATTTTACTGCTTTAAAAATATCTCTTGAGCTTTACCTATTAAACTTTCTCATATCCTTAACTCCCAGTAAGCACTGATCTGTTTATTGATTCTTTCCTAGAATGTCCTACAAAGAAATAATATAGTATGTAGACCTTTCACTTAGTAGTATGCTCTTAAGATTCATTCATCCATGTTTTTGCATGGCTTAATAGTTCATTCCTTTTAACCAATAGGTAGTATTGAGTCATATGGATTACCATAGTTTGTTTATCCATTCACCTATTGAAGGATATTTTTATTGCTTCCAGTATTGTGTGATGATAAATAAAGCTGCTCTAAACATTCATGTGTAAGTTTTTGTTTAGAAATTAGTTTTTTTAATGTTTATTATTATTTTTCTTATTTTTTTTTGAGAGAGAGAGAGAGAGTGAGCGAGCATGAGCAAGGGAGGGGCAGAGAGAGAGGAAGACACAGAATCTGAAGCAGGCTCCAGGATCCAGGCTGTCAGCACAGAGCCTGATGCAGGGTTCAAATCCATTAACTGTGAGATCATGACCTGAGCTGAAGTAGGACCCTTAACTGACTGAGCCACCCAGGTGCCCCTAGAAGTTAGTTTTAAATTTAGTTGGATAAATATCTAGGGGTATGACTGCTTATATTTAATTTTATAAGAAATTTTAATTGGTTCAATGGAAGTACTAACCACAAAGCCCTATCTATAATCTACAAAACACTATAAAGATATCCCTCTTTGATCATCAGGTCATCAAAAACCTAGAATAGAAAGCAATCAGTTAATATAGAGATGGACATAAGTACTTGAATGAGTTCCAGTCATCACATTACAAACAGGAACTATCTTAAAATACTGTCAGACCTTTGGAAATGCAACCCAAGAGGATTTTTTTAAATTTTTTTAAATGTTTATTTATTTTTGAGAGAGAGAACGAGAGAGAGAGAGAGAGAGAGAGAGAGAGAGAGAGAGAGAGAAAGCATGAGCAGGAGAGGGGCAGAGAGAGAGAGGGAGACAGAGAATCCGAAGCAGGCTCCGGGATGTCAGGACAGAGCCCGACGCGGGGCTCGAACTCACAAACTGTGAGATCGTGACCTGAGCCGAAGTCGGATGCTCAACTGACTGAGCCACCCAGGCGCCCCCATTTTTTTAATCTTTCCTTTATTCTGGTCAAAATGAGTCCTCTTTATTCTATTCTTTGTGTGTTGTTCATAGGCACTGTTCACCAGCTTGCCACTAACAACATTACTCTGCCCATTCCTGCTTTTTGAAAGTTTGTGTGAAAAAAGGGAATGAGTGAAAAAATGAGTATCTTCTAGTCCATAACCACCTATGGAGAACCTACCTCTTTCAGGCTGTAGTGAACATCCATTGAGTGTCTGCTTAACTCATGCTGTGTTTAATCTCTGCTAACTGTCCATCTCCCTGTTGACAGTATGGATAATTAACAGTCAGTTTATATAAGGTTGCTTCTGTTCTGGAACACAGGTAGACGTTTGATCACATCGAATTTACTTAGTCTCAACCCCAGGAATTTGCCATGAAGACTCAGAAGATTTTGAAATAGTATCTTTCTAAGCAGCTCAACATGTAAATATGTGAACATGTAAATCACTATGTAGACATCATCTTTTCACGGTGTCTATTAGAGAAATCAAAAAGGTACACTTGACCGAGAGAGGTAGGGAGATGAACTAAGTAACAAAGAAAAGAAAATGATGAATAAGTAACAAAGAAAAGACTCTGCAAGTTCTTACTGGATTTTTTAGTCTCTGGTTTTCTAGAAACATACTGAGTCTTAGGTAATTCCCATCACTGGCTTCCCATGATACTCCATCTGTACATGACAACTCCACAAGGGGAGGGACATACTATGTTTCTTAAAAACAAAAATTTCATAAGAAATATATAATTGTCTTTTGTGTGTTGTCGGTGCCAGTGGAAAGAAATTATTCACAGGAAGTTTGGTCTATTAGAGAAGGGATATAGAAGCATTTTTCTTCCTGGATATGTTAACCCTGTATAAAGATAATCAATATTTATGCACACTGAAATTATATGAAGTTCTTTTTTCATTATATAAACCTAGAGAATAGACTATCACTCTTGTGTCTTCCTTCTGAAACATCTTGGCTCTTCAGGGCAAGGTGTGGCATTAGTAATATGTCGTGCTTATCTTCATAATATAATATGAGTAAAAGAGGAAGTTTTGTCTTCATCTGCCATCAACTGCTGCTCATTTAAACACAATGAACTGAAATATTGCATTCTTGGGAATGTTTAAACTGGAATTGGGGATGGGATATCCCTTCTCCCAGGCTTTTGAAAAGGTCATGTATCTCCTTGACCTGGGAAGGAAAGAGAAAATGAGTGAAGGAATATTCTCAGTTCAGTGTGAAAAAAGACCCTTCATGCCAAATGCAATGTCACTCTTCCACCCATTTATATTCATAGATGCTTTTAATGGATGTCAGATAACATGCCATCTTCTGTGCTTTGTTCTTTTAAAAATTACTATTAAAGAAAAGCTGGATGATCAAGACTGAAAACAAAGGACAAAATTCATTCCTGAGTATGTCTTTAGTGTCCTTTTTCTCACCTTGACAAAACCATCTGAATAATGATAATCACCCCGGGATCCTTTTTTTTTTTTTTTTTTTTTGGTGTTGTTATTCCTTTGTAATTTTTAGGGCTGCTGATACCATTAGGTAACAATGAAATAATATTAAACAGTCCCCACACATTTATGTATATGTAACAAGTTACAATGTCAAAATTAAACGAAAGGAGAAGTGCCAGGATCTGCCTTAAGAGTGGCTCTTGCAGTGTCTTGCAGCTCCAGGAAATGCTGTGTATGTGCACTCTGAGCACGCTTTTTTTAAAAAATAATTTATTGTCAAATCAGCTTCATACAACGCCCAGTGCTCATCTCAACAAGTGCCCTCCTCCATGCCCATCACCCAGTTTCCCCTCTCCCCAACCTTCATCAACCATCAGTTCTTTCTCTGTATTTAAGAGTCCCTTGTGGTTTGCCTGCCTCCCTCGCTGTAACTCGCCCCCCCCTCCCCTATGGTCTTCTGTTAATTTTCTCAAGATTCACATATGAGTGAAAACATATGGTATCTGTCTTTCTCTGACTGATTCCACTCAGTATAATACCCTCTGGTTCCATCCATGTTGCTACAAATGGCCAGATATCATTCTTTCTCATTGCTGAGTAGTATTCCATTGTATATATAAACAGCATCTTCTTTATCCATTCATCAGTTGATACACATTTAGGCTCTTTCCATAATTTGGCTATTGTTGAAAGTGCTGCTATAAACATTGGGGTCCCATTGCCCCTATGCATCAGCACTCCTGTATCCCTTGGGTAAATTCCTAGCAGTGCTATTGCTGGGTCATAGGGTGGTTCTATTTTTAATTTTTTGAGGAACCTCTGCATTGTTTTCCAGAGCGGCTGCACGAGTTTGCATTCCCACCAATGGTGCAAGAGCAAGTGCAACAGTGCAAGTCCCTCTGAGCACCTGTTAGGGGGACCCTACAGCAAGGAAAGTAAGACCATGTGTTGTGAAGCCAGCATTGTCTCCCTGCTTCATGTAGCACTAAGGGCATTGGTGACTTAGAATTTTCATAAGCACAGAAGGCAATTCTTGTTCTTATTCAGGCTTTTCTGCATGTTTGCCTTCTCTTGTCCCTGGTACATATTTTTGAATTATGCATTAAAGTATAATATCCACACAGTAAGTGCATATGTCATAAGAGCACATGCTCACAAACTGAACAGTTTCATGTAATTAGCACCCAAATAGAAAAAAAATCAGTATAGTATTTGCCTTGCAAAATTCATTCTTGGGCTTCTTCCTGACACTATTTCCACAAGAGTAACCTGTATCCTCACTTCTAAAAGTATAATGTTTTGCCTGCTTTGTGCTTGACACAGTTGGACTCATGCACTCCTTTTGGCTTTTGTGTCTCATTTCTTTCTCTCAATGCTCCAGACAAGCTTGAAACCAGTTCAACCATATTTACGAGACACGTGAATGAATCAGTGAATATGGTGCTTTTTAAATTCCTTTATCCTGTTGATTCCTCCCACACTTCTCCTCTTTTCTTTTTGGTTTTGGTGTTAGAAGGTGACTTTACCATTAGATATGTTATTTCGCATGTCCTTTCACCACGTACCCAGCTCAAGGCAGACAGTGGGAACTTCCACATCAAGGCCAGAATTGGTTTGGTAAGTCTGCATCCATGGGACACAGAAGTGGTTTCTAATCTGCCTGAAACAGTTTGATTGATTGATTGACAGAGAGAGAGGGTGAGCGAGGATGAGCCTGGGGAGAGGGGCAGAAGGAGACAGGAGAGAGAATCTCTAGCAGGCTCTATCCTCTGCTCTGTGTGGATCCTATCGTGGAGCTCCATCCCATGACCTTGGGATCATGACCTGAGCCCAAATCAAGAGTAGGATGCTTGTCTCAGCCACTCGGATGCTCCAAATCTCACTTTTTTGTAAAAGAAATTTACATATTAGAATTACTTTTACCCCAAAGGGGAAAAACACCCAAACTGCAGTTCTGCCTTTTCTTTTTGTTTTTGTGAGAGGGAGGGAGGGAGGGAGAGAGAGAGAGAGAGAGCGAGCAAGTGCACATGAGCATGAGCAGGGGAGGGGCAGAGAAAGAGGAGAGAGTCCCAAGCAGGCTCCACACCCAGCACAGGGCTTGATCCCACAAACCGTGAGATCATGATTTGAGCCAAAATCAAGAGTCAGACACTTAACCATATGAGCCACTGAGGAGCCTTCTACCTTTTATTTTTTTTTAAACATTTCACTCCCTGTTTCTCCATTGTCTCTAATGTTATCATCAAACCACCTACATTTTTGTACAGTAAAGTCACAGAGATGAAAACTCAACTCTGTGTGCAGAAAGAAGGACCTAGTGGTTAAGAATTCATTCTCTAGAGTCTGTAGGCCATATTGCAAACCCCTAGTAGTTTCCTTAGAGCCCCAAACTGACCTTTAGTCCTTTGAGATTTGCCGCTGGGATTTTTGTCCTATATCAAGTATGACATTAATTACATGGAACATGTCATGTTAGAGAAAACTATTATAATTTTGTTTACTGATATAAATTATCATTTAAAAAGGAAACTTTAGGGGGTACCTGTGTGGCTCAGTCGGTTAAGTGTCCGACTTCAGCTCAGGTCATGATCTCACAGTTCTTGGGTTCGAGTCCCATATCTGGCTCTGTGCTGACAGCCCAGAGCCTGGAGCCTGCTTCGGATTCTGTGTCTCCCTCTCTCTCTGCTCCTCTCCTGCCCATACTCTTGTTTTTCTCTCTCTAAAAAATAAATACAAATAAAAAGGAAACTTTATTTCATCACTAGTATCATTTGCCTTAAATAGATAAATGTCAAATGTAACATTAGATATAATGAAACATATACATAACATTAGGTAGACATCATGTGAGATATAGGTAAATATATAAAAGTCATTGACTTTTGTATAGACACTGTTGCCTGATGAAGGCTTTTATTTGTAGGCCTTCATGTGCCTTGGTATATTAAAGCATATTGGCAAATATCAGCTGTTAAACTCATATAGGCATAAAACTGAGATTATGCCTTTAGTATAAAAGGAGAATGGAATGGGTATATGTCTGTCACTGTGGATTTGAAACTAATTAATGCTGATTCCTTGCATACCTAGAGTACCCTGCTGGAATGCTGCTCCTATTTTAGAGAGCAACATGTTATGCAAAGTGCATGTTTACATTTTGGTGTATGCCATGCAAGGACACACACAGCCCATGTTCTCTCTTAGCCATACCTACCACCAGGGGGCACATAGTTTGGCAGGGAGGGTCACCAGCTACTTACATCTTGCCAAAGATGTGGAAGGACCATCACAGCAGAAACCAAGACTGCCTGGAGGACCCAGAGATGCCTGGAGATATCCCTGGGAATTTTGCTCACCTAAGATTTGCATGGCAGGGGATCCATTAAAATTTCATGTTTCCTGTGACTAGAGGAGCTGTGGCCATTTCTTAAGATCTTTGGAACAGATGAGGAATAGGCACACACTATCATCTGCTCAGAAGTCAAGTCCTGTGCATTGGTCAGAGGCTGTGCTAGTAGGACTGTGTGGGCTCTGCTAAACGATCCATTTCTGCAAAATGGAAAACATTTCAGCATCATCTTTCCATTCCTAGGCCTTAGCCATCCAGAGCGTACGAACAGTTAACATTGTATTCAGTGAGCAAGCAGGTGGATGAAAAGAAAAGTGTGTGATTGTTTCAAATATTTGGTGGGAGCCTTTACCTCATATCCATCAAGTGAAACACATCTGATCAGAAGATATTTCAAGATGTCATGATAAAAGTGAGTTATTGCTGTGCTATCATCCTCGGTGAAAAAGGCAGTTTTGAAGCTTCCTTATCCCCACGCCTCAGACACAAGAGCCATGTTGGGTTTTGAAGGGACATTCGAACACATTAGACTTGGCATTTGCTTTGAACAGAAAAGACATTCCTGATTAATTTTAAGATTTGCCTGACTCGTTAGATATATCTGTAGCTCTTTAACTTCTTTAGAGCTTCTGGTACTATAGAAACCAATTTGAGCAGGGTGGGGAATGCTTAGATATGTAAGATCCAAGGTTAGGCATAGGACTGCGTGGAGAATATAAAAATTTGCTTCCCTGTGTCTGATGTAATGCTTCCTTGAAATATTCAAAGGTAAATGCTTAGGCTTTGAAGCCAGACTGTGTTTGAATTGTGATCTCTTCCTAACTATTGGGTGACCCTAGGAAGGGAATTTACCTCTCTGAATCTGAGATTCTTTGTCTTTAAAATGGGGCTTAAAAAGGAAAATTATGTGAAAGGATAAAATACTCTGGTATGTAATATTCCAAACAATGTCATTTGGCCCAGGCTCTGAGGCATAACTACCTGTTCCAAAGGTCTGCCTCATTGGCTTTCTTTGCATGCTCCTTCTGAATTCTCTGAGCATCAGTGTATGTAAATTTGAGTCTTCCTGCATGGTGGTTTTTGTTTAGGATACATTTTCAGAATTAAGCTAGTTAGTTTGTTCAAATAATCAATTATTTTATTACCTTTACTTAAGACTATACCTTTACTCTTTGTTTCTGTGATCTTACCTACTCTATGAAAGAATTTTTTTTTTTAATTTTTAATTTCTATTTATTTTTGAGAAAGAGAGAGACAAAGCCTTAGTAGGAGAGAGGCAGAGAGAGAAGGAGACACAGAATCTGAAGCGGGCTCCAGGCTCTAAGCTGTCAGCACAGAGCCTGACACAGGATTTGAACTCAGGAGCCTTCAAGTCATGAGATCATGACCTGAGCTGAAGTTGGCCGCTCAACCAACTGAGCCACCCAGGCACCCCAATGAAAGAATTTTTAATATCTCATTTCTTTACTTTGTGCTGAGTTCCTGGCCTATAACTCCCAACTGCCCGCATGACATGTATATGTGAGATTGGGAAGCGTTTTTAACAACTAGCACATCCAAAACTGAATCTCATACAACCTGTGGGACAGGATCCAAGCAAGGAGAGCCATGGGTCTTCTGCATTTAAGCATCTTGGAAAGCTGCAGTCAACGTGTCAGCCAGGACTGAGATCTCATCTGAAGCTCTACTGGGAAAGAATCCTAATTCCAAAGTCTCATGGTTATTGACAGTGTTCAGTTTCTTGAGGGCCTTCAATTCTTTTTCGTATTTTTTTTTTTATTTTTTAATGTTTATTTTTGAGAGGGAGAGGGAGAGAGGAGAGAGAAAAAGCAGGGGAGGGGCAGAGAGAGAGGGAGACACAGAATTTGAAGCAGGCTCCAGGCTCTGAGCTGTCAGCACAAGAGCCCGATGTGGGGCTTGAACTCATGAGATCATGACCTGAGCTTAAGTCAGATGCTTAATCGACCAAGCCACCCAGGCGCCCCAGAGGGCGTCTGTTTCTTTCCTGTGTGGTGACCATCTTCCCTTCCTCGCTGCATGGCCTTTCCCTGTGACAGCTCAGAACATGGCAACCTCCTCCTTCATAGTCACCAAGAGAGAGTCTCTGGCATAACAGTCATAGCAGTCTCGTGTGACATAATCCCTTCGCCCCATCACTTTGGCCGTATTGTATTGCTCAGAAGCAAGTCACAGGTCATAGTTATCATTGATCCCCTCCTCTGTGGTTTTATAATAGCAAGAGTGATTATTTCTAAAACAGGGTTTTGAGCATGGCATTCCCTTGCCAAACACCCTTGTGTGTCTTCCCTTTGCTCTTAGAAATAAATGTAGTCAGATTTGAACCATTTTACAGTAGAGAAGGGTCACCTTCTCCTTTTCAACTGCTGTGTCTTCCCTCCCCATCCTAGTCCAAGAGACCATTATATTTCACTCAGACTTCTGGCTGGCCTCCATGCTGGCTGTCTGGATTCGCTATTCTGTGAATTCTAGTGCATTCTCTGATTATGGCATGTTCCTGCTTACTGATCGTCAGTGTTTCTCCATTGCATTGTAGAGATCGTTCAAAATTTACAACACGGCTGCTAATGCTCCGCTCAATTTGTGCCAACATCCCTGTGTTTTCAAGCTGTTTACTGTCCCTCACAGGCCTACTTCTTGTCCCTCGTGTGTGATGGCCTCAGAGACTCCACATGTGGCATTGATTTTGCCTAGGAGAGTCTAATTCCTCGTCATCCTTCTAGTTTGGATTTTTATCCTTTCTTCCGAGTGTGTTCAAGCCTTCCTATCATTCTGTCTTTTCCTTCATACAAATTATAATTAATTAGTTACTTGTGTAGTTATCTGTGCTTATCATTCCTGAAGATGGAGCCTCTGCTTACATTGTTCCCCATTGTTTTCTGTACCTCGCAAGAGGCTAACATAGGTATATCTCAGAAAACAAACAGGCACACAACAAACAGAAAAGGACGATAGGACTAAAATAACGAACGGTGTTCTCTTTACATATTTCAGTTTCAGTTAGGGAAACAGACAAAAGATCTTTCTGCCTTGAGGCCAGGTGTGAAGGACATCTGCGTTCTCATGATCTGTGCTCCTGAGAGGTCAGGAGAGGAGCCCAGGAGAGGTTCGGTCATGGCCAGACACAGAACAGTTCGTGAGGTGGTAAGTATCAGGTACAACTGACAGCACTCCAGGAATCCCATGGTGAAGCAAACTTCAGTGTCTTGGGGAAACATGAGGCGTTTTGGTGCTGGAACGTTATCAAGATCTGTGCTGCCTCGCAGAGTGACAAGGCAGCTGATCTTGAAACGTGACAAACGGTAAACTCCTTTTACATGATGCTGTGTCTTCAGTCTTCCTGTACACACCAGACTGATAGGGAAATGAGGAAAGTGCTCTCTGTTTAAGAGAGAAGATGCTCAGGCCTTCTTCACTTGTTTTTCTTTTGATATTCACGTTTCTCCCTCCTGTTTAAGAGAAATCAGTCTTAATAACATTCTTCCCCTTTATGATTCAATATAAAGTTGACTTACGTATTACTTCCTTTTAATTTTTGGTTGTCCTAGGTAAGAGCATCATGGAAAGCTGGGGAATAACAATGTATCAGTCTACCTTCCAGGAAACTCATTTCTGTAGGATTTAGACAATGAAATGTAAGATTCACTGTATCATCTTTTATTTTTCAGTGGCTTTAGAAACTTAGGCAAGACATGGAGGTGAATACATTAATTTTATTCAGATACAGGGGATCAAAATATTCAGGTGGCAACTTAGATAACCTTTTATAGAATAGGGTTTAATGTACAACATGAGATGCTAGAGTCTCAAATGAGCAGCAGAGAACAGGTAGACTCTGGAGAGGAAGCTGTGGATCTGGGAGGCTGCTCGTTAAACATGCAAATTTGGATATATTGTTTCTCTTCTCTGCACATCCAGTTTGTAATTTTTATTTTTATTTTATTGTATTTCAATTTTTGAGAGAGAGAGAACATGCATGTACAAGGGAAGGGGCAGAGAGAGAGAGGGAGAGAGAGAGGGAGAGAGAGAGGGAGAGAGAGAGGGAGAGAGAGAG
>NW_026057589.1:2372759-2647823 GCF_023721935.1 Panthera uncia | reverse complement strand
GAGAGAGAGAGGGAGAGAGAGAGGGAGAGAGAGAGGGAGAGAGAGAGAGAGAGAGAGAATCTTAAACACCTACAAAATTCCTGGGCTAGTGTCTTACACACAGTAGGTGCTCACTAAATCTACACCGTTGTTATCTCATTATCAACATCATTATCATTACTACTGTAGACCAACACTACACTGAGCAATTTCACCTGATTGGATGGGCACACATATCTATGAGGCCTTTTGTTCCTTTGTTTGGATTAAGAAAAGCCAACAGTTGTCTAAGAGTCTTACAGCAAATATGCAGTGAATCCGGGGTTTTATTCTTTCCAGTCTTACCACAAACACTTTAACTAAATCATGATTCTGTACATCCCAGTGGAGCACATCATTGTATGTTAAATACCTGTATATTGTTATGAAAATCACAGCTGCTTTCAAGGTACTTAGGGTTCACTCACTTTCCATTGTCCCCAGACTAAACCCTGGGCAATTATGTTGAAATACTTAAAAGCAGGTGAGGAAGTGTAAAGTATTTCTGCCATTTGGGCATCGTTTATTCAGGGTTGCTCCTTGGGCAGCTTTTAAAGGATACTCTTTCTAGGAATAGAAAAAGAAACTCGTTACTTGGTTTTCCATCCTTCTTTAATAAACATTAGAAAAGTATTCAAAGAAAGATTAAAATTCTTCTAATATCTGACTCGATGATAAGCTCCGTGAAGGCAAGACCATTGCTAACACACTTTGGCATGGTGTTTGCAAGTATTTTTTTTCTTAACTGTGACAAAAACTTCATTCTTAATCCCCCTTCTTGGTTTTTAACTTACTGTTTATGAATTGCAGGTTAATGCGGTTTCTAAAAAAATTTTCTCTTAAGCCTTGCAGGAACCAAAATTTTCCAATATTTTGTCTTTTTTGCACCTATTCTCTCCTTCTCTCTGTCTGTCTCTCTATCACACACACACACACACACACACACACACACACACACACACACTCCTTTGCCTTCCACTCTCTCTATATGTTGCAGTGTGTGTGTTTGTGTGTGGATTTGTGTGATACATACTGTCTGAGTTGGAGGGAAAATGCTGCTTTCTTTCCAAATCAAAGAGAAAATTGCGTCGAGCCTGGAATGGCAACAAAAATAGCTGGCTTGACTCACAGTCTCTCTACTCTGAAATATAAATTCTATCCTGAAGGGAATTCTCTTTTCTGTCTCGTTCAGTCTACTCTTCATACATACACACGTGGTGAAATATGCACAGATTCTAAAGTCTTCATAGGAACATGAGAGATCATTAATTTTGTCCTATCTTGGCAAAAATGGGGGGTGAGAAATTATTTATATTGTGGGCTGTAATTCAAGGCAGTTCAAGTTCCAAAGAATTGAGTTTCAGCAAATGCCTAGGAAGCCTCTTGTTTGAAGAATTCCACATTACCCCCATATACTTGTTTATGAGCTTGCCAGTTCCAACTGCAATGTACAGCGTTGGGTAGTCTTGTTCTGAGAAGATGATGAAATTATTTCTTTCTAGTGGTGCGTAAAGTAATTGTGTTTGATTTCATGGGTTTTATAAATGGAGTAAAGAAGGTATCTGAAATGGCACATATCATGCTGGTGACAGAGGAGATAGAGGGTTAGATGTAAGAGAACTGACATCGAATATGTAAATAGGTATTATAGTTATCTCTGTGGATTCTTTATTGTTTGTATGAGGTTTTCGTATATTGTGCAATAGTGTTGTATATCTTTGTGATCCCTTTGGTTGTCCGTGATAGTACGGTCATGTGAGTAAAGCAGAAAAGTATATTGGACTCAGAGATTTATGATTTGCTTTAAGTCTGTCTGTTCCAGCTCTTATTATTTATAGGCCCCACAGAGACAGATCCCCTATGCCAAATGTGCTTTCCGTAGACTTTCTACCAAATCTAGGATAATGCTTGGATCAGAAATAAGGGAGAAGGGGCCAGACACAAATGGAAAGTTGAGGCTGTTCTCGGTGGTTGATCACCTTCATTCATTTAATCAAGAGAGAGAGAACATCTTTTCTATAAGGATATACACGCAAGAGGATTCTTTTTTATTATCAACAGTCCGTAGTCTTTGCTTCTGCTTTTGTTGCCTGAACAAGCATGTGCAGAATCAACAACAGAAGTGGTCTAAGCTCAGGCAAGCAGAGGCCATTTCGCTGACAATGGATTAAAACAATGCTTAGACCTAGTTTTGAAGGTTTTTTGAAAACTGCTCATATAAACACAATGTCCAGGATTCTCTTTTTTTTAATAATAATTTTTTTTTTAATTTTTATTTAGTGGGGAGAGAGCAAGCAGGAGAGGGAGAGAGGGAGAAAAACTCCCAAGTAGGCTCTGCACCATCATTGCAGAGCCTGATGCAGGGCTTAAACTCAGGACTGTGTGATCATGACCTGAGCAGAAATCAAGAGTCAGATGCTTAACCAACTAAGCCACCCAGGCACCCCAATGTCCAGGATTCTTAATCATTCTAGAGCTGTAAAGTATCTCGGTGCCTTGTATAATAAATGAGGACCAGGAAGGTGTCATCACAACCCTGATGTCTTTTAATGTAATGTGGGAGCTAGGAGTGCAGCATTTTCATTTCTTAGGGGATTTGTGAAATTATGCGCCTGGAAATTTATGTTATTTAATTATTATTCAAATTTTCACAAAGTATATAATTTTAATGGCTGTGGTTATCTCTGTTATATTAATGTGGTAGAAAAAATTATAATTAACATGAAAACTATACTGCATTCCATATTTCTTAATTTATTATCCTAAAAAAATGTAGCTATTCTGATGATCAGGACACCATACCATTTGGTGGAAAGATACTTTAATTACTGGAAAGCATTGCATGAAAACAGGGAGATTTATGAATTATATCCTTACTGACACTAAACCCAAAACATATCACATATTGAAAGACTGAAAAGCATACTTAGATGTACTCCCAAATCCCCAGTATTGGTACTTTCCGGACAACCTTTGAATACAAGGAGGCTAGGGGGATTTTTGAGTCTACTCTTCTATACAATTAGAAACTTGATAGTTTTCTTATCTTACTCAGAAGATTGTAAAGTTATACAAATAAGCTAAAACACTGTGTAACATAAGTTATTATGGGGCGCCTGGGTGGCTCAGTCGGTTAAGCGGCCGACTTCGGCTCAGGTCATGATCTCGCGGTCTGTGAGTTCGAGCCCCGCGTCGGGCTCTGTGCTGACAGCTCAGAGCCTGGAGCCTGTTTCAGATTCTGTGTCTCCCTCTCTCTGACCCTCCCCCGTTCATGCTCTGTCTCTCTCTGTCTCAAAAATAAATAAATGTTAAAAAAAAATTAAAAAAAATAAGTTATTAGTGGCTTATTTCTTAGATCGTAGATACCTATGTTGATCTGGTGTAAATAGTCCTGCAATTGGTCAGGTGATACGTGGGCTCCTTAATCTGAGTGTGCATGGGAAGATCTCGGGAACTGGTTAAAATAGTTTCACACCTTCACCCTCACAATCTGTGACTCAATAGGTTTGGAGTGAAGCTGAAAATTTACATGTCTAACAAGTTCTAGAGGAAGCTAATGCTGCTGGTCTAGAGACCAGGCTTTGAATCCACTTGCTCAGTGGGTGATTAGTACCATATTTCGTTACTTGGAGTCCAAGGCAGTGTGCCAGGAGATTCTGAAAACAAAATAAGAGAGGTGTGACACATCTTTTTGAGGTGTTACCAGAATATGGGCAAAGCTATTTCATTTTTTTTAAAGAAATAATGTTGATAGATTAAGGAATGAAATGCAGAAACAGCATGACATATCCTGAGAAAAACACAAGACCTCAGAGTTGTGCCAAGTTTATAATTGTCTGCTTCTACCTGTGAAAGCTATCACCTAATATGACTGCCTGCCTAACTTGCTAGAGCTTTTCAAACACGTCCACCCAAACGTTGTAAAATTAGGGGTTCCACAGGGCAAGTGCTGTTATGCCTGTATAGCTAATCTTGAATCCCCAGGTTTTAGCTTCAGGTCTGGCAAAAATAGAGGCTCAATAATCTGTGTGGTGTTAGGCAAGATTTCTTTTATTGTAACCTCTCTTGTGTCTAGTTGCCCCCAAAGGAAAATAAGAACAATGATAGAATCACTTCATTGGGAAGATAATGTTTTAGGTTGGGCCTGTCATATTGATTGAAGACAATATTTGATACTATTTATCAAATATAGTAAATGTACTGAGAGCTTACTGCGTGCCGCGCCACTGTTTAATAACAGTGAATAGACAAGGCGATATATACCATTCCATATGAAATTCTTTGTTGGTAGTGGGTGGGCTGAAAATTTCAGGTAAACCAGTTCATGGTGCACTTCTTAATTAACTGCATGGGTCACAGTTCAGAAAACATGGCTACAGAGGTTTTTATTCCTTTCAGAGACAATGCCTGCCCTGGAGGATATGGCAGCAAACAAAGATAGGGGGAAGAATTGAGCCTCCTTCAGGCTTATTTGTGTAAATTAGGAGTCTGGTGTATGCCTATGATTGTCTAAATAACTCTTTATTATTTATATATCAGCAACTGTATTCATCATTGATTTCCGTTAACAAAAACACACATCTATACAAGCTATGCTCTAATTAGAGAGCAAATTAGAAGTGTCTAATGCCTTAGTACTATAGAAAAATGACAATACATAGGTTTATGTATTTACAAAAGTAAAGTTTAAGCTCTTATCTTTCGCAATTCTTCAGGCTCTCATGGATGCTCTCCACAGGGTTTGACCCCCTAATCCGTCCTACATTATACTTGCTGCTTGTTAGAATGCAGGTGCTAATTAACTAGTTAACACCTTTTGTACAGTACTAAAAGCCCCGCCTCTGTGCCTTCTAAGGTGTCTCTTTGAGTTACCCACTAAAAAGAGATGTGCTTCCCACGGCAAGTATGTATTACTTTTGTAATTAAAAACTCAAAATAACATATAACTTTTCAAAGGGCATAAAGCACCCTTTCCTCTACCTAGCTCACAAATAGCATTTTTCCATGTGGCCAGTTTGTGGTGACTTGGATTCTTTGCTCCCTCCTCTGATTTTGAATTGATTTTCCAAGGGGTAGCACCTAGGGATCTCTCTGCATTTTAAATACCACTTATCTGGAGATTCTGGTCTTGGTGAAGCAATCATTCACCCAGAGCGGAGTTCTTTTCAAACTGGACACAGTGCTCTGTTTTCTGACATATCATGCTTTGTTTGATAGTTTCAAAATAGGTCCATTAAGTGTCTCCACATTCTGATTCTCAAGTAGCTGCTAAATTCTTTTTTGTTTCATCATACGGGAATAATATAGTATAGTACATATTACACAGTACATAGGGCATAGCGTAGTACGACATAGTGAGACACAGAATAGTGCATGCCATTTGCTCCTAATCAGAGTCAGCCTCTGATTATGGGTCCCACATCTGTCGGTTATGGCAACCCATGATAGTGTCCTAAACATTTTAGTTTTTTCTTTTCTTTTCTTTTCTTTTCTTTTCTTTTCTTTTCTCTCTTCTCTCTTCTCTCTTCTCTCTTCTCTCTTCTCTCTTCTCTTTTTCCTTTCCTTTCCTTTCCTTTCCTTCTTCCTTTCATTCTCTTCTCTTCTCTTCTCTTCTCCCTTTCTTTTCTTATCTTCCCTTCCCCTCCCTTCTTTCTTTTTATAAACAGTCATTGTTTTCCTTTGACTGTTTTCATTTTGTATATATTATTTTATCTTCAGGTTTTTTGTTTTTTTTTTTACTATTTTAATGTTTGCTATTATTGTAACTATTACCAATAGTATTCTACATTTTTTTTAGGTTTACTTATTTATTTTGAAAGAGCAAGAAAGAGGGAGGGGCAGAGAGAGGAGGAGAGAGAAAATCCCAAGCAGGCTCTATGTTGTCAGCACAGAGCCCAGCCTGGGACTCGATCTCATGATCCATGACATCATGACCTGAGCTGAAATCAAGAGTTGGATGCTTAACTGACAGAGCCACCCAGATGCTCCTAAATGTTTTTAAATAGGTATTCATTTGTTCTACCATCGTGTAAGGAAAAAAAAAAAAGCTTGCTCATATTTTGGATTCTTTAGGATAACTTGAAAGCGATAGAATTACTAAGTCAAATGTTTTGACTCTATCTATATATCTACATGTACATATCTATGTATCCATCATACCTATGTATGTAGGTATGTATGTATGTATCTATCCTTTGTTTTGTATCCCTGACTGTACTAACTACTCGGGTACTTGCTATTATTATTATGCTACAAATACCCAAATGGAAAACATCTGTAATTGAGCACATGAATGAATTGAAAATATGCATTTCTTGGGTATCTATTTCTTCCTATTTTTTTTTTCAAGAAGCTAAAAGTGATTAAGTTTTAGGGTTTATGTGAAGTCTAAATGAGGTATTCCCTCAAGTAAATACTTGGGCTGTGTGTGTGTGTGTGTGTGTGTGTGTGTGTATAGCATTTCCTCTATTTTTGATGGTAATGATCAGTATAATTAAAACAAAAGACTGATATTTGAAAGTAAGAAAAGGCAATTGACAATGAGTTGGAAATATAGCAGTTAAAATGATTTGGGATTCTTTAGGAATTTGTGGATTTTCCCTTCATGCTTTTCCTTTGAAAGAATGTCATGAGTGAAGTTTGTATTTAATGACCATCCCGATTCCTAATTATTTTCCTGGGGAATCGGGAGAGCTGCTAAGGTAGCTACATATCCTGTATGAAATACTGTTTTGAAAATATTTCTCTGGAGAATTTAAAAACAAGAAGAGCTCAGATTCCACCGTTTTTAGACATATCCCGGTACTCCTCATTTCACACATTTATACTCAAACATGTACAAAATCCTTGCTGCCACATTTTTCTTTCTGCCTGGAGAACAGCTGTAAAGATATTAATTGTGCTTCAGTTATAAATGGATTGCCAAAAGGGACAGAACGGGTTGTGTATCTCATCAGCATGCCCTGTCTGGTATAAATAATGAGACAGGAACTTGGTAAATTGGAAATTTGTGATAAAAACGAGATGTGATATTATAAAGTCCCATCAGTTCCTTCTTTGAACACATTGATTTGTAAGGCATTCTGCAGGACTGCTAAATCAATGATTGTCTGTCACAAAATGTTGGTTAAAAGGGTTCTATTACTGGGGTCAACTACAAATTAGCCCAAAGGGTAAACACAAAGGTAGTATAAATGTTAAAAGGAAAAAAAAAGTCACAGATGTTGTGAAATAGAGTTGGAAAGGCACAATTGTAAGAAAATGTATACACTCACTGTCCCTCCTACGGTTCTTAACTGTGGTAACTAGGAAGACTTGAAGAGTGGAAGTACAACTTAATTGAACAAGGTACTTGATCATTTCACTTATTTTTAAAGCAAAGTTGGGCGTTTCTTTGATGTTTCTCCAAATTCTCTGTGTGTCTTTCAAATCTGCCGATGTTCACATGTACCTTTTGTGAGCACCTAGCAAAGCTCTTTCCCAGCACATCATGCTTAAATTTTAAACAAACCTAAGAAAATATTGATAGTTCCAAATGTTTCATACAAATAAATTGATACATTTTGACTTGTTTCTTAAATAAAACCCAATTTTGGAAGAGGTCTTACCTTAATGTGATAAACATTGGTGGATGGAATTTAAAAAAAAATCACGTAACTATACAGAGACATTGAATACTTTCATTTCTTATGACCAAGTCAGTATTCTGAAATCACAGAATACCCTTGAAGTTGAGCTACCTGTCATTTCACATCATCAGGAGAGGTTG
This sequence comes from Panthera uncia, assembly GCF_023721935.1. Taxonomy (NCBI): domain Eukaryota; kingdom Metazoa; phylum Chordata; class Mammalia; order Carnivora; family Felidae; genus Panthera; species Panthera uncia. The sequence continues at coordinate 2,640,037 of NW_026057589.1, read as the reverse complement.
CATTTCCGTACCTCCAGTCTGCCTTCCACTTTTCCCTAGGCACCAGTCTCCTCTGCACACATACACAACTCCTTGAACAAAACTAAGTTATAGACTGTGTGGTGATGTTTCTTTCCATAACTCTCCCCGTGTTCGTCTTTGAGCCCTCCTCTCAGGCCATGAAGGACCTATATTCATTTTTAAAACCCCAGGGCCAAGCACGGTTTGATGGTGTCCAACAATCGATAAATGTCTGTAGGATGAGAGGAAGGAACTAAGGAAAGGAGAATAAAGAGAGAAAAGGATACACACAAACAGATACAGAAGAATAAGATGAAGAGATGAAAAATTAATTCAACTTCCTCGTGCTGTTTTGTTGAACTCTTTAAAGGTATGGTCCCTTCAGATTCAGCTTTATGTCTTCAGGACCAGAAACATCATTGTTCTGTTTCTCTCTGTCTCACCCTCTCTCCCTCTTTGTTCCCCTTTCCATCCTCTCCATTTGAAAACCACTCAAGATGTTGGCAGATCCTTAGTCACTTTTTGTAAACTCAATGCCCCCCTAGCCTTTCACATATTCTTTTGTTTTTGTCAAGATTTGAAGTAAGGCAGAGTTTTCAATACATTTCTCCCAAACTCTGTACAGGTATACAGGTATCAAGGTCTCACTTCATTCTTATAGTAATTTTGTTTTCATGCTACAGTCTGCTTATTTAATGTGACTGCATAAAACTTCTCAAGTATAATTGTAGAAGACTTTTTTTCTCACATATATGTTAATATGAACTGGGGGAAAGAAAAGAGGCTGTTAACTGCAGTCCCAGAATTCCTACATGTAGGAATGAGAGGTTAGCACCAGAGTTACCAAGGATGGGGTTAGGAATTGACCTCAATAGACTTGATTTCAAATCTTTTCAATAACTTTCTTTAAGGTGAAATTTTCTTGCCAAGGCTGGTTATTTGTAAGGATTATATATGTGTGGATTTCTGAGTTGTATGGTCAGGTTTTAGACACGCATCTAAACTTGACTGTTTATGGTAAGGTGCTGGAACTTTAGAGTTGAATTATCTGGGTTTGAGGAAAGAAGAAAAGTGAGTTAGAATAGCATTTCTTCACTTACTATATGCCTCACTACATGTATTTAGCTTCGTTGCACATGGTTTTCCATACTTTTGAGTGTGTTGGGAGACAACAGTATCAGGTTAATAGGTATATTTAGTGTAAAAATGAGTAAGGGAAGGTAAAGGATACTGCATAGTGAGTATGTAGCACATAGTTGGAGATAATTGTTCCAACTAGAATTTGAAATTAGGATAGGTGGTATATCTGTAACTCTATTCAGATTGGAAGTCAATGTGTTTATCAGAAGTAAAATTTGATATAAAATATACTAATACCAGAATACAGATACTGTATATCTCTGTGGTTTTTTTGTTTGTTTAATACAGTAGAAGTGTTGATTTTGGGTCAGGTGGAACTAGAATTGAATGACAGCTTCTTAAATTATAATCTAGACCCTGGTAATAAGAGATGGCAATATACTGTGTCTTAGTCAGGACTGTGATCAAAAACTACCACAGCCTGGGTGACTTAAACAACAAGTATTTATTTCTCACAGTTATGGAAGCTGGGAAGTCCAAGATCAGAAGATCCAGTATCTGATAGAACCTACTTCCTACTTTGCAGGTGGCTGTCTTCTTGCCATGTTTTCACATGATAGAGAGCAGGGGGGGAGAGAGAGAGAGGCACATTCTTTTGCCTCTTCTTATAAGGTCACTAATCCCACTACCCAAAGCAATCTACACATTCAGTGCAATACCTATAAAAAAAACACGAGCATTTTTCACAGAGCTATAACAAACAATTCTAAAATTTTCATGGAGCCAGAAAAGACTCCAAATAGCCAGGGTAATGTTGAAAAAGAAAACTAAAGCTGGAGGCATCACAATTCTGGACTTCAAGCTGTATTACTAAGCTGTAATCATTAAGACAGTATGGTACTGGCACAAAGAGAGACACAGATCAGTAGAACAGAATAAAGAACCAAGAAATGGACCCAAAAATGTATGGCCAACTAATCTTTGACAAGGCAGGAAAGAATATCCACTGGAAAAAAAGACAGTCTCTTTAGCAAGTGGTGTTGAGAAAACTGGACCATTTTCTTAACGATACACAAAACCAAAATGGAGGAAATACCTAAAAGTAAGACAGGAAACCTTCAAAATCCTAGAGGGTAAAAGAGGCAAAAACCTCTTTGACCTCAGCTGCAGTAATTTCTTACTAAGCATGTTGACTGAAGCAAAGGAAATAAAAGCAAAAATGAACTATTAGAGCTTCACCAAGGTGAAAAGCTTCTACATAGGGAAGGAAACAATCAACAAAATTAAAAGGCAATGGGAGAAGATATTTGCAAATGACATATCAGATAAAGGGTTAGTATCCAAAATCTCTAAAGAACTTACCAAACTCAACACCCAAAAAACAAATACTCCAGTGATGAAATGGGCAAAAGACATGAACAGACACTTTTCCAAAGAAGACATCCAGATGGCTAACAGACACATGAAAAGATGCTCAACATCACTCATTGTCAGGGAAATACAAGTCAAAACCACACTGAGAGATACCACCTCACGCCAGTCAGAATGGCTTACATTAACAACTCAGGCAACAACAGATGTTGGTGAGGATGCTGAGAAAGAAGAACTCTTTTACACTGCTGGTAGGAATACAAACTGGTGCAGCCACTCTGGAGAACAGTATGGAGGTTCCTCAAAAAATTAAAAATAGAGGTACCCTATGACCTAGCAATTGCACTACTAGGTATTTATACAAAGGATACAAAAATGCTGATTTGAAGGGGCATATACACCCCAGTGTTTATAACAGCACTACTAATAGTAGCCAAAAGATAGGGGCATCCCAAATGTCCAGCAACTGATGAATGGATAAAGAAGATCTATCTATTTATCTATCTATCTCTATCTCTATCTCTGTCTATATCTCTGTCTATATCTATATCTATATCTATATCTATATCTATGTCTATGTCTATGTCTATGTCTATGTCTATATCTATATAGATACACACACACACACACACACTAGAATATTACATGACAATCAGAAAGAATGAAATCTTGCCATTTGCAACAACGTGGGTGGAACTAGAATTTATTATGCTATGTGAAGTAAGTCATTCATAGAAAGACAAATATCATATGACTTAACTCATGTGGAATTTAAGAGACAAAACAGATGAACATAAGGGAAAGGAAGGAAAACTAAGATAAACACAGGCAAAATGTAAGAGATGCTTAAATATGGAGAACAAACTGAGCGTTGCTGGAGGGGTTTTGAATACAGGGTTGGGCTAAATGGGTAATGGGCATTAAGGAGGACCCTTGTGGGATGAGCACTGAGTGTTATATGTAAGTGATGAATCACTAAATTCTATTCCTGAAAACATTATTATACCATATGTTAGCTAACTTGGATTTAAAAAAAGAAATAGTCACTAATCCCATTATAAAGACCTTACCCTCATGACCTAGTTATTTCCCCCACAGTCCCATCTCCTAAAATTATCCCATTGGTGGTAAATATTTCAACATATAAATTTGGGGGGAACACAAAATGCAGTCCATAGTATCCTGTTAGTGATTTTTTTTTTTTTAATAATAGGCATTAAAGGACTTCCCTATATAATACTAGTGGAACATCTAGCAGGGAGTGACTCAGGTTCAAGAAATGCGGTCTTTATTTTCTCCAGTTTAAGTAGAATTTCCTTAAGCACATTCTAGCAAGATAGGCAGAAGGTCCTTGTTTTTTCATCAAACATAGGAAAATCCCAAAAGATTTATTCATGCAGGAAAGGGCCTACCACATTTCCTCAGTAGGGAAGGAGAGATTAATCTTCCTCCACTCTCCTCCATCCTGTCCCCTCTCCTAGGACTCCATCCCTGACCATTGCTACTGCTCTTCAGTATCAGATGATTTTGTTGATTCACACTTGAATAGAATCTCCTAGTCCAGTTCTTTGCCAGAACCATGCTTGCCTTGCCTGGAAGGAAGCTTTGGGGCTGTTCTTTCACACAATGATAAGGTAACCTGTGATGCCCAATTTTCAGACTTGGGCTCTTACAGATTCGCCTTCACAGATGTGGCTGCAGCCTTCCTAGATGCAGGATTGTAAAACCTAGAGAGGCTTCACTTTGTCACCCATGGAACTTAACATCATTGCCCTTCTTCCCAGTTTCTGGTAAAGACACTTTACCCCTGGTAAAGACACTTTCTACCTTCTCAGACCCCAAATAAAATCTTCAGGCTGTCAATTCTTCTACAGGAAGTTTTCATGAGCTCATATAAGGAACTGGTGTTATACTAGGTTTTATTTATAGCCACAAGAGTGGGCCCATCTTTAGGGAGTCAAGACTCCCCTCTTGAGGAAAAATTCCTATTGTTGATTTTCTAATGAATTTATAAAATATGAAAATAAGACAAAACAGTAGAAACAAATAATTCAAAAGATCAATGGACCAGACTCCTCTTAATCATTGAATGTGTCTTCCTATAGAAAAGAACCATTCATTCATTCATTCATTCATTCACTCATCTATTTAACAAATATTTATTTCACTTTCTCAGTTGCTGGAGAGAAAAATAAAAATATTAGGCCAAGTTCTCTGTACTTGAAGATAGAAAATTCAGAACCAGTATCATAGTTATAAAGGCTGGGAACCTCTGTAACTGGTTTTGAATATAGGTTTTACCCTTTTCTGTTTGAATGGAGATCATCTTAACAGATGTTCCAAGGCTTGTTGCAAAGATTAAAAGAATAAATATTTTATAACAGGCATTGTTCTTAGTGCTTGTACCCCTAGGATGATGTAGAGCTGTACCTCTTATATAAATAAAGGATGAGGCCACCTTGCAGAGGAGTGGGCTAATTCTGCAGAGGAGGGTCAGATGGGAAAGTTTGAGAGAATAAGAAAGAATATTGTTTTCAAGAAGCTTTCAGGGGCACCTAGGAGGCTCAGTCGGTTAAGCGTCCGACTTCGGCTCAGGTCATGATCTGAGAGTTCATGAGTTCGAGGCCCACATCCAACTCTGTGCTGATAGCTCAGAGCCTGGAGCCCGCTTCAGATTCTGCGTCTCCCTTTCTCTGCCCCTACCCTGCTTGCTCGCTCTCACTTGCTCTCTCTCTCAAAAATAAATATTAAAAAAAAAAAAAAAAAAACAACTTTCAGTCTGGAAGGAAAAAATCTGTGCATGCTGCAATGTAAATATAAAAGGAAAAGATGTTCCCAGGGACAGTCAAATGAAGTATTTTTAGAGTTCAGAAGAGGGGACAGTTCAGCTTGGGGACAACTAAATCTTGAATCTGGGTCTCCATGAGTTAGGCAGATGTGTTGGGCAATCATAGGAATGTACTTGAGCAAGTCTGTGGGTTAAAAACAATAATAATTGGGAAGATTAGAAACCTCTGGTGTAAAAGAATGTTGAAAACCCTTTTCTGACATTCTGTTTTCCTGAGATAAGTTCCAAACTTATCAACCTCCTTCATGGGGATTCTTCCTGATTTGCAACCCCACCTCTGAACTTTGACTCAAGAGCATCCTTGTTCTTAAATGTAACCTCAGTATCATTGCTCCCTCCTTCCGGAAACCTTGCCTTTGCTGTTTAGCTGCCCCTCCAGTGTGACTCACACTGTCTTTGTCTCCCCTACAGCACTTTATCACATCACTGGTTAGTCCTGTTATTTTCTGGTCACCCCCTGGTGTGCCCTTCAAGACAGCAAAACTCTTCTAACTATAAAGCCTCTTAGGTGCCTAAAATAAGGCTCAGCACATAGTAGGAGCTCACTGAAAATATAGTGTGATAGCGAAGGGCCCAAATAAGCCCAACTCCCCTCCTTTTCCGCTACGGGCATCATGGATGCCAGCACGTATAGGATGGCATATTCGGGGTGAGTTAAAGAAAAGTCCCTGAAGCCATTTCTCTAGAATGATATTTCATTTAAGCCTGTTTTTGTCTAAGACTTTGCCTTCTCAGTAGCTCAGTGGTTCAGTGGTTTTTCACTTGGGCGCATGTGAAATTTGATAGGAGAGTTCCTCATTTTGTCTTTGAGTTGAGGGGGTGGGGATGGGGGGTAACCATGTGAGGTGGTTGGTGGATGTGTTCATTAATTTGATTGTGGTAATCATTTCACAATGTCTACATATATCAAACCATCACATTGTAGACTGCTTTAAATATATTACAATTTTTTTTGTCAGTTATATGTCAGCAAAGGTGGAGGGGGGAGATGTAAAGGAAGAGATTATAGTCACAACTACACTGTCAGTTTTAAAACTCCCAGCTTTTAACTAGAGAATTAAGCTCATTCTAAAAAGAATAAAAAAAAGAACAGCCACTTGAGTGGTTATAATTTTGTTCTCATGCCTCTTAAGCTCAAATTCATCTTTCAGCAAATGTGCACATGTCCAGGTAGCATGCCACAGAGAGCCATGGGTCAGCTCCAGATAGTGTCCCCTCATCCAGGGAATCCTGATTGTTTATCCATATGGAGCAGAATAAGACTATGAAGTAGTCATATCATAAAAATGATATTCCCATTTTTAAATTAGGAAACTGAGTCTCCTAGATGTAAAAGAACAATCCTGGCTGCAGGAGAGTGACAAGTCATTGATAGAGAATGTGACCTCAGTCCAATAATAAGAGGATGTGAGCAAAACTTCTGACACTATAATTGTAGCATATGCCTGTGTTCCACGACATCGTGCTGATGCCTTCTAGAAATAAATTTTACAAAGATTTGCAGTTTCCTGTTACGGTGAAACCCTGTGAAAACATTGCTAAAATAATCGTCAAACCCTCTCGGGACAGAAATTCTGACTGCTGCACATTCTTTTGCCCTCCACGTCTAACTCAGAGCTCAGCATACAGCACCTACCATGCAAATAGCCTTTGTGTGACGGAATGAATGAGTTCATATACTAAAATATAATGAAGGAAGCTTCCACCGACTGCAACCCTGACACATTGTAGAAGGTACCCACAGAGCCCCTGGTAGCATAATTTTGCAAGGTCAGGATGGAAGTAGCTGCCAGTCTAAAGCATAAATGATGCTAGTTTACTTCTTAGGTATTTGTAGGATTTCATTCCATAGGTAACAGATTAGCGAAGGCTTGATAGCTGGGAATAGGCAGCCTAAGAAAAGAAAGCATACTTTTTTTGTCCCATTGTACTATAAGAGTCATTCTGATTCTGAAAGAGTTTATTTATGCACACGGAACCGTAAAACAGACAGCTTATTAGTTTTCACAACCAGGCTTCCAATCGTCCTCATTATCTGTTTGCAAAAGCAGTGGGTAGGCCACCGTTCTGGCGCTGTTTGTGAGAAACAGGGAAGGTACTTTTCTCCTGTGCATAGTAAACATGGCTGAGACTTTACAGTTACACATTTTCGTCCAATATTTTTCACTTCTCTCACCCAATGCACATTACAGATGTTCGCGGGAATGATGCATGGGTGGATACAAGACATCTGTGTGCTTGAATGCGTTTCCTAAAGTGTTTAATTGTTCCAGAAAGTTTTGAGCTCATTTTATAAACACAATGTTGAGTGTGTATGGATGTTGCATTAAGTTACAAAACTGTTTATACCTCTAAATGCTCCAGAATAAAATATGGAAATGGAATTTTATTTCCCCAGTTTATGTCCCAAATCATAGAGCCAGAGAAATGACAGGATGCATTTCGGTGCTGTCCATCCGCCTGACTGCAGTTAAGAATCTGTCCCTGTTCCCATAATAAAATCAATTTGGAGCATATAGTATCTGGCAGCAACATTTTACTACAGGCTGAGAGTTGGCACGTGAGAAGAACACCCAGTGAGCAATGGTTAGACCTTTGCAAAAGATGATAGAGGAGGAAGTGACTGTTCAGGATTTCATTGTGTGGTGTATGTCTTAAAGACCGTTTTCTGAAATGAAATGGCAAACCCGTGCTGCCCTTGCCTCCTGTTTAATTGGCTCTTATAAATTGCAAGATGGATCACCAAAAAAGAAGAAAAGGGTTTGATCTTCTCTTCTCACCCTGACTGTAACTTCCCTAGTTTAACCAGTGGTTGTTCAGAGCAGAACTTCCTAGAAGGAAGTAAAATCTGTCTTCTTGCTTCCAGGTGGCACATCTCACTATTTATTTCCCTCGGAGCTTGGTTGAGAAAGAATTTTCCATGTGTAGGGTTAAAAAAAACAAGCCATAAATTTTACTGATCCATGTTAATCCTCCTCATCCTCCAAAGATCCCCTAAGGCGGCCCTTGGAGGTTTGGATATTTGGCATATGTCTTCTATAATTAAATAGCAAAACTGGGGGGAAAAAAAAGCTCCTGGTAGGATTTAGGCCATCTTCGCACTGGGAGGATTTGCTTGAGGCCCTTCAGGAGAAAGTAATGTTGAAGACTATGGTGTCAGTTGGAGGGACGTGAAGAAAACTGCATCGGCTGCCTGCATTTACTCTCAGCTTTTCTGTAAGCATATTAGGTCTGGGTTCTCTTGTAACTTGGGGGGTGGGAGGAACAAAATAAACAATGAAAAACGCTCTAGAATTACACAGCCATCATGCACAGAGGTATCCCAAAGCACATTTCCATAAAAGTGAAAAAATAATGGATTTGGCATCACACGTTTAAAACATCCAGGGCCGATGCTTCATCTTCTAGTAAGGGATAATTTAAACGTCAACAAGTTACACAGGCCTTAAGAAATTATTGCTCTGCTATTCAACAACAACCAAAAAACGTTGCCATGGCAACACCTGTGCCTCACTACCTCTTGTATTGCCTAGTACTTGGGAGAATTAACAAGGAGGATGAGGGAAGATGGGCTGAGGGTTTCATTTTATTAAAATAACCAATGCCTGCTGCATCATTGCTGTGACCCGTTAGGCCTCTGATCTTCGGAATGTGTGAATGTTTAAGGAAGACGTTTTCAGATGATAACGCGGGGCACTCTCTCCATGGACTTTACGTACTGAGCTTGCGTCTGGGTAGCCAGAAGGTCAAAGCAAAAGTTTGAAGATGGTAGCAGGAAGGCCAGAAACATACACCTTTCTGAATTTCAGTAATTGCAGGGGTTCTGTTGCTTTATTTTCCCACCTGTTATCAGAACGCTTATTCTCTGAAAATGGATTGCAAATGACTCTTTGCAAATGGGGTTTATGTTCTTCTCATCATAAGAGTTTTCGCTTTTCCAGTGTGCGCATTTTCACGCTGCACCAAACCTTTGTTTTCCTGCTCAGGGTGTCAGCACCAGCATTTTTCTTTCTGAATAATGTGCAGAATTGGTGTGCTGACTTGCTCATAAAAAAGTATAGTCTAGCTAACAGAGCTGCACTACCCAAACCCAACATCTTATTTTCCCGAAGGCCTTTCATCTTAGTTTGTCAGCAAACTGGAACCTCTAACCTGACAGTGTAAAATTTTTGATGGTTAATTTTGCTTGTAGTGTTTGCTGTCATTATAGGGGGAAGACTTGTGGGCCCTGCTGCTAACGGGAGGGAACTTTCAGGTGTGGCAGGAGGCAAATGATACCGTGAGCCTTCTGTTAATTAAAATCCAAGTGCATGTTGGCAAATATCACTTATACAAGAAACTAAATGCAGAAAAATGGGCTTATTAAAAGCAGAATGCACCTTGGAATTGACGTATTCATACTTGAATTGATACAGCAGGATGCATTGTGGTGACAGGGATCATTTTTGTTGACAACAGCTGGAAATACAACGGCTATATTATTATAATTAGGATCGGCATCAAGTTGGATTATAATAGGGGCTTTCTTGGAGAAATGGCACAGTGTCAAATTTATAGTCACCAGCTAAATGAGTCTCTTGTATCCTCGACAAAGGGACAGAAACAGTTCCAAATGAAAACACAAACAGAGAATCCTGTTGTTATATTTCCTGGGTATTACGCAGGGTCCTATTTATCACACACCAACACTTGCCGCTTTGAAGAAACATTATCCTGCAAGGTTTACACTTTTCAATTTGCCTCTGTGGTCTGCATTCTGCATGCATTTCCATGGAGAAGCCGACACCACAGCTTGACTAGAAATCTTTTCTGCTGCAAGATTAACCTCAAAGCATCCATTTTCCCCCCTCTGGGTAATCACTTGACAAATGCATCCACAAAACCTCTACACACATCTATTCCAGTGTACAGGTGCATCGACAGTCTTGAATCACTATTAGGAGAAATATTATCCTTGACGGGAAGTAGAGCTGCCTTTTCATTTCCAGATGTCTAAAGTTGAAGGATGTGGATTTCCCGGGAAGCCAGACATCAGACAGAAATATCACGGATGAGGATGTGGGTAAAATCTTGCCTTAGCTACGTCGCATTGCTCGGGACAGTAGTTCATCTTCAAAAGAGTATGGGATTTGCATGGGCCGAGAGATAGGGCATTGATTTGAATGCCACCCATTCACGTAACAGTGCGAAACTTGTGCTGATGATGTGCCCACTGCCTGGCCCTTGTGCTTGCTACATCCAAACACAGTTTACTTTTGAGTCCACAGCAGTTTTATACTACAGAGGAAACTGACGTGAGATAAACTAGATGGGAGCAAGTGAGATGGAGTGAGTGTGTATGTATATTTTCTAAGTTAGTTTCTTATTAAGGGCATGAACATATTGTTACATTTGGGAAAGTCTTTCTGTGTTTTCCCCTCAAATTTAAGGAAATATACTACTATTAATTAGGCACAACACTTAGAAATGACAGCACCCACCACCACTTAAAATGATAAAAGATGAGTTTGTTTTTCAGTCTCTCATGCACATACACATAATGTACATATAATAACAGTGACAGCAAGGTCTCAGAAATATAAAATGTCAATGACTCTTCATTACTGTTTGCATAACTTATTACATTTAATTATCTTAACAAGCCTAGGCCATAGCAGTTATTTTACCTTCCTTTTTGCAGATTAAGAAATCAAAGCTTAGAAAAGTTTTGTTTCTTTGGCCAAGGACACAGGACTCCTAGAAGTTGAACATGGGTATAAAACAAGTGTTCCGGTTCAACATAGTATGACTCCAAATTTATCTTCTTAGTCTCTTTTCTCTACTTAATATCATCCCATTTGATTCTCTCACAGAACTTTAAGGTGTGCAGAATGAAAAATGATTGTCTTCAGATATGCAAAAAACTAAATCACAGAACATGGAAATTATGGAAATCTGGTCCCTTCCTCCTGCCTCAGTGTTTGGTAATGTGATGGGACAATAAAAGAACATCAGGTTACAGTAATCACTGAAAACAAATAGAATCATCATCAGTCTGGCATTAGTGAAGTTCCCAGGAAAGATCCCTAAATTCCATTTAAGGAAAAATCATCTCCGTGGGCCTTTATGCACTATGAATGGATTAAAAAAACCTTCAATATATAAACAAATCTGAGTGAGAATTCTTCAGAATAATCATGATAGAAATTAATGTTTCTTTGTAGGGGAGTGAAGTCAAATTATAAAAAAGTCCGGGACCCACTACAGTCATTCTGAACAATGACTTTACTTAAGAGTTGCCTGAGAAGACTTTTAAAAGTACTCCACCACCATCCCCTTATTGCCATGCCATAGATCTGAAAGGTACCCCAAAGATCTAAATGTTTTTCAACCCAGATTCTAAAATGTAGGCAGAGTTGGTGCTCATAGGCTTAGCATGTGGTCATTTCTGTGCTCAGCGTCTATATAGATTATTTAGTGTGACTCACAATAATTCTGATGTGTATTGTAGATTTGAGATTGGTGGGTGAGGCAGGTTAAATGATTTGCCCAAAGAGACGAGTAATTGTTTCAGCGTAGATTGGAAGTATCCCATCTGCAAAACCGTGACCCACATACTTCTCCACCCAAACACACCCACTGCACACATATATGCAGTGATTCTGTCATTGTTCACAAATGTGTTTGATTGATTTATTTTTCTGCATAAAGGTGTTTCTCAATTTAAGTCACCTACTAGCAGGTAATTTTAGTGATGATAGGAATTTTTGACTATTTGTTCACTTCTTTGTTTCCTGTGCCTAGGCAGTGGTTAGAACAGAATTAGCTTAACATCATATTTGAGTTCATTTTTCTCAAACAATGATAATGTGTTACTTCATAATGGTGGGGGGGGAGCATTTCTCCTAAAAAAAAAAATAAGACAACTCAACAAAGCAAAACAAACAATTGTTTCACAGTCTTCTGCTTGGAAGAGTTCACCCTTTCTTATGAATCTCTGGACTATTAGCTCTCAGTAACTCCTGAGTCTTTTTCTTGCTATTCATTCTTTTTTTTTTTCTTTAACTTTTTCCGAACTATTCTTAGACTTAGAGAAAAGGGACAGAAAGAGTTCTGCATACCCCTCACTCAGTTTACCCTCATTTGAACATCTTATGGAAACTTAGTACAAGGGTGAAATCAAGAAAATGAGCATCAAGATCCATATTTATTGTTAATGTTTTATCACCCCCCTAACTGGACTACTGCTGTAACCGCATATCTAGTCTGATCTCCTAATCTTGTATATCGCTTGCTCCAGTTAAATCTGGGGGCACTAATCCAGGAGAACAGCATAGGATTGGTCTCTCACTGAAATACCTTCTCTGTTTCCTACAGGAAGAGCCAATACTCCCCATCTGGGCACTCAAATGACCTCTGCATTTTGCACTCCAGCTTGCCTCTCCAAAGTTAGCTTGATGACTGATTTTTCCAATCAGATCTCCTCCTAAAATGTATTTATTTCACTTTCTTCCTCTTACCTGGAAGGTTTTTCCTCCATTTCTTTTCCATCCCACACAATATTCAAATAACTACAAATATTGTACTTTCACGTGCTCATCTTTACCAGCTAGTTGATGAGTTATTTTCGAAAGTGAGTCTTATTTTTTTCTTTGATATTGTTCCCAGTGTCTGATGGAATGTATTACAAGACCAACATGAGGTGTTTTTTTTTTTTATCACTGTAGATTTTGTAGCACCTCTGAATCATAATGCTGAGTAGAAATTCCAATTTTACAGGACTATCAACTGCTCAATGAATAGTATTACTACATTTTCATGTATAGTGACCGTAATTCAAAACCCTTAATAACATTTTGATTGGCAAGATCTTGCAAAAACTCTATCCTATTTCAGTAAACATGGAGGTATGCTACTCAGATCCGCCCTTCAAATTGAAACATTCTTCCCCCATGCTGCTTGAGAGTGTTGATGACTGGCATCTCAGAGCTGAAGGTCATCCAGCTGAAGAGAGCTGCATGACCCAAGACCAAGCCTCCATTCTCAGAGGGGTTTCCACATCCAATAACTGGACAGTGCTGGAGTCTAAAGGTCTGGCCCCATTTCCTCAATGACCATGTCAGGTATAGAGTGGCCACTGGAGTCTGTGAGTGCATCACAGACCAAGGGCTGGTTCCACCCAATATTGTCCTGTTCATTTCCCCACAGGTATCAGTTGAAGAGAACTCCCTGGTAAAAATTCTGCAATTAGGAGCATCTGGGTGGCTCATTCAGTTGAGCGGCCAACTTCAGCTCGTGCTGTGATCTCACAGCTTGTGAGTTTGAGCCCCGCATTGGGCTCTATGCTGACAGCTCAGAGGCTGGAGCCTGCCTCGGATTCTGTGTCTCCCTCTCTCTCTGCTCCTAACCCACTCTCATTCTGTCTCTGTCTCTCTCAAAAGTAAATAAACATTAAAAAAAATTCTGCCATTAATCTGAGAGTCTACTTGCTAGGGAGCTTCTCTGTGACACTTAGATACCATTTGTCGTTAAATCATCAGATGATTTATTCATTTGCCCATTCATTCAATTATCAGTGTTTGATAATTACAGTAAAACCTTGGTTGGCAAGCATAATTCCCTTCCAGAACCATTCTTGTAATCCAAAGCACTTGTATATCAAAGGAAATTTCAAGAACCATTGGCTCAGTTGTGATCATGTGAAATTCAGCATCACACACTTCTTGTATTGCAAGACATTGCTCGTTAATCGAGTTAAAATTTATTAGAAATGTTTGCTCGTCTTGTGGAACACTCACAGAACAAGTTACTTACCATCCAGGGTTTTACTGTATTATGTGTCCAACCCTTACTGGATTAAGGACATTGACCCTGTCCTCACAGAACTTGAAGCCTGTCACCACACCAGACATCTCCAATTGCTCCCAGTTTTAGCAGTTTCCAGAATTTCAGACTACTTTGCCTTTACTTATGCTTGACTTATTGCTTGGAATTCCTTCCCTGCCATTCTCATGATTAAACTCTACCTGTCTTTAATAATGTAAGTCAAATGCAACGTCTCGCAGAAAGCTGTCCTGTCCCTGCCCGCCCTTTCTGTGGAGTGAGAGTTCCAGACATGGTGCTATTGCATTCAGCTGAATTTTTATGTGTGTGTGCACCAGTCCCCTCTTCTTCCCTTCCACCACCAAACTGTATACTCCTTCAGTGTAGATCTTATCTTAGTATCTTTACTTCATATCAGGCAAGCTGTATGTGCTCAATTGCTGAAGGAATGAGTGAATAACACAAAGAAAATGAATCCGAAAAAAAAAAAAAGTTTTGATTCTATTATCCATAAGGCCTAATTACCTAAACATGCTAATTAATTGGTGGTTCCAATCTAATTTTATATTGTAAAGAATTAGATAAAATGAATGAAATATTCCTCTGATATTTCTGTGCAGTTTTTCTAGCAGCCATTTTATTCAGGTGTCTTCAGTTTTAGTTTTGCAAAACTTAAATGTTACATGTGATATGATTAATTTTGTGTTTCATGTTTCTTTGATATTTTTCCTTTCCATATCCTCCAAGCCCACATGAATCTGATAGGTGTCTTTAAAATGAAAACAAAAAAAGAATCTTAAATAATATTTATTCTAAAAGGGTTATCTTTATATAGTGCTCCAGCCCAGCAGTACTCGTTCTTTTAAAAGACTTGGATAGTTTTGAAGTTATGACAGAGTAGTTTTTGAAGAGATTTCTTATTTTCCTTATTCCCACACATGGATTTCTGTATGATATGCTTGGCAAAATTTAGCTCTTGGCAAAGGATAATGTGTTAATTATTATCTTTTCTCTCCCTCTTTTTCTTCTTTTTTTCCTCTTTCTTTCATCCTTTCTTTCTTTCTTTCTTTCTTTCTTTCTTTCTTTCTTTTTTTTAGGTACGTCTGTCACTAATGTAACAGCTACTGATGCTGATGACCCAGTTTATGGAAACAGTGCAAAGTTGGTTTATAGTATCTTGGAAGGGCAGCCTTATTTTTCCATTGAGCCTGAGACAGGTTTGTGGCCTAAATTTTGAATTCTATTTACCATGTTATTGCTTCAGGGAAACACTTTTCTTGGGATTTGGATTATGAAATGTCATGGTTAAGTACTTCACTGCCTGTATCAATAATATTTGAATGTGTTATTCCTGTGCAATGTGTGCTACATGGCAAGCCCAACAATCATTTTGATACTGATTAAAACAAATTGCAGACCCATTATAGAATATCACCTATTTAACAGATGGCCTGGCACCATTTTTCATCCTGGGGGAAAAATGTGTTTATACATCAGGCACACTTAAATATCAGATTTAAGAATAAAGCCAGTTGCTTATTGGCTCTGTGATTCTTTGTGAGTAATACTTACAAATCTTTTTTAAGTTTCAATTCCCCTATCTATAAATTGGGTATGGAATCTATTTAATAGTGTTATAATGAACATCAAATCAGGTAATAAATATCGACCATATAGTGCATGACATGTGGTAATCATCCAATGGGTGGGTATTATTATGTTTGCTATTAGGTTGCTTATTTATAAATCAGGATACTGATATCTACCCGTTAGAGATCTTTATGACCTAGTGGTGGTGGTAGTAATAAGAGTATTGCCAGTATTCGACCCAACCAGTATCCTGAATCTGGTGGTACAGATTTTAGAAATCATTAAGTTAGTTTCAACAACAAAACAAAACTTTTATAGTACACTTAAAAATTATTAATAACAGTGTCTTTTGCATGAATTTTTATTCTGTGTCTTGTGGTTCGGTCTGCAAATTTTCCAAATTGACAAATTCAATACATAGCTATGTATAGTATAGGTATAATATATTTTCTCTGATTCATGAGTTTTCAGTATTATTGAGATAAATTTCCATGTCTTACCAGTAAGTCAATTATTAATAAATTAAAAATTTAAAGCCTCTCTTTGCTTTTTTTTTAAACTCAAAGAGTAAAATCCTCATGCATTTAAAAGTGAGAAAAAGTACAATTTATATATAAATAGGTCATGTCTTAAAATTGAATTTAGATTTAGGAACAGGAAGGAACTCTTGTAAAAGACATTAATTAGGGGCATAATTACATACTCTTCCTCAGAGAAGAGAGAAGTCTGTTATAAACTTCATCTCATTTGGGCTCCTTGATGACCCTAGGGGAAGTGTCAGAGAAGGCAGTCAGCTGAAAGAGAGAGAAAAAAAGAGGGAGGGAGGGAGGGAGGGTGGAAGGGAGGGATGGAGAGAGAGAGAAGTCTGGAGATGTCCTGTTGGCCAAAGTCACAGTGACAGAGTTGAGAGTAAAACTGGGACTCATCCCCAGGTCCTTAATTTCAAAACCATCTTTGAACTTTACTTTCCTAGGGAATAATTATGGAACAGAGGCTTCTGTAAAACAAAACTGTGTTGATGGCTTAAGTGGAGTTGAATCGTCTTTTCCTTTGCTCCTTGACTATTTGTCCACTTGGATCATTTTGTTCACCAGGCCCAGCATAATCCAGCAAAAATGTATTCAGCATTCACTGTGTGCCAGACATTGAATTCAATGTAAGGAGAAAAAATTCACAAAGGCTAATGTCAGCCTTTGAGTATCACACAATCCATTTTGGAAGACAGATTTTTGCTTTCAACATAAATACAAGGGAGTATGGTGCTAACATTTCAATAATTCATATATCAAGAATAAATTGCTATGAGGTATAGATGATAAAAGTCCCCTAGTAAGTCAGAGGATTTGGGTACTTTTAAGTCTCATTGACATCTATTGCCATTTGCTTAATCAAATGTCGGCAACATTTAATATTTACATTTTTACCCAGCATAATGAGTGTCTTTCTCAACATAGATTTATTTTAGCTTTATCGTTTCTAATTTGAGAGATACAAAATTGTCTGGTTTTATATTTTAGAAAGTTTATTCAGAACCCATTGTGGGAAATAAAATGGAGAGAACGGATACTTTGAGAATGTATATAGAAACTGCTTAATCGATATTGGTTGAGTGAAGTTGAGATTTTAAACTAAAACAGACACAATGCAGAAGGAAATAGAGGCTAAATTCAGTAATCAGTAGTCAGCCTAAGTTCTTTTGCTGCAACACAAATATGTACAAGTGAAATATAAACACTTTTGTGTGAATACCTGCATAATTACACTTAGGTGTGTTCAAATGAAAGCAGAGTGTAAGTTGTTCCCATACAAGCTAAAGTTGCTTTGTGAGTCCCTTTCTCTGTGTTTTTAAAAATATTTTTGAAACTGGTATGAATTTTTTTGAGTGTTTGTGGTAGAAAAGGGCATGTTATGCATAAATTGATTAAGAAGACTTTTTAGAACTTTTATGTCAGAAAAAGTATAGAAAAAAAGGGCAAAGACCATTGAGCATTTGGGCTTTTTATTTTATAAGCAAATGGAAAGTAAATACACTTTCTGGCAACCAAAATATGTGTACCAGTTATGTCCTCTGGAAAAGACATTGAGACAGAATGACGAGAAGAAGTGGCTTAGTGGGGAAGGGCTATGAAAGATCACAAAAGCACTGTCTTAGTTCTGGCTGCTATAACAAAATACCTTAAACTAGGTGGCTTATAAGAAACAGAAATTTATTTCTCACAGTTCTTGAGGCTGGAAGTCTCAGATCAGGATGCCTGCATGGTAGCATTCCAGTGAGGGCCCACTTCAGGTTGCAGGTGGCAGACTTCTTGTATTCTTGTAAAAATAGAGCTAGCTAGCTCCCTCGTCTCTTTGTATATGAGCATTAATACAGTGATCACATTGCCTCTTTTTTTTTCTTTCTTTTTAGTTTTTTAAATGTTTATTTAGTTTTGAAAGAGGCAGAGGCAGCATGAGCTGGGGAGGGGCAGAGAGAGAGGGAGACACAGAATCCGAAGAAGGCTCCAGGCTCTGAGCTGTTAGCACAGGGCCTGACGTGGCACTTGAACTCACGAACTGTGGGATCATGACCTGAGCCGAAGTTGGCCACTTAACTGTCTGAGGCACCTAGGCGCCCCTGATCGCAATGCGTCTTAAAGTCCCTGCCCCCAAATGTCATCACATTGGGGATTACATTTCAACATAAGAATTTTGGGAGGGAGATTAACATCCAGCCCATAAGAGGCCTGAAACAGGATTAGGCAGGGCAGCCCGTCATACTGCAGTGCAGATCTGATACCCATGCAAGTTAAACAGAGAGGAACAGGAAAGGCAGTGCAGATTTGACAGCATCTTGGCCAAACCCATGGGCGTCCCTGGAGCAAAAATGGCTCTTAAAAGAAACCCATAATTTACAAACATGGGTAGGCTTTAATACAGTCTGGCCATGCTCAGTCTTTGGCTCTGATGTGTCTGGGAAGAAGAGTCCTCAACTTGCAAACTAACACTAACCCTAAAGGTGCTTCAGCTGGAAGATGTCAGCTAAGTATACTCTTAGGCAAATTCTTTGTTAAAGAGAAATCCAAGCAGTGGTTCTCTGTGGCTGTCACAACATGTTGCAAACACAAAAGAGTAAATAAATTTACCCTATCAAGTCAGCAAATGTGATGTTTAAAACAGTAATGTGCAGGATTGGATGAGCACTGGGTGTTGTATGGAAACCAATTTGACAATAAATTTAATATATTAAAAAAAAATAAAAATAAAAAAATAAAAAAAAATAAAACAGTAATGTGCAGGATTAATATGTGCTTGGTAAATTACTTAGTCAAAACCTAATAGTAAAAGTATTAATAATTACATTTATTGAAAAAAATTGAAGGCTATGTATCAAAACCATTAAGAATGTCCACTAATTTTAGGGGCGCCATAGTGGCTTAGCCAGTTAACCATCTGATTTTGGCTGAGGTCATCTCACAGCTCGTGAGTTTGGGCCCTGCGTCGGGCTCTGTGCTGACAGCTCAGAGCCTGGAGCCTGTTTCGGATTCTGTGTCTCCCTCTCTCTCTGCCCCACCCCTACTTTGTGCTAGTGTGCTCTCTATCTCTCTCTCAAAATTAAATAAACAAAAAAAAAAAAAAAAAAAGAAAAAGAAAAAAGAAAAAAAAAGGAATGTTCACTAATTTTGACCTAGGGATCTAAATTCTAGAAAAATAAAGAAATATTCAGGGATGAGCCCAAATTCATTACAAAAGACCTGTATACCCCTACAACTCTCATAGATGCCAACCCTGTACATAGTTGGTCTGTCCATGACTTCAGGAAGAGATGCAAAATAACTGAGACAGAATATGTTGGTTTAAATACCAATACACATTTCTACTGTGGAATTGTTCAGTTCCTTTTTTTTTTTTTAATGTTTCTGTATTTTTGAGAGAGAGTGTGTGTGTGTGTGGGGGGGGGGGGGGGGTGGGTGGGTGGCTGGGTGAGTATGAGCAGGGTGAGCAGGGAAGGGGCAGAGAGACAGGGAGACACAGAATCCAAATCAGGCTCCAGGCTCTGAGCTGTCAACACAGAGCCCTACATGGGGTTTGAACCCATGAACGTTGAGATCGTGACTTTAGCCAAAGTCCAATGCTCATCCAACTGAGCCACCTGGGTGTTCCTTTTTTATTGTTATTGTTGTTAAAGAACCAGGATAGTGAAATTTGTATTTTGGTAATAATTTTGAAAAAATTGTTTCTCCTTAATTTAAAAAGAAATTTAAAGACTTAAAATGTTTAGAGCAGTATTTGGTTTAGAATATAATTGACAGAGAGGGACAGAGATATCTCATATATCCTTTGCCCCACAAATGCATAGTCTTGCCCATTACCAGTATCTTTCACCAGCATAGTACACTTTTACCAAGGATAAACCTACACTGACACATAATAATCACTCAAATCCATAGTTTGCCTTCAAGTTTATTTTTGGTATTGTACATTATATAGGTCTAGACAAATATATAAGGATATATATCATTGTAAGGATATATATCAGTATAAGGATATATATTACTGTAATACCATACATATTTTCACTGCCCTAAAAATCCTCTGAGCTCTTTCTGTTCATCCCTCCCCTAATAACCCTTGGCAATTACTCATCTTTTTATTGTGTCCATAGTTTTGCTTCAGAATGTCATATAGAGTATGTAGTTTTCTTTGATTGCCTTCTTTCACTTAGTAATATGCATTTGAGTTTCCACCATGTCTTTTCATGACTTGATCACTCATTTTTAAAAGTTTAGTATTTTTATTTTTTACCATTTAATTTATTTTTTTTAAATTTACATCCAAGTTAGTTAGCATATAGTGCAACAATGATTTCAGGAGTAGAATCCTTAATGCCCCTTACCCATTTAGCTCATCCCCCTCCTACAACCCCTCCAGTAACACTCTGCTTTTCACCATATTTGAGAGCCTGTTATATATTGTCCCCCTCCCTGTTTTTATTTTATTTTTGCTTTCCTTCCCTTATGTTCATCTGTTTTGTATCTTAAAGGCCTCAGATGAGTGAAGTTATATGATATTTGTCTTTCTCTGACTAATTTTGCTTAGCATAATACCCTCCAGTTCCATCTACTGTTGGATTGGTAAGTTGCAAATGGCAAGATTTCATTATTTTTGATTGCCATCGATCACTCATTTTTTTAAGAGTTAAATAATATTCCTTCTCTGGGTAGATCACAGTGTATTTATCCATTCATTGGCTCTCAGACTTCTGAGTCCTTCCATGCTTTGCAAATTATGAATTAAGCTGCTTTAAACATCGATGTGCAGGTTTTCATGATGATGTAAGCTTTCAACTCCTTGGAGTAAATACCACAGAGTACAATTGCAGAATTGTCTGATGAGAGTATATTTAATTTTGTAAGAAACCTCCACATTGTCTCCTAAAGTGTCTGTACCATTTTGCATTCCAGCCAGTATGAGTGCAAGTTCCTGTTGCTGCCATTTCCTCACCTAAATTTGATATTGCCAGTGTTCCAGATTTGGGCCATTATAATAGATGTGTAGTGGTATTTCATTACTTTAATTTACATTTCCCTGAACACATGTGATGTGGTAAATCTTTTTGTAAGTGTATTTGACACCTCTATGTGTTCTTTTGGTGTCTGTTAAGGTCTTTGACATATATTTTGAAATTTTTAAATTAAAAAAAAATTTTTAACGTTTATTTATTTTTGAGACAGAGAAAGAGAGAGAGCATGAACGGGGGAGGGTCAGAGAGAGAGGGAGACACAGAATCTGAAAGAGGCTCCAGGCTCTGAGCTGTCAGCACAGAGCCCGACACGGAGCTTGAACTCACAGACCTGAGATCATGACCGGAGCGGAAGTCAGACGCCCAACTGACTGAGCCACCCAGGCACCCCCGTCTTTGACATATATTTTTAAAAGCTAGTCCCTTTGTTTTCTTATTGTTTAGTTTTAAGAGTTATTTGTGTATTTTATTTTATTTTATTTTTTTTCAACGTTTTTTATTTATTTTTGGGACAGAGAGAGACAGAGCATGAACGGGGGAGGGGCAGAGAGAGAGGGAGACACAGAATCGGAAACAGGCTCCAGGCTCCGAGCCATCAGCCCAGAGCCTGACGCGGGGCTCGAACTCACGGACCGCGAGATCGTGACCTGGCTGAAGTCGGACGCTTAACCGACTGCGCCACCCAGGCGCCCCTGTGTATTTTAGATAGCAGTCCTTTATCAGATATGTTTTTTGCAAACATATCCAAATTTGTGATTTGCCTTTCATTCAGTGAAATACAGTACCTTTTACAGACCAGGGATTTTAAGTTTTAATCAAGTCTAGCTTACCACTTCTTTCTTGGTTTGTGCCTCTGGTGTTATATCTAAAAAGTCATGGTCAGGGCGCCTGGGTGGCTCAGTCGGTTAAGCGTCCGACTTCGGCTCAGGTCATGATCTCACGGTTCATGAGTTCAAGCCCCGCGTCAGGCTCTGTGCTGATGGCTCAGAGCCTGGAGCCTGTTTCAGATTCTGTGTCTCCCTCTCTCTCTGACCCTCCCCCATTCATGCTCTGTCTCTCTCTGTCTCAAAAATAAATAAACGTTAAAAAAAAAAAAAGTCATGGTCATATGCAAGGTCATCTAGATTTTCTCCTATTGTCTAGGAGTTTTATAGTTTTGTGTTTTACATTTAGGACTGTGATCCATTTTGAGTTAATATTTGTGAAGGGTGTAAGGTCTGTATTTGGATTCTGTTTTGTTTTTGCATGTGGCTATCCAGCATCATTTGTTGAAGAGATTATCTCTGCTCCACTGCATTGCCTTTGCTCCTTTGTCAAAGTTCAGTTGATGTTGTTTATGTAATCCCATTATGGGCTTTCTATTATATTTTGTTGACCTATTTGTCTGTCCTGTCACCTATACCACACTGTCTTGATTACGGCAGCTCTGTGGTAAGTCTTGAAGTCAGGAAGCATCAGTCTTTCTAATTGGTTCTCCCTTACTATTTTGTTGGCTGTTCTGGGTCTTTTACCTCTCTATATAAACTTCAGAATCAGTTTGTTGATATCCATAAAATAATTTGCTGATATTTTGATTAGTATTGCATTGAATCTCTACATCAAGCTGGGAAGAACTGACATCCAGATGTTTCTGAGTCTTTCTGTTGATGAACATGGAATATCTTTCCATTTTTTAGTTATTCTTTTATTTCATTCATTGGAAGTTTGATGTTTTTCCTCATATAGATCTTGTACATATTTGTTGGGTTTATATTTAAGTACTTTAGTTTTGGGGGTGCTAACATAAAACGTATGGTGTTTTTAATTTCAAATTTATTGTTTTTATATAGGAAAACATTGGCTTTGTATCCTGCAGCCTTGCTCTAGTTTATTATGAGTTCCCGAAGGTTTTGTTGTTTTTATTTCTGTCGATTCTTTTGGACTTTCTGCATAGATGATCATGCCATATGTGAACAATGAAAATTTTATGTCTTCTTTCCCAATCTGTGTATCTTTTATTCCTTTCCTTGTCTTACTGTATTAGTAAGGACTTACCAGCATGATGTTGAAAAGAAGTGGTGAGAAGGAACATCCTTGTCTTGGACCTGATTTTAGTAGGAAATCTTCAAGGTTTTCACCTTTATGTATGCTATTAGTTGTAGGGTTTTTGCAGATAGTCTTTACTGAGTTGAAAAGTTCCCTTATGTTCCTATTTTACTAAGAGTTTTAAATCATGAATGAGAGTTAGATTTTGTCAAATACTGTTTCTTCACCTACTGATATGATCATCTGATTGTTCTTTTTTTAATCTGTTGATGTGATAGATTTTATTAATTGATCTTTGGGTATTGACTCAGTTTGGCATATCTTGGATAAATCTCATTTGGCCATGACATATAACTCATACTACTTTGGATTCAATTTATTAATATTTTGCTGAAGATTTTGTATCTATGTTTTTTATAGATATTTGTTTATAGTTATCATTTCTTAGAATGTCATATGATTTTGGTATTAGGGTAGTGGTGGCCTCATAGAATGAATTAAGAAGTATTTCCTCTGCTTCTGTCCTCTGGAAGAGATTGTAGAGAATTACTATAATTTCGTTATTAAGCGTTTAGTAGAATTAGAATAACCCGCAAACGCATCTGGGCCTGTCCTCAGTTCATTTTTATATCAGGATTCTGGCCTTACCAGCAAGACCCAGACTTGTAGCTATAATCAGTATTGTGACAGTGAGCATCCTCTCAGCAGGCTATGGGACTTGAACATATTTATGAAATTTATAAAGAAGATTTCCCATTGGCAACTGTTATCAAGTTATTGATACTACAGTATTTTTAATAATAATAAAAAAAAAAACAGAGCACAGGAGACAAAAAATCCCCTATGTGTCTTATTTTATCCTCACAAGAATGCTAAGAACAGAACTCTGGACTTTGGAAAAGAGAAGTTCTGCTATCCCCTTATTTGTTACATACAATTTAATGGAATTATTTTCTGTTGCCATAACACCTCAATCTCTCTACCTCAGGGAGCACTCCTTCTCTTGTTTCAGGAATAAATTTGAGATTACAGAAAGATTTGCCATTTGTTTTGCTTTTTATATTATTTCAGCTTATAATCAGTAATTATCTTACATATTGATTTTTTTTTTTATATTTTGAAGTTAGTTCTAATGCTAGAATGTATAATCCATGAAGGAATGGAGCTTGCCAGATTTGTTCCTTATACGTCCCTATGCCCAGCAGAATGTATGGCACCTAGAAGTCCTTCAGCAAGGATTTTAAATAGGAAGACAAGGAAAAGAAAAGCAAAGGATGGATGGAATGGGGTAGAAGGCAGGAATGGATTAACAGAAAGAGAAAAGCTTGCTATAACTCATAGAGAAGATGTGTGATAAACCAGGTAGGGAATGCAGCTTGGTTTTTAGTCTATATTCCTTCTATTTGTTCCTATGGTGGGAGTAGCCCTACTGTAACCCCAGATGTAGTTTTGTTGTGGTTGTTGTTGAGATTCACTTAGAGCTAAAATTCATGCCATTTCCAAGTCTCATACCATGTCCTAAGTGTCTAGCCAACACAGTGCTATTCTTGTACTTGCAAAAATGAGCCTTGAGACTGTGATAAACTCTTGCTCAGATTTAATTCAAGATCACATGTTGAGATAGAAAAGGGCCATCACACAAGGAAGGAATGGTTATTAATATATTCTCTTATTCGAGAGGTCACTGTGATAATAATGATAACAACAACAACAACAACAACAACAACAACAACATGCAAAGGAAAGTATTGGTGTGTTTCCAGTTTTCTAGGTGGACAGAGCAATAAGCCAGACTGTAGAGGGAATAATTTCTGTCTCCATGCTACAAATGACAGAATTATATTTCAGAGAGAAAGGTAAAATGCTTTCCACATCTATCAATAAAATTCCCTGTCAAATTATAACAAAAACAGGAAGAATGACAAGAATATAAACCAAAAGTCTTCTTTATTGAACACCTATTATGTTCTTGGCATTGTGCTAAATGGGTTTGCATGCATTATCAAATTTATTTTAATTTATTGCACACAGTATTTTGAGATAGTTTCTCATGTCATCTCAGTTTTACTTATGAGAGAATGGAATGAGGGTTAAAATTGATATTTTTTTACACAAGGAGCTTGAAGAAAGATTCTAAGTCAGTCTGTCTGATATCAGTCTCCAGTTTTTCAACAGTCTCCTATATTCCCATATGACTTCCAAGCAGTGTAGCTGAGCCCTAGGGCTATCATTGGTGTAGAGGAAAGGGACCTATAGAACTTGCAAAGTCCAGATATACTTCATACCTAGACATAGGTGGCAGTTCGGTGTCAAAGAAGATGTAAGCAGTAGTAATTGTAAAATGAATTATCATTTTTTATGAATAGCTTCAAAAGGCTGAAAATAGCTTATTTGTATTCTATAAGTACCTTCTTTTTTTGTTTTCCCCTTCATGCTACCCTCAATACCATATGTTTGCTTACAACATTGTGAGCAAAGACAGGGAGAAATGTGGCATCTATTTAAAAAGCACCAGTTTAAGGACAGCAGTGAGAAAACAGCTGCAGTCTATCCTAAGTGATTGAAGATGGAAAGTCTAAATGAAATGCAAGGCAAGTGAATGATAAATGCTTAATTATCCACAGAAACCAAGGTAAAGTTGCAGGACAGTTTAAATGTTGCTCTAGGCAAGAAAGAGTGTGAAAAATGACCTGCTTAAAAATAAGCTAACTTAAATCATTGACCTTTTTTTTTTGAAACTCAGAACATCGTTCTTCGTTGGATACAAATAACATTTGTCTCAGTAGAACTTGTAAAAAATGCGCTAAGGAAAAAAATACTCTTTGGGAAAAAAAAATCCATGTAATGAATGGTTCTCTTTTAGAAAAATCAAGATAACACATGGAGTCTTTATGAAATGCCTTCATGGAATTGAGTCATTTTTATACATTCTGAGTCAAAGTGATAAATTGCAAACACACGGGGTCTCTTTTTAAAACATCAGGATTGGGTGGATTATCATTTTCATTGCCAAAGGGACCAGCCAAAGAATGTTCTTAGTGCAGATCTTTGAGAAGAAATATTCAGATAAATTCAGGCAGACCAGCAATGCTAAGATATAAGTGAGAATGTCTTTGTAATTCACATCAATCAATATTTACTGTCAACACTCTGATAGGTCATGTTCTGGGCATCAAGAGTGCAATGTTGTGTATGGTAAATCCTAAAAAGAGATGTATATTGACAACTTCAGTGGTGTGATAACATAGAACACGTGCCAGAATTCATGATACAGGGATGGAGCAAAATGCCACCTAAGCAAACGGTAGAAAGAGAAGAACAAGGGAACCTTTTAAAAGGCTGTGTTCTGAGAAAATGGTGGCACTTTAACCAGTGATTAATAGGGTAAACTGTTAAATAAAGCCTTACAGCAAGAGGAAATCAAAGGTATATGTGGTCACGGGAAAAAAAAAATTGGATACTGAGAAATTAAATAGTTTTCACTTAGAGGTATCAGAAGTTTTTTTTGTTTTTGTTTTGTTTTTCCCTTAAGAGATTGTTCTGTATGAAATAAATTTATACCAGAATTTAAAAATCCAAGCTCCCACTAATTTTCTGCATGATTTTGCACGAGTACCATCACCTCTTGGGACTAAATATCCAATATTAAAAAACACCGATATCATTGCCATTTCCAGCATCTATAATATTGGGGTTAAGGAAGCACATATTCCATACTTTGCTTTTGATCTCTGCAAACTGAGAGTTCCTTTATTATTATTAATTTTTATTTTTATTGAATCAAGAAAAATGATTTTGGGTAGGATATCTCCAGTTACAGCAACCCAAAGATTTTGTTTGCATTAATGGTAGATAGAAAAGTATTTCTGCAATGAAATTGAAGAACTACTATTTCTATTGAAACTACTGGATTTGGAGTGGAAAGTTTGACTGAAAGGTAAGAATGCCATGGAAATGAGGAAGGTGGCATTTCCAATTGCCTAAGGAAGTTACATCATAGGGGATAAAAACCCTTTCCTACATGCTGGCCAAAAGCTGAGGCATCTCCACCTATCACACAGCTGACTTGCTTTTAAAAATTACAGAATACTCTACATCAGGTCTTCCTATGAAGTGGGTAGCTAGTAATGGGGAAGGGACGGGGATGGCTTCTTATATAACATGTGGAGTCTCTTTTAAGTCTCCTGGAAGGAAGGACAGGGGCTCTCCATGAAGAAGTCAGGCTTGAAGTCAATAGACAGGAGGATTTGGAAGGGAGCCAAAGAGTAATTTTCTCACCTGTGAGGATATCCTCCTGTTGTATTCTTCATCCTATTTGTGTTTCCTTAATAGTGAAGTTCATCGATTTCTATAATTTTACAGGAAAGAATACAAGCAGAGAGACATACTTTTCAAACATAATGGCGCACGCATGCATGTGCGTGCACACACACACACACACACACACAGTCACACATATGTGCAGAGCAACTAAACAGGGGAGGAAAGTATCAGTGTGTGAGTTTGCTTGTTTTAGGCCAAATGGGAAGATAGAGAAAAACAGTTGCCTTTTTTATGTTGCTTATATTTCAGGTAGAAGAGCCAGCAGTGGATATTGAGTAAAAATCGTAGGCATTAACAAACTATGTGCCAGTGTCTTTATTTCTTATTTAATTCATATATCATGTAAAGTAGCTATTTTAAGATAAATTCTTAGAAGATGAGGATTATGAGGATCTTTGAGGTTTAATGATACGACAAAGTCAAACAGGTAACAAGTGTTTGGTACATATAGATCACAATAAATATTTGTGGAACTAATGAATGAATGAATAATTTAATGAATGAGTAATGAGAATCTAAAGCATGTAATTCTACCTGTACCTAAGTCTAAACTCCACTGTGTTGATGATAATGATGACAAAATTTAATTTTAAATATCTAATAGATCATTATCCTAATCTACTCAACGTTTATAGATAGTATTCCCAACAAATTCTACCCCTCCCCAGTTTTGCTGATGATTAAATCCTCATATCCCCAATGAGCATGACAGCTGTCTGCATGCACACACTAACTTTTAACAATCATTTATTTTCTTGCTTGGAATCTCCTATGGGAGGTGAAGTAGGTTGAGTAAGTTTTGTGGTCAGATTAATTGCTTTATGATTACTAAAAACAATGTCTCTACCCCAAGAACATAGAATAATTAAATATATTTGGGTAAATAAAAATAGTGTCACTTACACCTTTGGACAAACACTTTTTAAGTCCAGAGGGAGCTGTCCAGTGCTGACTGTAACTGAGGTTGAAAAGATGAATTTTTAGAGAAACCAAGGTCTTTAGATGTGCACAGTGAACAGAAAGACTATGAACCACCCAGACTCCTCAACTGTCACACTGGGGTGCTTTGGGATGGATTTAAGTGGAAGCAAAAGCAAATACTTATTCGCAATGACATCCATTCAACCTGAGCAGACCAGCTAGGATCAAGGATTTTTTCCAGCTTACTATGTATCATGTCCCTGCAGAATTAAACTGTAATTTCTATCTCTATGGTGATATTCTTTCTCTCCTTTGAAATATAGCTTTGAGTTTTATTTGGACTAGTTCAAAATGACTTCATGAAGAAGGACAAAACTGTATTTGCATTGATTTTATAGGAAAACATGGTTTATCTAAGAATGTCAAAGATTAATCAGTATCCAAGATACGTACATTTTGACAACTCTTACATCAAAAATGCATATGTATAATATCTGGTGTTTTTTGTGTTAGTATAGCAGGTTTTATATAGTTGGAGGATATAATTCTACCCTCCATCCTTTAGGTCTAACTCCATAACCCAGCATTTAAGATTACCTAAAATTATACTAAACATATCATGGAAATTCAATAATTGTTTTTAAATATTGTGGTAAGTCTGACTTTAGATATACCTCCCCCAAAAAGAATTATCTAATGTTCAAATTTCCTTGTCTGGAAAACAGAGTTAAACATCATAAAATTTTGTCTATGACTGTATATGTAATTATTGGAAGCTCAGAGAGGGGATTAGTTAATATTGGACACCCCTCTCACTTAAGGTAAAAGTAGTCTCTGTGATAGGTTCTGATGTGTGAATAGGAATTCACTAAGTGGCTGTAGGAGGAGAAATGCACAAATACTTCATCTGTTTCCTTGTAAGTCATATTCCAGAAACATCTCTGTGAAATTATTTCCTCTGGGCTAAAACATGAAATATCATAATTTTTTTTGAGAAAGAGAGTTAAAAAAGGAAAAATTTCTTTTTTTTCCACTATATGAAGTTTATTGTCAAATTGGTTTCCATACAACACCCAGTGCTCATCCCAAAAGGTGCCCTCCTCAATACCCATCACCCACCCTCCCCTCCCTCCCACCCCCCATCAACCCTCAGTTTGTTCTTAGTTTTTATTTAAGAGTCTCCTATTCTTTGGCTCTCTTCCACTCTAACCTCTTTTTTTTTTCCTTCCCCTCCCCCGTGGGTCTCTGTTAAGTTTCTCAGGATCCACCTAAGAGTGAAACCATATGGTATCTGTCTTTCTCTGTATGGTTTATTTCACTTAGCATCACACTCTCCAGTTCCATCCATGTTGCTACAAAGGGCCATATTTCATTCTTTCTCATTGCCGCGTAGTACTCCATTGTGTATATAAACCACAATTTTTTTTATCCAATCATCAGTTGATGGACATCTAGGCTCCTTCCATAATTTGGCTATTGTTGAGAGTGCTGCTATAAACATTGGGGTACAAGTGTCCCTATGCATCAGTACTCCTGTATCCCTTGGGTAAATTCCTAGCAGTGCTATTGCTGGGTCATAGGGTAGGTCCATTTTTAATTTTTTGAGGAACCTCCACACTGTTTTCCAGAGTGGCTGCACCAATTTGCATTCCCACCAACAGTGCAAGAGGGTTCCTGTTTCTCCACATCCTCTCCAGCATCTATAGTCTCCTGATTTGTTCATTTTGGCCACTCTGACTGGTGTGAGGTGATATCTGAGTGTGGTTTTGATTTGTATTTCCCTGATGAGGAACGATGTTGAGCATCTTTTCATGTGCCTGTTGGCCATCCAGATGTCTTCTTTAGAGAAGTGTCTATTCATGTTTTCTGCCCATTTCTTCACTGGGTTATTTATTTTTTGGGTGTGGAGTTTGGTGAGCTCTTTATAGATTTTGGATACTAGCCCAAAAAAGGAAGAATTTCAGCCGTAAGTGTGGGGATCTTGTCTAATACTCACCATACACCCTAGTGCCTGGCACTTTGCCTGTCTCATGAGAGTTGTTCAAGAACATACGATAAATCAACCAGTAAACATAGACAACAAAGTCAAGGATGAGCGTGCCTAGAAAATGGTCATCTTCAGAAGGATTTGGGTATGGTCAACTTTAGATCACAGGATGTTGGGGGTTTGAAAAATGGAAACTTTTAAGAAGCTTATATCTTTGTGCTCTGTTCTCATATTTAACATATATCAGCATCTAATCATCTGATTATTTAAGAACAGAAGGTATGACATTGCTGATAATAGACTAGAGACACAAGGATGTGCCCACATTTCAGGTCATTTGTATCTCTTCTTCCAGAAGCAGGGGCCTTTAACTCGTTACAGTAGCATATAACTCTGGACATTATAGTCTGTTCAGAAAATCAAAAGAAGGTACCATTTATTGATTATCTAGTATATGCCATTTGTCATCATTGTCTTAGTAACCATGTGCAGTGGGTGCTATGATCCTCACTTTACATAAAGAAAATAAAAGCTCTGGGCAAATTGATTTCTGGAAGATACCCAGGTAGTAAAAGAGCTGATTTCCCTACCTCATCTGTTTGATTTCAAGCTCTGCTACATTAGGCTTTCTGTCTCTTAACAGAGAGGATTAAGGTTGCGGGGTGGGGTGAGGAATGGTAAAAAGCAAATGTAATCAGAAAAAAAAGAAAAAGGAAAAGAAGAAAGAGATTGTAAACTATTTAATGGCCTCTGTTAGATTAACATTTATTTTAAATTCAGTAAATAAATATTTATTGATTACCTCCACTTTCAGGGACAAAATGATGGATGAGGTAGACATGGCCCTGACTTCAGGGAGCTTATGGAACAACTAGAGAGATGTCAACATAAATAATTACATTATAAATACATCAATTGGATATTTCTTATTTATTGTCCGAAATGTCATGAAAAAAAACTTGTAAGGGAATGAGATAATTGATTTATTGTTGTTGTTGTTGTTGTTGTAGTAATTTGAAAGATTGGGCTGAATTTCATGAAAGGAAAGTGGAAAAAACATTTTGGATAATGAGAATAATTGGTTTAGATGAATATGAATATGGATGGTACTAGAATATTGGATAAGGAAGTCTAAAATAGAGATACTTGCAAAAATTAATTAGTCTCAAGAGAATGTCTTTCTTTAAAAAAAAAAAATACCAGGAGGACTTTCTACTTGGGGTGAAACCCTGATTCAGAAGGAATTTTGAGTATCAGGACTGGTCTTTGTCCCCTTCTAGTTAGAACATTTTGTGGTTATAATTTGGAAATAAATGGATATTTCTACTAGGTTTAATCAACATTTATAGAATAAACAGATTTTTCAAATTTGTATGTGCCTGGTACTGTGCTTAGATCAAGTGAAAGAGACAGTAGTTTTGACTTCCCATAGGCAGGGACTAAGGAACATGTGGCTATATAAAAATAAAGCAAAAATAATTTTTTTAATGGTTTAAGAGTTAGACTAGAGTCACTTCACAATTTGTGATTATGTATAATTTTCCATTCAAAATCTTATATGTGATTGTTTTATTACAAGGTAGGATGTTATATATGACCACAAGGAGCAGAAATATGGAATTCAGTAAATTAGTAATCTTAGTGTTCATAAGGTTAACAGGGTTGAACTGGTTGGTAAATGTAAACATAGCCATAATTAGATAGATCTATCTATCTATCTATCTATATATCTGGAGAGTTTCTTTAAAAGTAGTTTCCATGAGCGGTAAAATTTTATTGTGTGTGACAGAGTACTATTAGAACTTTCTTTTCCGTCCCATTAACTTTAATAATGTTGCTGTGGTATTATCTATCTTAACAGTTACCTTTGCACTCTGACACCTGTGGATCTCTTAAAGACAGGAATTGAGATTGCCTAATTTTGCTATTTAATAACAAATCCATTCATGGACTATAAATGGAACTGATAATAATGACTGTATTTACATGATGAAACAAAATGCAAATTGGGTTCCCTTGCTCTTATTCTCAGCAGTGTATAGATTAGCAATCCCGTACACAAATAGTAATAACAGAAAAAAACTTAGTATGTAGCAGACCTTGGATAGTAAGAGCTAGAACATTAAGCAGTTGAAGGAGTTGGGGGTCACTCACTGGTCCTCAGTTCCTTTTTTTTTTTTTTTTTTTTTGCAAAAATGAGGTCAAGGAAAGAAGTAGTCCCATAAATTTCTCATAAGAACTTATCAGAACTTAAGGAACTTCTATGTTTTTTTTGTTTTGTTTTGTTTTTTTTATTTATTTTTGGGACAGAGAGAGACAGAGCATGAACGGGGGAGGGGCAGAGAGAGAGGGAGACACAGAATCGGAAACAGGCTCCAGGCTCCGAGCCATCAGCCCAGAGCCTGACGCGGGGCTCGAACTCACGGACCGCGAGATCGTGACCTGGCTGAAGTCGGACGCTTAACCGACTGCGCCATCCAGGCGCCCCGGAACTTCTATGTTTTTACAGGAACACTCTATAACTTCAGTCAAGTCATTTATGTTTAGATGACTCCACATCAAAGTAGCAATCTTAGAAGAATGACCTTCTAATAACTTCAGAAAGTCATATTTTAAAAAATCTTTTTTTCCTTTTGAGGAAATGGTCTGAACAGGATTTGTTAATAATTGAGTAACAAGAAAATGTTTAGAAATGTAGTACTGGTTGTGTGCTTTTTCTCACTATGTGTATACATATCTGTAGTTACTTTATGATAATCAGAAGGAAGCAGCCTCACCACCATGTTCCATTTTCTTTCCATCAGGTATATCACATTGCAGCAATAAAATATTAGAATTGTCACAATAGAATCTATTCTGAGATGACATCATTTTATATTTAAAAATAGATACAGGGGAAAACACATTTGAAAACAGCATTTGTCTTATTTACATTTCATATGAACTCTAAAGTAATGTGCCTCCTACACTCTGGAAAATAGTTATTGAAGGCTGTCATCTAAAGTAACTGAAAAATATGCTGAAAGGAAGCCAAAAGACAAACAAGAGCTCTGTGTTACATATAAACACTTATTTATAACAGAGATAA
Source organism: Panthera uncia (assembly GCF_023721935.1). Classification (NCBI taxonomy): domain Eukaryota; kingdom Metazoa; phylum Chordata; class Mammalia; order Carnivora; family Felidae; genus Panthera; species Panthera uncia. Next base: position 2,606,502 of record NW_026057589.1, on the reverse strand, counting down.
ATCTCTGAATGGTCACTGTGTTTAAGATTCGAGGTGGTGACGATCTAGTTTAGAATTTCAAGGGAGACAATATAGTGCATGAAGTTCTGAATGTGGACTTTGGAGTCAGAGTTAGATTCAACTTCTGTCTCCCACATTTACTACTTTACGACCATCACTAAGATATTTCACAACCTCAAGATCCTATTCTTTATGTCTTAAGGGTGGATGATCAAAGCTACATTTAGAGCTCTTAAAAGATTCTGACTGAGATAATATTTTTCGTGTGCACAGCAGATAATATCCGTTGAGCTCTTCAAGTTCCCTGACTTGACGTATTTAGAATTTTCAGACATGTGTTAACCCAAATACTTCCCCCTTGAATCTTGCATTTACCAATATTGGGTTACACCAAGTAAAAATTTTTGGTAACATAGGCCATTGAGTTGAGAATGAATTTGGGTGGAAACGTGAGGTTTGTTCATATTTAACAGACACATACAAAACCGTCCCTTATTATCTTGGTGGGACGGCCCTAGAGTGTAGGACCAGAAGGCCCAGATGTATGTTCAAATCCCTGAGCAACTGACTAGGAAATGGCATCTTCGGAAGCAGCTTCCATTCCACCCACACGAAATTCTGGCTTCTGCATTTTTTTCTACCACTTTTGGTTGTTGCATTTACCAAGGACTGTCTTCCTCTGTGTTGACTACCAACATCTGTCTCTGAGTCAATTTGTCTCATTCTTCCATGCAACCATTTCAATAAATGTCAGGGTGCTGAATTTTTTCCTTTGCAAATATTTATGTATGAGTGAGAATAAGCACAACAGTAATTTGATCCTAAGGTATTCAGAATGTTTCACAGATGTAAATTAATTATACCATGCATCTCCCTGTTAAGTAGAACAGTACTTCTCTGGCTCTTGAGCTTTCTGTGGCCAGAATTTTCCACTATAGAAAGGGAGAAGTGGAGAAAATCAGCTCTCACTAGACCTCCACACATCTTCAAAAGAGCACTTTAGATAGTCATGTACTGCATGTGTTTACTTTTATATGGGATCCCTCACAAGTTTGCATGGGGAAAGATCATTCATGCCTTGACTCGTTGAAAAATATTAAAATATATTGAGAGACTGCTACCTGTCAGATGCTGGGTAAACATGAATAAACAAGAAAAGTCCATTTTTTTATTGTCTGCTCCTGCTGGCTTCCATATGGGCAGAGACTTTGATGGCTCAGTAACAGAGAAGTGGAGTGTGGACAGGGAATCCTCACTGATAATTTGACATTTGAGTGGAGATATCACAATAATGTTCTTACTAACAAAGAGAGGGTCAAAGAGATAAAGTAACTCACCCATGGTCATGCTATCTATGGCAAGCACCTGGAACATAATAGGTGTGATGGAAATGGCTTCTATCTGGTCTTATGGTATTTATGACAGTGTTTAGGGAACTAAACAAGGGGCTAGTCATATATATTTTGGAGTGAATAAGGATAAGAATACTTTTGATGAATAGAGGATGCTTAAAGCCTCAAGTAAACTTTGACACAGGAGCTGAACAGTTAGATGCTAAAATAATAACAAAAACACATTGAAAACAAAATGGTGCAGTAAATGTTACAATAGAGGGATGCATAAAATGATAGCAACATTCAAAATAGGAAAGGATGAAGTTGCATTTTATAGGCAATTGCTCACACCTGCCTCATCTTTTGACTTGTGAACCATTCCAGTCCAGAGAACTGTACCTCCTTTATCTTTCTATCTTCAAACCTTAGGACAGTGCGTGCCTCTTTCCTCCAAGATGCTCTCTCAGTGGTCATTGATTTAAATGATACTATCCAAGATTTTGCAAAGATGAGGAATTAAAGGTGGTGGAAGTTTGGTAGCGTGGCTTCTTTACTCTTAACTTGCTATGGGTGTAGTAAGAAGTTAGAGTTAAATTTGGAGTATTTGGCAAGATTTAGCCTAAGTATGGAAGACTAGTCAGGAAGAAAGAAAGGTTGGTTTTATTTATCATCTTCCTGATTCCTTCACCTGAGACTTCTTTGGCTATTAATTTCACTCACACCAGAAATGGACCCCTATAATGTCTTCTTAATAACAGATTATTTTCATGTATGAAGCTAGTAAGGTTAGTGAAATTTTATTTGCCTTTAAATATAGAAAGTATTTGGGAACTTTCGAACATGAAATGATTAGGCAAGTAGCTATTGAAAGAATGCTGAGTTGAGAAAGAATCAACAGCATCCTCTTATCTTTGGACCCCTTTGGGGCGATCACTTGGCAACAGTTTCTAGAAAAAGAGAAGGAAGAATAATTAAAGATCTTGGGAATGATCATTACAATATGCCTCTAACTATAATGCAGTATGTTTGGATGTTTTCTATAGGTTTTCAGGAAATACATGTTTTTAACAAGGATGGATGAAAGAACACACTATTGCTTAGATACATTCATGCTTGTGAAGAGAAATATTGGAACTGGAGGTAAAAAATTCTGGATTCTAACATCATTTCCTGGTAGTGTGACCTTAAGTAAATCACTGATCATGCTGTACATACTTTTAAAGAGTAGGAAAAACGTGTCTTTTGGGCAACCTCACACATGTTCCCCTGATTCAATCCTTTGACCTTGTTAGAAACAAAAAGTTAGTGGTCTTCTTTTAATACAGGATATTCGTGATGAGAGAAGGGTAGGTGACTTACTTGAAGTCACCGAAAACACAAATGTGAGATTTGAAGACAAATTTATTCTTTTGTCCTAGTCCTAAAAGGTTTTCTGTATCACATGATTTCTTTTAACTGTGCTGCATTCATGTACACCCAGAGGTTACTTCTAGAGATGGTTTGATTCATCATCACACTGCATAAAGTGATACTATGCAAGTAGTGGTGGCAAATTTCTCAGAATCAGTGGCTTGCATTCTTGGTATTTTTGGAAGGTCAAAAACAGATAAATATATAAAGCCCAGTTTCTATAATTACCACAATCAACTGGTTGAGAGTTTGAAGGAGGCAGTCTTTCACCTACTGTGGGTACGTCTTCTACAGAGAATCTCAGTGCAGACCCCTTGACCTAGCTTAATGCATAGCGAGTAGGAGGTAGTCAGTGAGAATCTATTGAACTGAATTGTGGCAAGCGGCCATATAAAGAAGGTAGAATTTCAGTATTCATTCATTCATGCATTCACACAAAGTATGTATTCCCATAATATGTGTCTTCATTTAGATTTTTTGGAGCAAAACCATTAAAAAGAATATATATTGCCACAAAAGTGGAAAAAATGGAAAACAAGTAGTGATTGATAGGAACCAGGAAGAGGAAGAAAAAAGGACTGTTATGTAATTATTAAAAATCCAGAGCAGGAAAAAGAAGATGTACTTATTTCTTGCAGTTTTTTATTTTAATATAGAGAGTAAAAATCATGAGCCACTTAATGTATTTGAAGAAACAGCTCTGATGTATTGTGACAACTGTCTTGAAGGGAACAATAGAGCCATAAAAATCTGCTCTTACTAACCCTCTGTATGGTAACTCCTTTAACTAGAACATCTACCTCACTTTTACATTCTGACTGGTTTTGCCTCTGGCTTGTCTTCTAGGGAAGTGAGATGGCCTCCTGTTAACATAAGTCTAATTATCTCTGTCCTGGAGGGACATAGAGATCCATTTCGCTATGCTTGCTGCTCTATGATGGGGCATAATCATACCTGGATTTCAATATTCAGAAATGTCCTGGGCTAATCATAGTTAAATGTGGCCTGTGTATATGAGAACCACTGGTAATGAATAGCTCCTGCAGGTGACTTGTGTCTGTCTCATTTGTTTTTTTTCTGCAAAGTAAGTTTCACTGTCCCAGCATTACAAATTAAAAGACTGGGGCCCGGAAAGCCAATGAGTTGTGAGCCTGGTTGCCCTGTGTAATGTAGCTCTGCACATTACAATACATTCCCCAGCTTTTATACTTAGAATGCAAGAATTGTGAAGTTAGCCTCCTTATCTGTCTTCTCCACTATATCTATAGTACCTGAAACAGTGTATGATATATAGTAGTCCTCCACAAACATTTGTGTAATGACAGATTTATTACTTGTCTGTTATTTTGCTATGCTACTACTTCTCCTTATCCAGTGCGAAATAGAGCATAGGGCATTTTTGTGCCACTACCTTCTTAGGTCCATGAATGGGAGCTGAAAGGCATTAGCTGCCTGAGTGCAAATAATTTTGAGTGGGGAAAAGTTTTTTTGAATAAAAATAATAAAATAGATAATGATAATAGATCACGATAATAAGAGTGAAAAGGAGGGGTGAGTATTGTGCCAAAGGAAGGGAGCTGATGGTGCTTCTTGCACAGACACTGACCTGATTAAGTGGGAATCACGTAGCAATATTGTTTGAGAAGACACATGAGGGGTGGAGGAGGAGAATTCTATTTTGAGAGAGAATGTGAAGGCAAAGAGAGAAGTCACTCTGCTGGGAAGAAAGAGCCTGCATCCCCAAAGAAGAATGTAGGAGGATTTCAAAAGCAGAACTTGCAGAATGCAACAAAGCGGTCAAGGAGAGTATTGGATTAAAAGGTACAAAAGGTATCGTGGGAAGATTATCCAGGGATAGTAGTGAGATCTGTGCCCCTCAGATGATTTTAAACAAATCAAGTTGTCAGAATTTTCAGTGATTCTAATATGTAACCCCTCTAGGTACTTCAACACTTTTCACATTTGTACATCTCTATGTTTTATGAGTCTTTGGCTGACAAGGAAAATGTACCAGAAGCATGTCAATGGTAGGAAATTCTAGAATATTTCTTTTGAGCCCAATCTTGTTTCTGATTCTTATTTTGAAGGGAATTGAGGCAAGATCTCGGCATGATGATGTCTGATGTCCATTGTGGCACATTTCATTGAAGCTGCTGTGCCCCTCTGCCCTGGGTTAAAGCAATGGAAGAAAATTGTTGCCCCACATTTATGAAGTCCTGGGTTCTGATTACATGAGTAGGAAACTTAGTCACACCTAGAAATCATGCAGTGATCATTTGATGCTGAACATGCAGTGACCTCATGGGGCAAAGGCATGGTTGATTATTAGTGAGAAACTTCTCTAGAAATTTGAGGTTGAGTGTTTAGCTAATTGGGACATTTTATTAGCAAAGGCCGGTGTCTTACTCTCTATATTGCATAGATCCTTCAAATCAGGGTTAATGGGTCACTGTAAATTCCCTGAGGGAGGTCACTGAGTTGATTTAGCATCTCTGAGTTAGAGATTACTAAAGGAGAAACAGCACTGACTGCCATTTGAAGCTAACAGGCAGACTTACCAAGCAGATTACTCTCAAGTTTGCAATTAGTGATCGTCTAAAGCCTCCAGAGTATAGGAGAGACACGTTGATATAATGGGAAGTGCTGAGAGACGCATTAGATCTATTACTGTCTCAGCCATGTTGAAACTCACAGAATACAAATAATTTAACCAAGACCACAAAAGTTCACGTTTCTTCATGTTTTCATGGGAACTGTAATAGTTATGGTCATGAAATGTAGAGATGAGGTGATGATGAAAATTATTATAAGAGCTATGTGGGTGACTACTCTTTGTCAGCCACTGCATTAAACACCTTACCTGCGCATGGACTGTGTACCTGTGTAGGACCTTGAACAAAGAAGGCTCAGTAGGATATGAAGTATTGCTATTTTATTGTGAGTGATCTTCACAGTCATCCAGCAACAAAGTAGTATTACTGGGAGTTAGAGTAGGAGTAGTATTAGTGATCAGCAAATTACGATTTTGTTATTGCCTAAATATGTTACATGCCCTGTCTTCTTTAATAATATCGTGCGGAAATAAAACAACAACAAAAAAACTATGGGGTAAATACTATCTCTGTGTAACAAAAGAGGAAACAGGAGCTCAAAGATGTTGAGAAATTGCTCAGGTTACTTACAACAGTTGGAAGCGAAGGAGTCAGAAATCTCATTGTCCGATATCAAATCCAGAGCTCTTAAAATGGCACATTCTGCTTGTCTGTGTTGCCAAGCCTAGATCCATATGACATGCTGTGTCTGACTGATATCTGGGGCCAGAAAGTTTCAATGGTGCATGAGAGGAATCAGGACTATTTAAGGATCATATCGATTCAATTAAAATTTGAGTGTCTTTTATGCTCTGTGAACAATGTTAGATGCTACTTCATATAATGTCTGGTAGGTGATACCATCTCCGTTTTCTAGATGAGGAGACTGAGGTTCTGGGTTGAAAAGAGTGGCTTCAGTCTATTTAGATGCAGGTCTCAATCCTGGCTCCGTTTTGTAGTAGGCAACTGTAAAGCCTGTGCTTTATCCGCTCTACAACCCTGTTATTCTCATCTGCTTAAGTTCTCAATTGCTAGGAGAAAGCATCCAATTTTTTAGCGACTTTCACGTTGCTTTTTTAAACCACCCATACTTTTTATACATATAATTAGTTATTGGAATTATGGCTTAAGGAAAGAATAGTGCCATCATGCTCTTCGCAGAAATAATTCCACTTGATTGAGGAGTCCCTGGAAGTGTTTTCATTTAGGGGAAAAGAAATTTCACCTTAATTCTGAATAGGAATAATTGCAAGTATTGCAGTGTAACAGAATTGGCAATTTGAGCAGCATCATTTATTGGCTAGCCATGTGTTGATGCTGCAAATGGTGGCCTGTGCAGAATTATTTAATAGAAGAGCTACAGAACAAACAGTCCATGCACTAAAGTCACCATGCACAGGGTGTGTAAAAATATTGAGACAGGATATCATTGTTAATTCGCTTACAATCTATGATATATGCTCTCCCATAAGGAAATGGGTGTAGACATGTCTGTGATCCACAGAGTGGGATAGTTAAGAAGTTATAATTATTTAGTCAAAGAATACGCTGCTTTACAAGACAGGAAATTCACATATAAGGAAGCAATTTGTACATATTGAGATACTTGAATGATTCTCAGTGTTCTGATTTAAAGCTCTCAAGTTTGCTGTTCTCTAGTAAGAGCTTTCAAACACAAATGTGAAAGGTCAGGTAGAGGTTAATATATAAAATCTGTGAAGAAGTCATGTCTGTCAAACAGATTCACGTTAAGATGCTGTAATAGCATCGGAGATGATTGTTAGACAAATGTCTCACTAAGCACTACATAGACATTTTTTTTAGCAAAAAAGAGTATGTTATTTTATTAACACATCATAACTAAGATTCTAGAGACCCAGGTTTGAGCCTTTGTTCTGCCACAGTCTGTTATGAACTGGCCTAAAACATTTTCCATTGCTGAGCCACATTCAAAATCCATAATATTCATGTGGCAATAGATTTCCAACTAAGTTTTCCTATGAATTAATTTAGGAAAAATCAGATGTCATCTATATATGAAAAAAATATATATATATACACATACAAACACACAAATGTATATGAAATGTTACAGGATGCAGAACTCATCAGCATCACCCCTTTTTCTGAGTAATCCTGAGGCTATCTGAAATAGTAGAACACTATACACAAGTTTATTCTGAGGCATTTAATAAATACAAGTGTCAATTACGAAACAGTTAAAATACCTAGAGGAGCAGTGAGAACACTTAGGTTCTTTAATATGAAAAACACACTCTCCTCACCAGCATTCACTGAAGTGTTAGGTCCTTTCTCCTGGCAAACTGATCATGACCCTTGGGATGGAATGGAGTAGTCCTTGAGCCTCCCTTGAGCCTTGGAGGTGGCAAGACTTAAAAAAATGCATCTGGTCCCTGAGACATGACAAGTATTAATATTGCATGCTTCCATAGTCTAGCTCGGAGCTCCCAGAGCAACTGGAAAAGCCCCCAATTAACGTTTTATTTTGTTTGTCTTTTTTCCTCCCTCTTCACTTTCTTCTACCTTCTCTTCTTCTCCCTTGTATTGTCTTTTTCTCTCCTATAATTGTCCATACTTATTATGTTCAGGAATTGTGTTTGGTTCTGGGCATGGGAATGAATGAGGCATGCTTTCTGTCTACAGTGATTTACTATCAGCACAGGTTGAAATCCTAGGGGAAGTGATGAAGAGGAGAAGAGACTTGAAAGTTAATGCTATGAGAAAGTGGCTAGCAAAGGTGCAGAAGACCAAAAGGAAGAGAGTAATTAGCACTACCTGGGAAGCCTTCTTAGCCTCTGAAACACCAGAGCTGGGCCTGAATGGATGGATGGAATTTTAAGAGGCCTAGTAAAGGGTAAGGGTGGTCTAGACTGCATTGTCCACACAGAATAGTGAAGGTGCTAAAGTCTGTTGGAAAAATCTGAAGAAAGGTAAGTATCTGGGGAATCAAGGGCATATGCTGTGTAGAATGTTATAGTAAAAGTTGAGTTTGGGTACAAATCATGCAGTAGAGATTTGAATGCAAAAAAAAAAATTTTGTCTGTCACCTGGAAAGCACTGTGGGGACATTACTATTTTGAAGTTGATAAGAGATGTTCATACATTGTAGCATCACTGAATATAGTCTTTGTTTCTAATTTTTTAAGTTAAGGTAAGTTTATTATCACTAAACTGATACCTAATTTTTATTTACATACATATATACGTATATGTATATATTTATAAAATGTATATACAAAATGATGTATATATAACTTTGAGTATACTTATGTGTGTGTGTATATACATATATATATATATATATACACATTAGATATGTGTTATGTAAAAATAAATATAAAAACGTACATTTACATATATCTTTGTGAGGATGTCATATATCTCTGTACGTATAAAGGAAGACGTTGGATTTTTATTTTTCATGTAATAATATCAAATTTAAATTCTTATATAACAGTTAATAACCTTTTACATATAATATTGGTAAGTCTCAGGGAGTTTTAGTGATTTACCCAAGATCACTACATTACATTGTTGGTAATCTCATATCAAAATAAATTCTCATCTGTATAACCCCAGAACTCATTTTCTAATACCTATAGTCCTGTGCTTTCCATTACAAAGAACTGGGAGATTTGGGGGAGGGGACAAGCTTCAATTTCTTCATAAAAACATGTCACATTATCTTTGTTTGTATTTTTTGCCAAATTTTATAAGCACATTATAATATAGAATAATCATTTCATATATTATTTTTAAAATTTGAGAATTGTTATAAATGTTTTATGTTGCTATGGAATTATAGAACATAATTTTAAAACATCCGCTTAACTTTGTATATGTTTGATTTCTATAACCTTCACCACTAATTTAATATTTCCCTACTGTTGCATATTTAAATTGCTTGACAGTTTTCAAAATATCATGTAAAAAAGTGAACATCTTACTCTAAACATTTGAGATATCTGGAGAAAGGAAAATTTATAATTTCCTTGAAATAAATTCTTAGTTTTAAAAATACCAGATGAGAGTATATAAATAAGCTTTTGATTCCTGATACATTTAACTCATTAGCTTCACAATTATGTTTTGATATTTTACAAAAGCACCAGAAATATATGAGAAATATAGTTTCTCTAAATCCAGACCGTTGTATCTATCTGCCTGTCCATCTATTATCTATTATCTATCTTTACATCTACCTATCTATCATCCATCTATCTAACATTACCTTTCTAGCTAATACATAAGTTGTAGTCAAAGGGAAAATGAACCCTATCGAGTTCATTTAAAAAAATTTTTTTATGTTTATTTTTGAGAGAGAGACAGCATGAGTGGGGGAGGGACAGAGAGAGAGGGAGACACAGAATCCAAAGCAGTCTCCAGGCTCTGAGCTGTCAGCACAGAGCCCGACATGGGACTTGAACTCACAAACAGCGAGATCATGACCTGAGCTGAAGCTGGACACTTAACCGACTGAGCTACCCACGTGCCCCCTTATAGAGTTCATTTTTGAACACTATGGAAGCTAAAGAGTTTTCTAATGATTTGTTTTCTCCTTTGTGGTATATCTGTGCAAGTTTGACATTATTGCACTTATTATATTGTAGCTATAATTCAGTGATAAGGTGGATATATATCTGGTTGTATATCCTTTACCCCTCATACATGGCAGCATAGAGTACAAATCACATGGCAGAACAGAAAGTTGTGGGTACAATATATGGTCCCCAAAAGGAACTTTTCCCTGGTGGATTTGTACCACTTAATCTCATAAATGAGAGATTTTTTGTTCCACAGATAGTAAAATGATAATTGCACATTGAATTGGCAAGAGTTTTGGGAATAACAAAGCTAGTGGTTTCATAACCAGGATAATGTGTTCAACAAGTCTTATTCAAAAGAGGAGTCTAGCACAGCATTTTATATCAACTGCAATCTTTGTACAGCACAATCTGGGAAACCCGCAAAGAGTGAATTACAGTAATCAGGCTTCAGAATGACAAAGGAGTTAATCAGCATCTCCTTGCCTTTCTCGTGAAGCCTCTCAATCTGGTGATATCACAGAAATTATAAAAAGAAGTCTTCGTGACGGATACAAAATGCTTCTCAAATGATAACATTAAAGACAATGGGAAACACACACACACACACAGACACACACACACGTTTTAAATTTTTGAGATGACTGACACTAGATTCTAATCAGAAATACTCCCTGGATAATGAGACAGAAGGAACAGCTGTTTAGCACTTAGGACGAACTTAAGGCCAACCTAGGACTTAAATTTTTAAACTACTGCAACAGGGAAATCTCCATATGATTGAATAAGGTTAAGATAAAAATATTGTCTTTTAAATATAGGAAAATCTATTCACAGTAGGGTAATATATACCAGTTGCAGGGCAAGGTGACTCCCCCTCTCCCTTCTTAATTCTGTTACCAGGGTTCACCTCCCATCCCAAACCTTCCCACCCAGCTCTCCAGTGTCAGATTCAAAACCTCCAATGAATTAAATTCATGGAGAATAGATTGTTCTCATTAATTCTCATGAATTTTCTGATTAGATTAGATTTTCAAAATGAAGTTTGAGGGAAATTCTTCTAAAATGTGATGATTCATGTTCCTTTTTCTGAATTTATTTCATAGTTAATGCTATTGAGACTCCAGCAGGACAGGCTCATTCTCCTTAACACCAATTTGTGTATGTGTGTTTTTTCTTCTCAAAATCTTAGAGCTTCTTATTTTCAAGAAAAAGAAAAGGTTTCTCCCAAGGATGTTCCATGATTTATCCTAGAGTAACTAGGTAAAGGGTTTAAGTATAAATACTAGAACCGTTACTGAGTTGGAAATTTACAAAAGCCAAAGAAATAAGATTTTTTTTTTTTAGTTTTATTTATTTTCAGAGGGATACAGCACAAGCAAGGGAGAGGAGCAGAAGGAGAGAGAGAGAAAATCCCAAGCAGGCTCCAGAGTCAGCATGGAGCCTGACATGGGGCTCGATCCTATGACCCTGGGATAATGACCTGAGTTGAATCAAGAGCCAGACACTGAGCCACCCAAGCACCCCAAAAGATGTAATGTTTTTAATTGTATCAGCTGCAAGTCAATCCTGGTATTACCATATTTAATTAAGTTGATTTTCTTTTTCTTTGTGAGACTATTTATCAAATGCCTACGTCCATGAGTTTCACTACCCCAGAAGAAAGCATTTTGTGATACTGCTTGCCATAAAATTGAAAACTCTGATTTGTTGTCAGACTGATATTATGGAAGTTTAAGTATAATATTTAATCTTCTGAACACTGCTGGACATCAAAAATGTGTGACTATGAACATGTAGAAAGACATGAGCACTAATTTTGCTTGACTACTTTGGTGAAAAAGGAGGGACACAATTCTTGTCTTTGGGAATGGGAAGTTATTTGAAATTAACACCATCAAAGGTGTTTTAAATTGGTTTATTTCAGCAGAAAGGATGTAGGAATCTCTTGTATGTTGTTTGAAAATCAAAGTTGAAACTGGATAAAAATGCCATTTAACTGAGGCTTTCGGTAACTTTTTAGTATCATAGGTCAAAATTTTTGACTTCTTAAATCTGAGAGGAAAAAGAACTTACTATATTTTCTGCTCTTTGCAAGGTGGTTATTTGATAACAAACAATACTTTTTAAAATAAAGAAGTTATCTCTTTGTCGATAAAAGAAAAAGCCTGAAGTGTGGGAGAACATGTGAACCAAAGGATATAATTTAGAGGAGAAATAGAGGGAACTTTTAACGCAACTTTAAGCTTCTATTTTAGGAGTTTATCAATATCTTACAACATCTACGTAGGTGACATGATCTCCCTTTTGAATAAGAATTTTAAAAAAGTGACAAGTGTAGAGATGCCCCAACTCAAGGAGAAAAATGGGAGGGTTGAGGTCACTTGGGGTTTTTCCTAGCCTGCCTTTTTGGCCACCAGGTAGCAGGAAAAATGCTCCAGAAATTCTTTCTTGAATTTTCTAATGAGTCATTGTTAATTATGAGTTTGAGACTAGCGGCAGCTCAGAAAACAAGAGCTATTCATTATACAGTTTTGCACTGAAGTCCATGAAGTGTGCTGCATGCCCTAGAAAACTTGTGGAGACTCCTTGCTTGTCTTAGAAATTAGAAAACCCACTCCAAGTATTGTCTAAGAAAAGAGAAAGTGTGAAGACGTCCAGGTACAGCTTTCTGGCTGGGTCATCTTGAGCAACTCACTTAACTGAATAGCTCTTATTCGCTTTTTACTGATGGGGAAACAAAGAGCCTGCCCTGCCGTCTCAAAGAATAGCCCTTTGGACAGCAATGTGTTCTTATATTGAAGTACTCTTTGAACTGTAGATGTGTGTTTAACAATGATGTGCTGGAAACATCTTTGACACCTGGGTAATGAACCAGTATGCTGACCATATTTTATAGGGTCTTGGCAGGAATGGGGTAATTGAGGAGAGTTTAATAAGTAACTATTGACAAAACCTTGGCCAGGTTAAGAGAGACCATCACAGGATAACAAAGCACCTCAAGCCTAGCAGCAGAAGAGCGATCATTACCCCTAGACCCAAGAGAACAAGGGATTGGGGCATCTGTTGGATACTAGAGTTTTGTTCTAGTAATACCTGAAAAGACTAACCATAGAGTGGGCCAAACATGTGACTGGGATATTTGGGGAGTCTGGAACTTCACCCTGCTACATCCTCGCAATCTCCTTGGGTAATGTGTGTTGGTTGAATCTAATGCAGAGTCAGAAAGTAAGGAAGTTCGTTGAAGCAATCCATAAAGGTCACTGTCCCATGCCAAGAATAGGTAGGAAATGCTGGAAAGTGGATCTGGAGGGGCAATTGGAGAATGTTCAGCATTCTAACCACCATCCAAAGAGGCATTTAAATAAATTTTGGTTGGGAAGGAAAACGGGGAAAGGGAGTAGCATAGTTGGATAACTAGTGTGTGTGAAGAACTTTACATGAATTATCTCACATAATCTTAGTATAACCACAATGGAAGGCTGATTTATTTTCACCATTTGACAGGGCAAGATACTGAATCCTGATGAGTTTAATAATTTGTTCATGGTAATAAAAGTAGTTAAGTGTGAGAATAACTTAAGAAACCAAACTTGCTTGACTTCAATATGAAGGAGCATCTGTAAAGGGACTCCAGCTTCTCAGTAGATAAGCCTATAAGGTAGTGTGAGGCTGCTTGCTTTTATAGAGGAAGGCATAAACATAGGTGGAGACCCATAGAGCTCTTTTTGTCCCATTTAAGCAAGGCTCTCATCATGATGCTTCACATATATTTTGATATAACTCATACACATTAGCCCAGGTATGCTATTTTTAACTGAGCCTCAATATTATTTTAATTCCGAATGTCTGAGAGATATTACAGTCTTTTTTTTTTATTTACACTCTCATGATGTATTTTAAAAAATGATGAGAATAATATATACCAAACTTCTCTGACTCTGAGGAAATTATCAAAATTATTCCACTGAAGTAACCTGAAAGGACTCTTGCATAGACTTCAACCTATCCACTTCTTTGGGGGAAAAAAATGATGCCTTCCTTGGGTAATTATATCAGTTACCTCCGATTATTAGATGTTATATATTAAATTCCAAAGTCCAAAGGATGGCTTTAATTTATGATGAACTTAGAATGTGATGGCACCTAAACTTGACACACACTTGTGTAAATATCATGGGAGTAAAACAATTTTCTAATGGTTCCTACTGGAATTGGGCCCATAATGAAAGTATTCTGTGTTATGAAATATATATCCATACCATAGCACAATAGCCATATTGGCATCCCATCATGCTAATGATGAAGCTTTATTTGTTATTGTTGTTGCCTTAGCTCACAAGTTATATTTTGATACGATCAAATCTTGAAACAAGCCATTATATTGAAAAATATTATGTTACTATCAATATTTCCAAATAAGCAATATTTCCAAATAATTACCTTAGAAATACAGGGGAAATTCTCTTTAATCCAGAAAGTTTTATTTTACTTGGGCCAGAGACATAACTCACACTTACTCAACAAGAATGTTTTGGGCTAGTCACAATAATTTTTATTATGGGCTTTTACCAATATGGTAGGGGGGCGTATTTTTTGACACAGAATTAAATAAAACTGCATAACACAGAAAAAATATAGTGTCACCAGTGTAAAGGATCTCATTGTTCTTTGAAATGGGAAAAACTGGAAATAACTGGAATATCCACTGATAATATGTTCATAAATGAACAATCATGCAGTTAAAAGAAGTAATGAGTTGGACCTCTAGATGCTAGTGAGCAAACAAAAGACATCTCAAAGATATCTATTCTGTGATAAAAGAAAGTCCCAAAACAGTGCCTGTATCATGACCACATTTGTGGTTAAATGTTTATATGCATATACACATTTGTATGCATATACATATAATGGCTTTGAAATTGTACACATCAAAATGTTAGCAATATTTATCTATAAAAAGAGGTATGAGAGTAAGGAGAGGGCTAAATAAAGATTTTCAAAATAACTTCAGAAGCATCTACCCAAATTTTGTATCTTTAACAAGAATATTAAATTACTGGTGAAACACATACAGAAGCAGATGGATGAAACCCTGAAAATATATCACAAAGGGAAAAGCTAACATTTTAGCACTGACGATGTTCTGTTATTTTGTATGATCTTATGTTTTACCTCCTTTCTCTTTTCTTTTTAATTTTTTTCTAAATTTTGTATTACTTTTACAATGGAGAAAATGTAGCTAACTAATTAAAATATAAATGTTGAATAGTACCTTTGGATTTAGACACTCGCCTACATTAATTCTGATTGGTGTTTTATTCATCTGAGTTGATTCTAATAATGCATTTATTTCTTTCATCTCTCTGATGTATTTGTGAGCTTCAGAATAATTTATCTTTGACCTCAGAGCCTTCAAGCTATTTATGTATTTACTCCTCTCGTAGGGGAACTGGAGTCTGATAAATTGTAAGATTCTTTCACTTCCAGGGTTTTCCTGGGTAGATGAGGCCATGTTTTGATTTATACTTTAATTTGGTAGGCAACAGTATGCCATTCAGTTTACTTTCTAATGTATATTTTTGCAAGTTCTCTTTTTTATACACTATAAAATGTATTTTTGCAAGTTAGCCACTAATGTCTGTGACTGAAATCTTTCAGTGTTGGCATCAATGATGCACACCAGTTAAAAGGCAAAAGAAAACAGAAGATTATCTGAGTGGGGACTTGATGTAGGTGTGTGTGTGTGTGTGTGTGTGTGTGTGTGTGTGTGTGTGTGAGAGAGAGAGAGAGAGAGAGAGAGAGAGAGAGAGAGATGCACACATTCATTTTGAATGAGCTGTCTTCCTGAAAGTCATTCTCCCATTTTTCCCCCTCAGCAATTATAAAAACTGCCCTTCCCAACATGGACAGAGAAGCCAAGGAGGAATACCTGGTTGTTATTCAAGCCAAAGATATGGGTGGACACTCTGGTGGCCTGTCTGGGACCACAACACTTACAGTGACCCTTACCGACGTAAATGACAATCCTCCGAAATTTGCCCAAAGTAAGTTTGTTCCCTACACTGGGTGAATATCTAATTACAATGTTTTCGTATTAATTTATTTTCTAATTTTTAGCAATATCCAAAAACCTGACAGCAATCATTGAATGTTTATTATATGTAAGGTATGCCAATGTGTGTGTGTCTGTGTGTATACACACACATATACACATACACACACACATAGATATGAAACAACCAACTCTCCTGTCATTTTGGTAATAAATATATTCTCATTTTACAGATTTTAAAGAAGCTGAGAAAATTTCCAAATATTTAGGGTATAGTAAATAGTGTAGCTAAGAGTTAGAACCAGTCAGTTACAGAACATCTGACTGCAAGACGTGTGCTTAGTTCTCCATTCCCTGGTACCTCCCTTTGTGAACTTGAGAGAGTAATTACAATGCACCTCAGATAGTGCTCTATCAATAGTCCCACTTTGTTGTATAAGAGGAACCGCATCTGTAGTGCCTTAGGAGGGGAAAGCAGATAGGCCGTGTACGGTATACTGGCCACAAAAATAAACACTCTTTCCTGTGACTTCCTGTGGCTCCTTCAGCCATCAGTGACCACTGACCCTACTCATCCTTACTAAAGCCAGGCTCTGCCTCAGAAGCATCTCAACAAAATTCGAGGCAGCCACCATCCATGAATCAGGGAGACAATCATTGTTTTCCAATTTTATGTACGCTCACAGAATCGTTTCTTTTTTTTTTTCTTTTGTTTTTAAATTTTTAATTTATTTTGAGAGAGAGAGATTGAGCATGAGCAGGGGAAGGGCAGAGAGAGGGGAAGAGAGGGAATCCCAAGCAGGCTCCATGCTGCCTGATGCAATGTGGGGCTGGGTGTCATGAAGCTGTGAGATCATGACCTGAGCCAAAATCAAGAGTCGGATGCTTAAGCAACTGAATCACCCAGGTGCTCCACAGAACCATTTTCTTGTGAGCACTTATCCAAATACTCTGACAAACTGCATTGTGAAGACCTTTTGATGTGGAGACTCTTGAGTTGAGACATGAGTGATGACTAGGAATTAGCTGGAACAAGATGAAACTAGGGAAGTGGGGGTGTGGTCATGGCAATGGGAGGAAGAGGATATCCCAAAGTCCTGTGAAAGAAGGGTATATGGCCCTGGGTGAGAATTAAAAGAATCTTATAATAGGGGCCCCAGGATAGCTCAGTCGGTTGAGCATCTGACTCTTGATTTTTGTTCAAGTCATTATCTCATGGTTCATGAGATCGAGCTCTGTGAAGGGGTCTATACTAACAGTGAAGAGCCTGCTTGGGATTCTCTCTCTCCCTCTCTCTCTGCCCCTCCCCACTGTCTTTCACAGTAAATAAATAACCTTGCAATAATCCTACTACAATTGGAACACAGAGTCTAAAGAGTTAGGTTAGGCAAGAGTTAGCCATAGTTGGATTTGGAGGCCATTCTGAGTATCATGATCTTTATTCTAAGATCGCTGGGAAGCCATTAAAAGGTTTTACATTATAGGTAAAGTAATAGAATTGGAATCCAGGGAAATAAGAGAAAATGAAATCTGGCCTCCTTCCAATGTGTTCTCCACACTGCAGCCACTTGAAGGGTGTGCATAAGCATTCATGTAAAAAGTGATGGCAGAGCTAGCAAGCCAGGGTGGTCTCTGTGGAACTGGAGAAAGGTGTATAGGTGTGACAGATACTAAAGAGGTAATGATAACAAAACTTTAAGGATATGTTGTATTCTCAGTTGAAGAAGTGAGTTTTCACATTTTTGCAATGAGGGATTACATGCATGCTGGTGCTATTTGCTATGGTAGGGAATACCATAGGAGAACCTGTTGTGGTTTTTTTTTTAGGAGAATTTTTTTAAAGTTTATTTATTTATTTTTTAAAAAAGAGAGAGAGAGAGAGAGAGAGAGAGAGAGAGAGAGAGAGAACGTGAGCAAGCATGAGCAGGGGAGGGGCAGAGACAGAAGGAGAAAGAGAGAGAATCCCAAGCAGGCTCCGCACTGTCAGCCTCTAGAGCCTGATGTGGAGGTCAGTCTCACAAACTGTGAGATCATGACCTGAACCACAACCAGGAGTTGGATGCTCAATCAGCTGAGCCAACCAGATGCCACTGAACGGAGAGAAGAGCAGGGAGAGGGATGAAGAGGGAGGTAGGGGGAGAGGGAGAGAGACAGATGGAGGGGGTGTTGAAAATGATACATTTAAGGTATTTTTGAGAATTTACCTGCAGAAAAAAAATCAAAGGTAAAAAGAACAGAAAGGATGAATTTTCATTAGGAATTTCAGCATTTTCACTTCTGGCTATGCATAAATCTGATAACACTGCAACCCTTTTTAACCAAATTATTGAAATGGAGAATACCATCTCTCCTATCCTTTCCCCAGCTCTCTTCTTTCCTTTTCAGTTGCCATTATAGTTAAGGATCTAATATGCAACTCTTCTTTCTCAGAAAATGATTGTTTCAATTCAGCAGTGGCAGGTGAGTTTCAGAAGTGTTCCCTTTCTTAGGAGTAATAACTATTAAGTATGATCACACTAATAGAGATGAGTGAGCAGAATAGGAATGGATAAATGTTCCATTTGCTTGGCTTCCCAAAGCTCCCTGATGTAGGACTAGCAGCAAGGTGAAGCCCCTTGCTGGCTTATTGCCTTAACAAGCATACCTAGAGGGATCATCTCAAACCTTAACTGGAATATAAAGTTTGAAGGAAATGGAATCATTACACTAATTATGAGAGAATTGGGAGGCTTGTATTGGATGTGTGGATTTTCAGTGCCTACCTTATGGCAAAACTATTTGGAAAACATTTTTGTTCCCCAGTCCCATAATTTCATGATTCGAGGAGACATTTTTATTTCATCATTAAATAAAAGTGTGCTAGTACTAGAAGAAAACCTTACTCATCATAGGAAATAATCTTGTTAGATTGCGTAGAATGAGCCTAGTTTATCCAAGGGACTCAGTGATTGAGTTCCAACTAGAATTGGGTAATGTTCTCTAGATTTAATTTTTCCTTTTGTTTTATAGCTCATCGAATATTTATTTATTCCCTTGTTTTGGTTCCAGCGGGAGTAAAACTTCCTGATTGCCTTGACTTTGGGTTCCCCACAAACAGGCATTGAGACAGGAATTTGATTAGAAGTAGTTTATCTTGGAGATGATCCCAAGAAACGTCAGTGGGGAAGTGAGGATGTGTGCGAGAGAAGGATAGAGAGCCAATAATGTGCATTATCAAGCCGGCTACGACTGTGGAGGAACTGGAGCTTTATCCCATCGGGGAAACTCTGCAACACTGTAAATAGACAAAAGAAAAGAAATAGCTCAAGGTTACCCTACCAGAAAGGGGAGGAGCCTGGGATTCTGTATCCTAAGTTGTGTGAGTCTTTGAGGACTGCTTCTCAGAGGGCATTAATTTTCTGGTAGTTAAGGCCTGACAGGCAGTGGGCAAAATGAGTTCTGAAGGCCAGAAAAAAAGCCTCAGGCAAGAAATGCGGGAGTTGGCAGTTAGATGTGGGGCCGGTGTGTACTGAAGTGGTAATGGCCAGGGGTTATGGTCTCTTCACTCTACCAATGAAATGAGTGACACCAATACAACAGCTAAAGTGATTTGAGTAAAAATGGGACTGATACCACTAATCAGACACATTTTACTGGCCCCACAGGAGAATGAACATACACTATGATTGTATTTTGCCTAGAGAGTCTTGGAAGTAGGATTTCTGGTCTTCAGAGCAATGAGGACTTTAGTAACAGGAGGACTGTTTCATGTGTCTGAACAGCTTGCTGCAGGGCACAGCAGAAGTTTAGTAATTGGATGTTATCAAAAATGGTCTACAGGTCTGTAAATATAAAGGTAACTTCAAAAGTGACTTTCAGTGTGTTACACATTACATCTTTCTGTGCTGAAATTAGCGTAATATTTTATGTTGGGCAACAATGAATATCCCCATGGGCAGCCGGTGTGATTTTACAGCAAATTGGAAAGAACATTCACATAGACTCCTTCATATCCCGATGTAAATTTGCTCCAAATATATGCTTGGTAAACATACAGTTGAATAAGTTTTATATCTCAGAAGAGTCTCCAAGAGGGATCACTTCTTCTTCTGGGAACTCTTTGACTCATTTAAAAGATTGTACATTTCGCAGCAAAATGGATATTTTTCTCTTTTCCATCACTGTCCTGTTAATATCTGTAGGTGTGCTCGGAACAAAGAAAGTACCCAATAAATATTTGCTGAATAGGTCAGTAAATGAATGGAAGTTGTGCAGTGCTCAGTGTCTTGTTTTGTTTTGTTTTTTCCTAAGGTCTGTATCACTTCTCAGTACCAGAAGATGTGGTTCTTGGCACTGCGATAGGAAGGGTAAAGGCCAACGATCAAGATATTGGTGAAAATGCACAGTCATCCTACGACATCATTGATGGAGATGGAACAGCGCTCTTTGAGATCACTTCTGATGCCCAGGCCCAGGATGGCATTATAAGGCTGAGAAAGGTAAGCTAAGGAAGATTTTGTTCATCTTCCAAAGACGTCTTTGAAACTTGAGTTTTGAAGTTGACAGGGGTTGAGCGGACTTCCTGACATAATCTTAGGATTGGTAAAGGTTTAGCTTCTTCAGCTGTGAAAAAGCAGAGTCCTTTTTGCACCTCATAACCTTGGCCCCAGTTTCCCTTTCAGCTAACTGGGGGGCAACCATTTATCATGGTGTTGGTAGCATCCCATCCTACCCATTATTTCCCTTCATCTATGCCTCAGTGTTCTTCCCTAAGCTAAAGGAATTGGCTCACTTCCTTTGCAGAGCACCCTCGTCACAAAGGGAAGTCAACACTCAAAAGATCACCCTCAAGCAATGAAGGACATAGATTGGTAGACAGTTCTTATTCATTGAAGACATTATTCTGAAGCATATTGTCTATGGTTCTTAAGAGGATTCCCAGTAGGAAAAAGATTCAGATGCCCAGAGAGGTGGCAAGTTCAGTGGCCTTTAATCCTTCCCTATAGAACTCTCCCCATTTCCACACTCCTGCTTCCTGGAATATCTGCACAAAATATATTGAAGATTCCCAAGTTTTTATTGCAGGCTCTACTTTCAGAGAAACTCCAGGACAGACAAAACAGTCAGCCTGAGTTGTTCTGGTCAGCTCTAGCACTAGAAGGGCAGGGCCAACCCTCCTACCATTGGTTACTCCAAACCATGCATCAAAGGTCCAAGCATTATGGTAAACGAAGCTCCTCTTGGCCTTGCTTCCGGGTATGGGGCTACCATGAGAGAAAGAAACATCTAGATGAGTAGTACAGATAATGTATGGCTATTGTATCTGCATTTGCCAGCAGCCATTTCTTTTGTGATAGATGTGAAAAATTCTGTACAGTAGCTTCTGAATTTATTTATCATCATGACACCTACATTCATAAAAAAAATATGTAGAATGCATTTCATTATCTTATGGGCATGGACCTTTGCAAGGGAAAATATCCTTTTATCCTCATCATGAGTATTTTTTTCAATACTGTTTTTCGAATCTTTTTCACAAAACAGTACAAATTAATTTTAATTAGATGTGTGTGTTCATGAATAAGAATATAAATGGCAGAGCACACTGTTGGGACCCTGTCTTGATCAGCATTATATTCATGTGACTGCAAGCTTACTCTCTAATTCTCTCCATCATGTTACACAAGAACGTGATTCCAACGGCCATGCTCTAAAAATCCCGCCTTGGAGAGATAGTAAGATTATGAGCCTGGAGTTTCATGGACATACTTTTTATACAAAATCAGTGAATTTTTTAAAATTAATTTCAAGCGAGAGGAAAAAAAAAAAAAGCTGCATTTATTTTAACTCTGTTCGGAACACTAGCTTTCTACCTGGCTTGAGTTTAGGTTAAGAGTTGGAAAGTATTTAAAAACTCATGTTTAAAATAGAATACAGTAAAATTATGCTTGAGTCAATTATTGAATAACCCAGAGCCACATTTTCTTTAGCTAATGATTCCTAATGTCATTTTTATTGTTATTATTAACTGCCATCCTCTGCTACCATAAGGTGCTTTTATAAACTGAAGCAGTTAGCCATGTGTTATAGTTTTATTCACTGTTATTCATAAACGTGGAACTATATACTACATGTTTTGACACTGAGAAACCCATGTATTTTCATGTAGAGAGCAATATGTAGGGTGTCATATTTCTACAATTCGTGGGTCTCCTGTTTGATAAGATCCTAAGGACACTAGGGATGTGTTTGGATACATTGTCATTATGTTGAACTAAGAAATAAACAGAACATAATCTGCTACACTTAACAGTGTGAGGAATTTGAAATTGCAAAATAGTTACAGTAGGGGTGATTGGCAAATTTTTGCAAATGCTGATGTTGAATCGTCTATTCGTGGCTACGTGTGCCTAGGAATTTCAGAATAGACAGGGAAGTGACTACATGCCTTTTTACTAGGAAATATTTCCCCCAAAAGCCGAGTCCCATTAGAACTGATATGCCTTTTTACTAGAAAATATTTCCCCCAAAAGCCGAGTCCCATTAGAACTGAATTCAAGTAGAAAGATCAACCCCAATTCTGAAATAAAGATACATATTTAAGCTTATACAGGAGTTCTGAAAGAGTTCCCTAATGCCAGCTTGTCTTCTGGTTTATTTTTTTAAAAATCTGCATTGCAGATTGTGAAGAATTGCACCTCACACCTAAATTGTCTCTCTGAACTTTGACAGACGTTTATTCATGAAATCTGAAATATTACGAGTTGACAAGAATTGCAATGTAAGGAATCTGACACAGATTGGCTTCTGAGTATTTAGGGGAACTAAATATTTTACCTAACTCTCTTCACCTAGGTCATTAGCTGAAGTCGTAGGGGCTTTTAAGGAATGAGATATTAATATGTCAGAAGTATTGTCAGTAATGGAGCAGTGAGGTAATTTCAAATTGCTTTTAAGTGGTTGGTGGAGGCACAGCCAGACCTAGATATCTATATATATACTGCTCTCACCCTTCCTTCTTCTAAATATAAACACTGATAAATATGTATCTGCATACATATTTCTTTATATGCCCACCTGCTTCAGAGCCCAGAACTTATAATAGAGACCTTCTAAGAATACCCTAAAAAGTAATAAACCTTATTTTAGCCACATGATCAGTAGAGCAGCGGTGATTTTAGAAGCGAAATCAGAAAACACTCTTTGTTGGGATTAGTGCTAAATTATGCTTTATAATGTCTCCTTGGACTAAACAATGATTATTTCTAGTTCTTTACATTTCACACACTGTTGCAGAAATGATAAAATATTCTTCCCAGATAGAGATTGTGTTCGATGCCGCCTTATCTCCTACCAGCAGAGGCCCGATTAACTGGCTGATTGGTATTCAGGTCGTGCCACCACTAGTAAAATTTTATTATGACTCTGAAGTGAAATTTTGATGGCACAATTCATGACTGTGAATATTTTGTGAATTCCAAGTGAAATGAGCAAAACAAAACAAAACAATAGGAGATTAGATTCACTGAGCTTGTATAATAAACAGATATCAATAAATGCCTGTAAAATTTACAGGTTGAATCTGAGGGAATGGAGAGTGATCCCATTAAGGCTCGCAAATGGGCTTAAATGCACATAACTATCATCCATCAGCATTATACTCATTTGTTCTTGCTGCTGTGGTCATTAGCGGGAAACATTCATCTTTGTCATTTCTTAACAGCCTCTGGACTTTGAGACCAAAAAATCCTATACGCTGAAGGTAGAGGCAGCCAATGTCCATATTGACCCACGTTTCAGCGGCAGGGGGCCCTTTAAAGACACGGCGACAGTCAAAATTGTTGTTGAGGATGCTGACGAGCCTCCTGTCTTCTCTTCACCTACTTACCTCCTCGAAGTTCATGAAAATGCTGCTCTAAACTCCGTGATTGGGCAAGTGACTGCTCGTGACCCTGATATCACCTCTAGTCCTATAAGGTATTCCTTTTATAATTTTTTTTAATGTTTATTTTTGAGACAAAGAGAGAAAGGGTGTGAGCTGGGGAGGGACAGAGAGAGAGAGAGGGAGACACAGAATCCAAAGCAGGATCCAGCATCTGAGCTGTCAGCACAGAGCCCGGTGCAGGGCTCGGACTCACAAGGGGTGAGATCATGACCTGAGCGGAAGTCAGATGCTTAACCGACTGAGCCACCCAGGCGCCCCAGGTATTTCCTTTTTAAAAGGCTTAGGGGCTACATCAAAGGACAAGCACATCAGTACAGAATGCAATTATGTGTACATTCTTTGTGGCTGCCTTTGGTAATTAGCTCACGTGACTGAGGGATTTTGGTCAGCACAATGTCTGCATGTGTGTGTGCACGTACGTGCCCAGGCACACATGTTCACACACACCTACTAAGAGCTACATGCAATACCCAGAGCCAGGAATATCAAGATGAATGAAGCCATTGCAGCTTTCAGAGAACTCAGTGAAAATACAAAATTGCATTTTTTTTCTAGTATTGGGCAAGTATTGCTGGTTTGTCTTCTTTCTCTTCTGACAGTTACAGTGAACTATATATATAAGAACTTGAGAGACATGAGACCACTGCCTCATTCAGTTCATTAAGAGGCCCTTATCTTATTTGTGTCATTAGTGTTTGGCTTTGAAATTATCTTCATATCACTTCATGGGCATTTCTGATAGGTCAGCATATCTGGATTGGCCCCTTTTAGACAAAATCTTTCTTTGCCATTAAACAAAAAAAAAAAATCTTTTGTTTATATTTTCCCTGCTCAGAATTTTTTCCCAAGATGAAACAATTCATTTGTTTTTTGTTTATTCATTTTTGGAAGAGAGAGCGAGAGCGAGAGGGAGAGAGAGAGAGAGAGAGACAGACAGAGAGACCATGAGTGAGGGAGGAGCAGAGAGAAAGGGAGACACAGAATTGGAAGCAGGCTCCAGGCTCTATGCTGTCAGCACAGAGCCTGACGTGGGGCTCGAACCTACAAACCATGAGATCATGACCTGAGCTGAAGTCGGATGTTTAACCAACTGAGCCACCCAGGTGCCCCAAGATGAAACGATTCTTTATTAAAGTTTTTCTGCTTTTTTTAGAAATGAGGCTCAATTCCATTTTTTTGTTATTGTTGTTGAACTGTGTACATCTTTTCTCTTTTGCCATTCATCTACATGACACTACAGGTGCTGAAGCTACATAACATGAACACTGAAAACCTATAACATGTAAACTGGCTAATGATGTGCTTGAGTATAGATTTCAAATATTGTCTTAGAAATGCTTGTTGGAAAAGAGAGAGAGAAAGAGAGGGGTAGGGAGAGACAAGCAGGGAGAGAGGGAGAGGTGGGGAGAGGGAGGAATACAGTCTTAAAGAATTGTCCTTTTAATCTGGGAGTTAGATGTCAGTTCATCCCATCTCATTGAATGGATATATTTTCAACTAATCACAGAAACTCTGGATAAGTGAGCTTTCTGCAAGTTTTATCTATTCACTTTTTTTTTTTTTTTATGTATTAAATTTCCATTACTCCCAAGGGCATTGAAACTGTGAGGCTACAAGTGAAACTCACAGAATAGTTGGTGCCCCAAATAGTTTGGGCAAAAAATAATTCTTTTCAGATCCAGAAAAGCTGGTTTTAATACAAGCCACTTCAAAACTCAGGATAATGAAGAGGGTTTCCCAAAAGGATACAAAAAAAAGAAAATTCCCTCAAAAGAGCCCAATCTCTGAGAAGATAAAATCCCACCTGGGGATTTGAAAAATGGTCAGGTGTCCATTCTCAGTTCTGAAGAAGTTCACCAAGCTATAGCCATACAGGATGTCCATAGTTGCCTAAGAGAATTGTATCTCTCAAAGGGCCAAGTGTTGAAAACAAGGGAAAAATGTATCCCGAGAAATAAATGTGCATGGTCATTCATTTTCTGACTACATATTGAAGTTATGAAATGGCTCTGTATTGCGATGCCAATATATAAATACAGGCAATATTTGTCAAATATTCTGTCCTGTTTCATGTTTTTACTACTTGTCCTCCGAAAGAACACAGAAAGGAGCAGTTGCCTCTTGCCTCACATCTCCAAGCATGACACAGAATGAAGGGAGAACTGAATGATGGGGACAGTTTTAACCCTTGATTTTACACGATTTCTACACTTTTTAGCAAGGAACATACAAGGGCTCAGGAGTATGCCAAGTCAGGGGCCCTTACAGACAAGGGGGTTTCAGATATTGGGGCAATCACATATAAACCCCAAACATGGAATCCATAGTGGCAGTGGGAACACACTTCCAATGCAGAGATATGGTCTTAATCAGCTAGGAGAAGGTCTGAAGAACTGTTCATGCCACAGTGACAGGAACCTCAAATTGGCAGAACTGATTAAAAATCCAGGTTTATGGTTGCCCACATATTTTTGCACATTCTGTTATCTATCCATATACTGATGCAAACGTGGAGATTTACCGATACCAACTCCCGGTTCCCAGTGAATCAAATGATGATTATCACTGTAGTTAACTGTTACTGTTATTGCTGTTGTTATTTTTATTATTACCACTGCTTTGAAAGGCAGGTGTAGAGGACGCTTGAAGCTGGTTAGCAACAACTGTCCAGTTAGAAGTGTTTTGTTTTCAGGCAAGCTAAAGGGGATTAGAGGCCATGTTACCTGGAGAGATGGACAGATAAGATACCACCTGATGACACTGACATCTGTGCCTCTGATAGATTTCAGGCAAGCGCTTATTCCTTGGCATCTATGGTCCCACCCAAAGAAGGGGCGAATACTGTTTCAAAGCATTTTGCAACAGGGCTTTGATGAGTGATTCAGAAGGCAAGCCCCCCTCAGTGTGCATGGAGGTGGATTGGATGCATGGGATGGGAACGTAAGAATCATCAACTGCATTTTTCAGCACTTCTGCTTTTCTGTACTTGTTCCCCTCCCCCCCGCCCATTTCATTGTGTTATGGAGAGCAGCTCTCCTCTCTCTTTGCACAATTGGTTAATTTGAGTAGAAAATTAAATTTTCTGACTAGCCAGAGCAATGCATGGTTCCTTATAAGTCTAGCAGACAGATTTAGACCCATTTAACCTTTTTAAACAGAACTAGAGGACATGGATATTCAGGGAATTACTGAGTGACAAATAGCTATGGATTATTGTCTCTTTAGAACTGTTGTATTTTATATGCTGACAAGAAGGTACCCATCTTTTAGAGGAATGTTTACTTTGACATGCAGTAAGAAAGAGGCCTTTTTATGGCATTTGCTGTGTTTAAAAACTCAGTTGTTTATTGGTTGGTCAACTTCCCGTAAGACTCAACTTCTTTCTAGAGCACATCATCAAGTTGGAAATATCATGTATTTTAAAATTCTTATACCTAAACCTGTACTTTTTTTTAATTTATTTTTTTAATTTAAATCCAAATTAGTTAACATGTAGTTTAATAATGATTTCAGGAATAGAATTTAGTGTTTTATCACTTACATATAACACCCAGTGCTCATCCCAGCAAGTGCCCTCCTTAATGCCCATTGCCCATTTAGCCCATCCCCTGACCCAACACCCTACCAACAACCCTCAAGTTCTCTGTATTTAAGAGTCTCTGTGGTTTGTCTCCCTCTATATTTTTATTTTTGTTTCCTTTCGTCTATCTTCATCCGTTGTGTTTTTTAACTTCCACATATGAATGCAATCATGATATTTGTGTTTCTCTCACTGACTTATTTTTCTTAGTATAATATACTCTAGTTCCATCCACATTGTTGCAAATGGCAATATTTTTGATCTTTGATCTTTGAGTACAGTTCCATTGAATGTATATACCACATCTTCTTTATCCATTAATCAGTCTATTTGGGCTCTTTCCATACTTTGGCTATTGTCAATAGTGCTGCTATATAAATATTGGGGTGCATGTGCCCCTTCAAATCAGCATTTTTTTTATTCTTTGGATAAATACCTAGTAGTGCAGTTGCTGGGTCATAGAGTAGTTCTAGTTTTATTTTTTTTTAGAGTTTATTTTTAAGAGAGAGAGACAGAACATGAGCAGAGGAGGGGCAGAGAGAGAGAAGGAGACACAGAATCTTAAGCAGGCTCCAGGCTCTGAGCTGTCAGCACAGAGCCTGACATGGGGCTCGAACTCAGGAACGGCCAGATCATGGCCAAGGCCAAAGTCAGATGCTTAACCAACTGAGCCACCCAGGCGCCCCACTAGTTTTAATTTTTTGAGGAACATCCATACTGTTTTCCAGAGTGGCTGCACCAGTACCTAAACCTGTGTCTGTAACTACATTCGTACCTGTATCTTTGTCTATACCCTTTCAGGGGAAAGAAGACAGTGGCATGGAGGGTCTTACCTTGTCCCTGCCAGGAACATTCATTAAATACTTGCTACTCTTTTCAATACTAAATGTCTCTGAGTAATATTGAATGAAGTCGGGTAAATTATTTATATTTAAAAAGGTGATACATTTTGAGCTTACATTTTGAGCAATCCTATCATTGCTACTTCCTCCAGCAGCTGGTCTCTGGAATTCTCTTAGACTCAGTTTCCTCATATGTATTTTGGGTTAATATCCTGTCCCTCACAGGGTAACTGAAACAATTAAGTTATTAAATTTAAAAAATATAGTAGCTACTAGCATTGCCAGTTAATAAAGCCACCATCAATTTCATGTCCTAAACACAAATTAAAAATCCAGTATTTGTGCTCTTGGGTGGCTCAGTCGGTTAAGCGTCTGACTTCAGCTCATGTCATGGTCTCCTCGTTAGTGAGTTGGAGACCCTCACTGGGGTCTGCACTAACACACAGAGCTTGCTTCAGATCCTCTGTCTCCCTTTCTCTCTTCCCCTGTGCCCCATGTGTGCCTGCTCTCTCTCTCTCTCTCTCTCTCTCTCGCTCTCTCTCTCTCTCAAGAATAAACATTTTTTTTTAACTCTGGTACTTATGTAAGCAGAGTTTCCTCTACAAATGGTTGCTTCGCTGTGCAGAATTACCTGTTTTTCCTTTAACAGTTAGCTGCTAAATAGTCTAACCTCAGTGTAAAACGCCCCTGCTACTGCAGTGAGTATTGTTACTGGTAAGTGCTTAATATGTGACAAGGATGTGCTAAATATACTCATTTCATTCCCTAACACCTCTGTGATAGAACATGTATTCTCATTATCGCAAACTGATGAGGAAACTGCAGATAAAAAGCCTCAATTGCTGAGTATCACACAAATACTGTAGTGGAACCATGAAGCATACCTGGGTTTTCCTGACAACGCAGTGCCTATCCTCTGTCCCTCTGCCTCACTCTATCCCTGAGATCTCTGTGGCTTCACCCATGTCTCTGCCTGCTGGAACAGCCGAGCAGGACCAATTTTAATTGAAATAATAAACTGTGCATTCTCTAAATGGCCTCATTCCATTCAGGATGCATACCAACAAGGAAGGAAGATAGACCAGGTCTGTGACATTAATCAGAGCATGGGTGGAATGCTCTTTGCTCCTCAGCCCTACCCCTTTGTATGAGTTTTGTTACTATTGGCTGTAAACACAATCGTGATGATGGAGGTAAAAGAAGAAATGATGTTCTAACAATAACATAAATGAAACATGGTGTAAGTTACTATTATGTACCAATTCACTTTAATTCTCACAAAAGTTGCTGTGAAGTCATCAGTGTGATTCTAGTTTTATGGAGAAGGAAGCTGAGTCTCTGAAAAAGTTCCCTGTGTGTGTGTTAGGGATTGCAGGGCCAGGATTTAGACCTAAATTTATTCTTACCATTGACTACTATGTCTGTGCATGCTTCTGGCATCTTGCATGAGGAGTAGGCTGATGACAACTCATATTTACTGAGCCCATACTTAGTGACAGACACTCTGAAATGCTGTTATGTGCAGTAAACTGTTTATGTAAGGTAAAAATTCTTAGCACAGGGTAGGTGTGAAATTCTAAGTCAGTGCCTTCATGTAAATCCTCTATGGTTCGTTTTTCCCTTTAAATAAATTTATGAGAAGTGTGTATTTGATGTTACCACTGTGTTGAGATGACATGTGTCTGGGGTTTTTTAGTAGTTGCTTCCTGTTTCTTTCAGAGCCTTCACCTTGGGTAAGACTACATGAACTGCTTAAATTAGAAGTAGGGATAATGGCCATTCAGCAGGCAGAGTAGACGGACACCTGATCATGGTAGGCACAGTGCTCTGTTGTCACAATTCCTCTCCTGAAAGTAAGTGCCCACTCAACACAAGAGATTACATTTTTAGTTCCTACTTGTACTTGGGCATTTTTATAATTCACTGTGGTTATCCAGCTTGCTGTTAATGAGCTCTTTTCCTGAAAACACTCCTTACAGTCCTGATGCCCAGTGATGCAAAAGTGGAAATATTTCATTCAGTAGAGAACCTGGCATTAATTTGGAGAGTAGACTGTGTGTTGATTGACTCCTCAGTCTTGCAATAACTTCCATTTTAGGGAAGGACCTATTTTTTGTTTGTTTTTATTTATTATTATTACTCTTATTTTTTTGGTGATAAGAACACTTTACATGATTTCTGTCTTTTAACAGATTTTTAAGTGCACAATACAGTATTGTTAACTGTAAGTACAGTATTGTAGAGCTTATCTCCGGGATTTATTCATCCTGTGTAACTGAAAGTTTATATCCATTAATTAGAGACTCCCCATTTCCCCCCTCCGCCAGCCCCTGGCAACCACCATTTCATGCTTCTATGAATTTGACTATTTCGGATTGTCTCCCATAAGTGGAATCATGCGGTACTTAACGTTTCTGTGATTAGCTTATTTCACTTAGCATAATGGCCTCCATGTTCACCTATGACATGGCATATTACACAATTCCCTTTCTTTTTTTCAATATTTATTCTTGAGAGAGAGAGAGAGACAGAGAGAGGGAGTGAGAGAGTGCTCGAGGGAGGAGGGGCAGAGACAGAGAGGGAGACACAGAATCCGAAGCAGGCTCCAGGCTCTGAGCAATCAGCACAGAGCCCGACATGGGGCTTGAACCCACGAATGGTGAGATGATGACCCGGGCCAAAGCCGGATGAGCAACAGACTGAGCCACCCAGGCATCCCTACACAATTTCCTTTTTTAAGGCTGAATATTACTCCGTTCTATCAACATACCATGTTTTCTTTATTCATTCATCTGTTGATGGTCATTTAGGTTGTTTCTATATCTTGGCTATTATAAAGAGTGCTACAGTGAACATAGGAGTACTAATATCTTTTGAGATCCTGGTTTCAATTGTTTTGGACAAATGCCCAGAAGTGAGATTGCTGGATCATATGGTAATTCTATTTTAAATTATTTTTTAAAACTCCCATTCTGTTTTCCATAGAGGCTGCACTTCTTTGCATTTTAACCACCTGTGTGCAAGGATCTAGTACAAGGACCGAGTTTTCTTAAAATAATTAAAATTTGGCCATTTCATTCCTGCACACTCTTAGCCAGGTAAAAGCTTGATTGTGTCCCAAATCAAAAATACCAACCCTTCCAAATCATTGTTCCAAAACAAATCTCACTATACTTGCTAATTCAACTAATACTACTTAATGCATCTATTAAGTCATATTTTCATTTAGTCAGTCATTTATCCATTCAGTCACACACAGACTATATATACATTTTCGTATACATACACGTATATGTATATATATGTGTCATATATAGAATTTATTTATTTTACTAGGGGATTTCTGTAAAGACAGAGCCCCTGCCCCATGAACCTTATTCTGTAGTAGGGAGGCTGGCTAAATAGCCATGAAAAACCCAACTCTCACATTTATCTAATTAGATACATGTTTTCTAAAAATGATAAATAAGGATGGATTCTGGAATGTTAGGGTCATATGAAGGAAGAAGTGTCCTCATTTCATAATGGATTTGAATAGAAACAGCCATATACATCCAATGATGCTAAAGTGGAAATATCTCACACTGTAGAAAACCCTATATTAATTTGAATGTTTTCTTTTTCTTTTATCCTCTCTCTCTCTCTGTAAAGAAATGCTTTGGGTAAAAAAGGAATCCTTTTTTCTCCTTAGAGGAGTAATAAATAATATGTGATGCAGAGACCTTAGAATCCTGGGACCAGCAGCACCAGATAATATTATTTATTAAAGCAGTTAGACCAACCAGTGGAGCAATTAGAGGCAAAAAGCTGAAAACTTGTAGATGGAATTTTTGATACTCAAAATGCATGCGAGAAAATGTTAAAATGGTTTCTTTAGGCATAATAACAAAAGCTAGAATGAAATTAAGCAGTGAGAAAGAAACAGTTGGAGTTCACCGAAATATAATAACTGATTCATAACTAAGGGGTTTATTTCATTATAAGTGGCTCTAAATAGCATCTTCACTTGCAGTTGGCTCAAAATTGCATCTTCCTATAAATTTTCCATATAGAGGCTGCAAACCAGTGTTTAGCAAAACATGTTTTAGAATAGAAAAGTACCTGTATGCCTGTTAAACTTGAAAAATAGACATACACTGCCTTTCTCTGACAACAGCATCTCCCTAACTGTGCCCTAAGGGACACTATCGGGATCAAAGACATTGTGGCCACATTGATTTGAACTCAAGTTCCTTTGCACTAGGATTCCACAGGTATGTTAATTAGCCAAAGCTCATTGCACTTTTTAAGAAGGAGAAAATGTAAGCAGCACATTCAGTCTTTGAACTTTGTGTGGTTTTGCAGAGTATCCGGAGCATATGATGGAAGACAGGACCCTGAAGCTCCTGTACTGGTCTGTGCTCTAGATTCTAATGCACTGAGCATTGCGAGTTTCACGATACTTATCCTTCTGGGTGTAACAGGCGGTTTATCTTCTTATTACTGTATGAGTCTCCCTCCTCCCAACAGCTGCCTTTTTTTTTTTTTTTTCTTTAGGACCTACTTAAAGGAGGACTCATGACTTTTAGTGAATACTTTTACTCTATTACGGTAGACCTGCAGTCAATAAACTATAACCTGTGCGCTAAATCTGGTCTACCACCCTTTTTTGAAGTTTTATTAGAACACAACCACCCTTATTCTTTTATGCCCTATGACTGCAGAGTTGAGTAGCTGTGACAGAGATAGTATGGCCAACAGAGCCTAAAATACTTACTTTACAGAATTTTTTTTTTTTTTTTTTGCCAAACCCTACCCTGGACTGATAGCAGTTTGGATTTTCATCAGTGATTTGAACAGTTGGCTCCCGTATAATTCTGGGATCTTACTCTGTCTCCGAAAGTCCCTAAAGATAAAATATATATATATATATAATTTTTTTAAACCTGTAGCAGCCAAAGAAATTCTTTATGTTAGACTATGTGATAGGAGTTGACTTTGTCCATTTTTATCTGAGAGCCCTCAGGACATTGGCTTTCATGGGATCCATGACAGTGTATTCTCATGTTGACTCTGCCAGAAAAGACTAGTTTTCTTTAGTGTAGCTTTGGAGCCAATCCCCATAACTACCATACAAGCTGTGAAAGGGCATCCTGAGAAATGGTGTGATGCTTACATGCTTGGAGCAGGGAATTTACTTGTTTTTTGCATGAGTTTATTAAAAAAATAGATTTTTTCCTCCATTCTCCACACCTCAGTAATAAATATAATATAGGGTTTTTAGAAGTGTGACTGGTGACTGCCTTAGCCAAACACTGGTCTCTTCATTTCAGTGTCTTGGTAAATTCTCCGATTTCAGCAGTATTTTTCTGTCTAAAAGCATGAAATCCCCTAAAAAGAGAAATTAACTTGTAATAGACTTGCTACTGTAGTGTGCTAACAGACTCTAACATGTATTCTCCAATATGAGACTAGATAGTCACCAAGTGATACTGGAAATAATCTGTGGATCTTTATTCGTGACTATTTAGCATATTAGTATAGTGCCCTTCACATGTATCTCATTCACACTTCATTACGTTAACTCTATGAGTGACACGTATCCTATTTCCATTAAACAACTTGTTGCAGGTTGTTTTCCCTGGGAGTAGATGCATTGGAAGTACAAGATGTTTATTAGGGATCAGCACCTGTGAATGGAAGGAGACAGAAGCAGGATGAGCAGGGGGAGAAATCGAATGGCATTGCAGTCCTGGCAAAAGACCCAATCCAGTGGGTCTTTCTGGGATGAGTGTTAACCATCAGAGGAATGCATCATCCCTCTGCTTGTTTCATCTCCAGATGAACTCCGGAGTGTAGGTTCTCTGCAAAGGATCCAGATTCTAAGGAGTGGATAGCTGAAGGGTGTCTACTGACCCCTCCCCACACAGCCCAGGCTTCCTTCCTCGAAGAGATATCTGCACAGAATATCTTCATGTCAACTGTGGATAAGAGCACTAACCATCTTTATTCGTGAAGTAATTTGACTAAATTCATACTGCTAGCCATGTAGCTCCCAAATCCATGTTGCCACCACACTACAGTGTCTTCCTTTAGGCAAATGTGTATTTGTTCTGCATTTTGAGATGCAAACACTGAAGTGGCAGATTGGTTAGCTGAAATGTTATCGGTGTAGTATGGCAATAGTTATCCAAAACTATGAAGCTGCATGTATTTATAAAATATTTTATAAAATATGGGTGATCTAAGTGGTAAAAATAGCTTAAGAATCTAGAGACAGGAAAAAAAAATTGGAAAATGCTGATCTTGGGTTTAAAAAGTTTGTGTTTTTTTGTTTTTGTTTTTGTTTTCTGATGGGTGAAGTCTTTGTCTTCTCTAGGGAACAAATTTGATAATAATGTTTATATTCTGAGAGAAACAAAGATGCCTGTGTAGGCTGAGCAATGTTATCTAATATTGTTACTCTCATAAAGCAAAATAAATCCTCTATTTTGCATCCCAACAAAGGGAGATTGACATGCTTATCTGATGTTCAAATATTTATGGGAGTCATTTCAACCAAGCCTTTAGTTTTCCTTATATTTCTACATTCTGATTTGACACAAGGTATTATACAACCTTGCTTTTGATAAAGGACAATCAGATTTGACTTAGTGTTGCAGGGGGAAACATAATATTGCATATTTTATAAGAGAACACGTTAAAAATGGAGAAATGTCATCTCCATCCATCTATCAAAAGTTTACTGGTTCTATTCTATGTGTCTGGAGCCAGCTTGCCGGGGAGCAGAGTGGTTCAAGTTGAAGTGCCTTCCAAATGGGCTTCTAGATTCAAATCAAGTTTTGGGATAGTCTGCTGAGGGGTGTAGCTTCACAGTAAATAAGATTTAGGAAAGTCCTTAAGAAGGATCAGAGTTAGGGAAAATATATTTAATGGTGCAAAAGACAGCAATAGATCTAAATGTCCCTGTGAAGACAGTAGGACAGAGCAGGTATGGAAAGGGAGCAGGCCCCAAAGTATGGTGAAGTGTGGGAGATATGCTCACTGGAAAAAGAAGAAGCCTGTCTAGATCACCCGTATTAAATATCACGTGCATGATATTGGGCTTTGCACTTGCTTAAATGTACAAGATTAAGTTAGACAATGCGGGCAGGCATTGTGCTTAAAGATGGGTATTTTTAGTGGAAAATATTTTTCCCCCTAGACAAATTACATCTGCCTGACACTGGAATGGTGTGCTTCTATTAGTACTATTGTATATCACATAGGTAAACAGGCTATTTCAATGTAAATTCATTTCCAGCCCTTAAGATTTAACAGGCCACATCTTGTCCACCTATTAATTCCTATCATTTAGCATAAATCCTTAGCATTTATTAAATGATCCAGAATTTACTAAATGTCTAATTAAAATTTCAATATATATACAATTTTATGCATTAAAAACACCTGCTTTAACAGTTAATATTTAAAATATATTTGTATTATTTCTTGGGTGTGCATGTTTTTAATAAATACTTTTTTCTTTTGTACAGTAAGTGATTTTGACCAAAATTGGACAGATATATAATCAAACACCACCATCCTTATAGCTTTCCAACATTTAGTGTCAGATACTATGGTCAGGATTTTATACTTACTATCTCAGTAACTTTATGACCGAGGAAGAATGTGTATTATCTTAATTTTACAACCATAGACATTGAGAGTCAGGACAATTTATATGGGCTACTCCAGTCATTTATATAGAGGATTAAGTAAGAATTTAATACACGGGGTTAGCAGAGAAGCTGAAAATTAGGAAGACCACAATAAATACATTAAATATATTACTCAATCTTAATTCTGGGTATGGTCCTATGGTCTAGACTG
This sequence comes from Panthera uncia, assembly GCF_023721935.1. NCBI lineage: Eukaryota > Metazoa > Chordata > Mammalia > Carnivora > Felidae > Panthera > Panthera uncia. The sequence goes on along the minus strand of NW_026057589.1, from coordinate 2,570,350 downwards.
ATACATAATGAGTACTTTTTTTTTTTTTTTTAATTTCACGCCATCTCTGTTTTATTGTTAATGTAGCCTCATTAACTTTCAGTATTCTTTCATATAAAGAAAAGTCATTATTGGCATGATTGGAAGCCCCCAGAAGACATTTAACAGAGTTAAAGAATGTTCTCCACTTTTAGATTTCCCCTGAGAAGAGGAAAAGGCTGTGAGCCTTTCATAAGGGTATTTCTTCAATATTCTTCCACCTCCTTTAGTTCCCACATCCAAACAATTACCCTGTTATGTTTATTTTACTTTCTAAGCTCAAGCACCATCATCTCTAATGTGAGTAGTTGCAAAAGTCCCATTTGCCAGTCTCTTATGCCTTGATATTCACACAGCTGCCAAAATGATCATTAACTCAGTTTAGAGCTGTGTGTTGACCAGTAGGTTAGCCACTGGTCACACGTGGATCTTTGAATTGGAATAGAATTACTTTAAACTTCATAAAATACACATTTCTATTCCTCAGTTATACTTGCAGGATTTCACAGGCTAAACAGCCACATGTAGCTAGGGGTCACCATATTGGATGGCTCAGAGCATATTTCTACATCACAAAAAGATCTACGAAATTCAGCTGTGTTTTAGATCATATCACTCTCCTTCTATATTTTTTCAAGTGGCTTCCCATTTCCTACAGGTGAAAAAAAAAATCCTTCATACAGTTTCCAAGGTCTTTCATGATGTATTCCCTGAGGCCCTTCCCCTATTGAGTCTTGAACTTCAACCACACCATCCTCTGTTAAGGTCTTCAAGCACACTATTCCTAACTCAGACTTTTCATATTTGCTGCTTCTTTTGATGTGAAGATTTTTGTAATATTTTATGTATCTCAGCCCTTTTCTTTTTTTCTTCATGAATCTATGACTGTAAGCTTTGAAAAACCTTATTTACTTTCATTGTCTTTCTTTACCTATAGACTCAGTGACATGAGATCGAGGCCATGTAAGGGCCAAGATGGAAGAGAGGATGGGAAAGAAAAGACAGAATTCTCATCTGTCAGACCTGAGCTCTCCCCACACTAATCTAGTCCTTTAATTTTATAGTTTCCTAAACAAATCCAAACTCTCAAGATTTTCTATGTGCATGTTTCTTATGCTGAGGATGCTGTCCTTACATATTTCACCTGGAAAAATCCTGCTTATTCTTCCTGTCCTTAAAGAGATACTATATCCTCTTAGTGTCATCTCTGGCCACCCCTCCCCCTTTCCCAGGCACATTTGGACTTACTGCAATGTGACTTCATTACGGAGCTTGCTACTTTTCATTGTAAACAATGCAAAGGTCACACCAGTACATCTAAGAGGAGAGTCTCTATTCAAACATTTAGCTTCTTCCCTAAAAGAAGTAGCCACTAAAACTTTACAGAAATTAAAAAACATAAAAATAAAAACTTATATTTAATACCTTCATATTGTGTAAAAATGTATTCTACTTTTTTCATATATTTGCTATAATATCATATTTAGAATTTTCAGTTATGAATGATTATTTCGATGACTCAGGGATAAAATTAGAATTTCTCCAAAGACATTATGTAAATATGGAAGAATTAACCATGAATCAAATTTACCTGAGATTTACTCTAAGTAATTCTCTTTTTTGTTGTTGTTTGTGTTTTGGTTCTGCAGCTACAGAAAGTTACACATGAGACTATGGCTTTAGGCTGCTATTTTCCCAAGGTATAAGTGGGATAAACTATAAAACAAAACACATGCTCAAAAAATGGAACCTCATATGAACTGACAGAATTGAAATCTGAGATTTCTATACTTGACCCTAAATAAAGTAAAAGATACCTGAGATTGATTGGGTTGGGTGGATCCGCTTCACTCTTTAGGTGAAAACAGTAAGTCGAAATACTACAACATTATGTCTATCTCCATATGGACACCAAAAAATCAGAATCTTTCAAATATTCTGTTGTTGTTACTTAAAAATACCAAGATATTTGGCAGAGTGTATTCTAGAAATAATGATAAATACTCAGTGTAAAACCATTTTTAAAAAGTGTGAGGAAATTTAAAATTTTTATGTTTTTATATATTTTTGAGAGAGAGAGAGAGAGAGAGAAAATGAGTAGGGGAAAGGGAGAGAGGGAGGGAGGGAGGGGAACATACAGAATCTGAAGCAGGCTCCAGGCTTTGAGCTGTCAGAACAGAGCCCGTGAGGGGCTGGAACTCACAAGCCGTGAGATCATGACCTGAGCCAAAGTCATATGCTTAACCAACTGAGCCACCCAGGTGCCCCAAAAAGTGTGAGGAAATTTAGAATGTGTTATCTAATTTCAGATTCACCTAATCTTTAAAAGAAGGCAATCATATTGTTCTCATTTTTAGATGAAGAAAGTGAGTATTGGTTATATAAATTGGCTTAGAGAAGTTAAGAACGGGAGGGCCATTCCCTGGAAAAATCATCACATGTTTCACAAATATTATAGTGGCAGGTTGCCTGGGTAGCTCAGTGGGTTGAGTGTCTGACTTTGGCTCAGGTCATGATCTCTCAGTACGCGAGTTCGAGCCCCACGTCAGGCTCTGTGCTGACAGCTCAGAGCCTGGAGCCTGCTTCAGATTCTCTGTCTTCCTCTCTCTGCCCCTCACCCGCTCACACTCTTTCTCTCTCTCTCTCTCTCAAAAATAAACATTTAAAAAATAATTAAAAACCTAAATATTATAGTGAAAGAATATAGTCTAGAATAACTTTTTTAAGAAACTTCTTATCAGTTTATCTGATTGCTAAGATAATCAGTGTAGCTGGTTTTGCACACTGCACAATTAAACCTGCACATTTGGCTCATGTTGCACTGAAGTCATTGGGAGTGAAAAGAAAAGTCTCCTTGACTTTAGGAACTTAGTTCTAAAAGTCCTGAAAATGTTCTTAACATTGTTATAGACCAAGAAGCGGTAAACTGAATAGGGGATAGAGGTTCACTGTACATAGTGTTAGGGGTGGGATGGGGAAGAGGAGGTGGGAGATGCTTTAAATGGATATGCACCTATAATACTTGCATATTGAAAACAAAATACACATACACATGTGGAATTTTGCGCCACAAGCTGGTATGAAATATAAATAGTTGAGCTGTGTTAATTGAGGAAACATATTACATGTTTCAGGTAAACATTGTTATTTAATATCAGTGGTGGCAGCAATGCAGAATAGGGTGCCTTGTCCCAGTGCAGTGATATCCAGTGGTCTATCTGGATCTACTCTCAGCTGCTGCACCAATGGTATCTTCCTATATTTACTTCTCTCTGTAAGCTACTCTTCATTGGGTAAACTGGTGACATCAATTTGTGTTCATGGTCAGAATGATGTATGTTAAAGTGGAGTCTCCAAACAAGGTGCTATGCATCTAGGTAGGAATTTTCTTGCCTCTATAGCTTTAATTTCACAAAGTAAGATGATGAAGCTTTCACCATTTACTTCTAAGACATACTACTATAGGTTACAGAAACAGTAGTATTGAAGCAAACCAGGAAATTTGTTAGAATAAAATGAGAAAGTTTAAACAGGGCTTCTAAAACATATTCATTGTACTCGATGGAGAATGTGTATTTCCAAAACTTCCGTCATTAGAATTGATGTTAACATGACCCAAGGAGCCCATTTTGTCACATGCCACTTCCCCCTGTGTTAATAAGAATTCTTTTCCTTCTTACTGTGGCAGGAAGATGGCTCTCCAAAGTATATTCTGTTCTTCTCAGAACGAGATCTTTTCTCTAACACATTTTAAGTAATTCTGCATAGGAACAGCAAATCCAATACATGCAAACTTTTAAGAAATTAGAGCGGAGACTTGAATACTGGAGATACAGATCCTATGACTTTTAAGATACAAATTAGAAGGCATTGAACTTTTCGGTAGATTTAAGAACCAAAATAATTCTTCCTTATTTTTTATTTCTTTCCTGTCCCATTTATTGCTTTCCCTTGTATTTATTTCTTTAGCACCCTATTACACATATAATCATAACCTATGCTTGATACATGTTTGTGCATCTTGCCTACAACCAGTCATTGAGTAACTACAGTGCAAAATCTAACCAATGTGATATTGTAATATATGAATCAAAAATGTCCCCTTGTCCTAAAAAAGTGAAAGTCTGGCAAATGTTTAGCTACAGAAAATGGAACATCCGTAAGGAAAAGAATGACTCAGAAGCCTTGAAGAGGGATCTGTATGGATGAGGTGTGTGCTGAGAAACCCAGTATAGCCTTTTATGTCATCATTCAGAGTCTGTGCTCCATGGAGGTACTCAGACTAGCAGGTAGTTTGAAAGAGGTGAAGATGGGAATAGACAAATATTAACAAGGGTTTTGCAATATCTTTCTGGTGTCATTTGTGAAGTTCTGTCATTCCCAAGACTACTAAAAGATGTGAATGATAGCCCTTATTTATATATTTCCATTTCTAGAAATTTATGTCCACAGTTACTCTAGGCTTGAAGGCATCTCTTACAGATTGAAAAACTGGCTCATCATTTATTTTATTACTCATTTATTTATTTGCCTAATGTGAGTCATGTATCAACTCATTTACTGCAAAGCACCACTCTGTGAAGAAGATATTCTCTCCTATTTATAGACAAGACTGTGAGATTATGAATAGTACATGATTTCAGGGAGATTCCACTGAAGGTTCTCTGGTTTCTCTGATTATACTTCTCTGTGCTGCTATTCAGAAAGACACTGGGAATCCCAGAAGACAGAGTGGCTTATGGATCTACTTCCCAGGTATCTAGCCCCAATCATGACATTCTGAGAATTTACACAGTAGACTGGATCCTAATATTTCAGTCGTTACTCCAGGTTTGTTTTCTTAACCCATTCTGTTTTTCTTTGAAATGATTTTCTGTTAACTGACTTAAGGAAAGAGCCTATAGTAGAGTTTCGTGTTTAAGTATTGCCCTTTATTGCTGCTGTTGTAGCTGTATGACAGAGTGGAATGAGAGGGAGGGGAGGGGAGGATGCGAGGCAACGCAGTGGATGGTGGCAGCTTAGAGGACTGGAGGAAAGCAAGGTGAGCCTTTGCAGCTAGAGATGCAGTGCTGTGGCTCTCGTGTGTGTGCTTGGGGTGGGGGTGGATGGTGGACTGAGTGTCTTCTGAGAACATTCCTAAACATGGCATGCTTTCAGTTTTTAAATGTAATCTTTAGTTGTGGAATAAGTCTTAAAAATATGTTAAAATGCAATCAGTTTTAACTATGGTTAAGAACGATCATGTTACTCAACAATAATACAAAATTGAATGTGTCCACTAAATCTGTGGACCCGCAGTGGTGACTTCACGAGACAGAGATTTTGGTCAGAAAAGTTGGTGGAAAAATAAACATCTGAAATGGTGCCAGACGTGCAGGTTTCGTTCCCCATTCCCCCACACTTGCTTTTCCTTCTCAGCTTTATTTTTAATCACTCAAACTGGCATCTTCTATGTTTCCTTCTACGGATAGGAAAATCCAGATGAACTTGTTGAGGGACAGAGAACCAAGGAGTGAAATGGATGCTACCTTGGGCCTGAGAGGGGACTAGGGAATCATCAGGAGAAACTTATTATCATGTCCAGATAAGTAATGATAAGATTACAGATTTTTAAATAATAGATTTACTGAGCAATTATCATGTGTCAGGAATGGTAGTAAGTGCTTTATATGCAGTACCTCATTTAAAACTCACAAAACCCATTATAATTCCCAATTTACAGATTAAGTAACAAAGACCCAGATAGACTAATAGCATGAGTAAGTCACATCTATGTAAATGGTGAAATTAAGGCAGTCAGGCAGTCTGAGGCAGTCAGACTGGGACCCGTGTTCTTTACGATGAGATTATTATTTTTTTAAGTTTTTTCATTTATTTTGAGACAGCATGAGCAGGGGAGGGGCAGAGAGAGAGGGAGAGAGAGAATCCCAGGCAGGCTCTGTGTCATCAGCAGGTAGAGCCTGATGTGGGGCTTGATCTCACGAACAGCAAGATTATGACCTGAGCCTAGATCAAGAGTCAGATGCTTAACCGACTGAGCCACCCAGGTGCCCCACGATGAGATTATTAATGCATATGGAGCCTATGGTCTGGGACTCTCCTGGTAGTCTTAATGTAAACAACCAGAAACTCAGGCCATGCCCTTAACAGAGCAGAAAAAAGTTTGCTAGAATATAAAGGTGGATTAAAAACCTATCAGGAGGTCTATAAAGAAGATGGGAGATGGAGAATTCTTATTCCCTGGCTTTCCAGCGAGGTCTAACTCCTTGTCATCTGATTTAATAAATCATATTTCTTTAGATATATTTCAATATATGGAATTATATATATTATAATACTATATACTATAAAATACTATATGTTATATAATATATAATAGTATATATTATATTAGGATGTATATATACACACATATGTATGTATATATATGTATATATATACACACACATATACACACACACGTATATATAGGCATTTGTAAGATGTTAAATCAGTGTGTTCTAAAATAAGAAAAATAATCACAATTTTGGGTTCAGAAAATTGAGTGCAAAGGTGGCATTCAATGATGTCACTATCATACAAATGATAGTAGAGTCTTGATCCCTGATACTTAGTGGGCAGCACACACGTATTGACAAAGTATGCCATGCTTATCATCTACTCTAGTCCTCTCAAGAATCCTATTATCCAGTATTAATATCACCCCTACTTTATATATGAATAAGGTAAGCCCTTCCTGTAGCTGGTGCACACATAGACTTCAGAGTGAATCAAACATGAATATTCATTCTGGTTCTGCTGTTCACTAGTTATGTTGCTTAAAATGTCCTCTAAGGGTTTCATTTTTCCCTTCTTCATTCTATAAGAAACCAAAGAGAAGGGACACCTGAGTGGCTCCATAGGTTAAGCATCCAACTCTTGATTTCAGCTCAGGTCATGATCTCATGGTTCGTGAGTTTGAGTCCCATGTTGGTCTCTGTGCTGACCATACGCAACATACTGGGATTCTCTCTCTCTTCTCTGTTTGCTCCTCCCCTGCACTTGCTGGCTGTGCTCTCTCTCTCTCTCTCTCTCTCAAACAAACAAACAAACAAACAAACAAACAAAAAGAAACTGAAGATTAGAGGACAGAAGAAGGAAGGAGCATCTAGCACTGTGCTTGGTCCACATTTGGTGTTTAATGCATGCTTGTTGACTATGTTGAATCAGGACTTCTAGGATGTTTAGCAATTCTTGGGAGCCTTTATCATAAAGTCAACCAGGCAGATGTGTGAAATATCTACATAGGCAGCAAGGGGCATCTTTAAATAGTTGAGGTAGACTTTAAACTGAATTTAAACAAAGTCATTTTTTCCCCCATCAAGTTCCTCCCATTGTGTAATCTTGTAATATTATGACATTCTCACCTGTGATCGTACTAAAGGGCTGTATTTATAGCCTATTTTATAAATTCTTATGACTCACCCCATAAAGTCTGTCATGAACTGGAACTTTAAAAAATGAGAAAAATATCTCTGCCTCTGTTAGAGTTAAGAAACTTAAATGACACCCAAAAGTTTTTCCAGTTTTATGCTATTTATAAACTGCTAAGAAAGGGGCGTTCTCTACCACCTTCTAAGTAGGAAAGTTTATTAAATTTTTGTGCAATCAGACATGGTGATTACGGTGAGGAGGATGATGATAATGATAAACATATCTCTAGCACTTTTAGAACATATCTTTAGAGACTGATTGATGCTTTATTTTTAGTCTGCAACCATATTTGACCAGTGAAAAAAATCAAGGCTCAGTGAAGATGAATTATCCTAGAAACAGCAATACATAAATAATAGAGACAGAATAGCCATCTTCTCATTGCACCCTCATTGGTGGAGAACAGAGAGAGATCCTGTGTCTACTCTGTTTTGTATAAAGTCATTAATCCCATCAGACCTAATCTAACCCTATTTACCCCTCAATGTCCTCATTTCCAAATGCTATCATATTGGGAGTTAGGATGTTAACCTCTGAATTTGGGGGCAGCACAAACATTCAGTCTACAACACCCTCTTTTCAGTCTCCATTCCATCCTGTTTTAGTTTATTTCACTCTTTATTTATGGGTTAATTTTTCTAACTATGTCTTATGTTCCTTAAGACTTTTATCTTATTGAATTCAACATTCTATAACCAAAACACAGATCTTGGTGTATAAAGAGGATAGCAATAAATGTTGTAAAAATCATAATTACTATATTATCTTGATGCCTAGTATCCCTTAGAAGCAGTTGGTTCTAGATACAAAATACCTTAGCGGCACCTGCATGGTTGAGTCGGTTAAGCTTACAGCTCTTGATCTTGGCTCAGGTCATGATCTCACAGTTCATGGGTTCAAGCCTCACATCGGGATCTGCACTGAGAGCACGGGGCCTGCTTGGGATTCTGTCTCTTCCTCTCTCTATCCCTCTGCCACTCATTCTCTTTCTCTCTCTCAAAATAAATAAACTTTAAACATAATACCTTAATAATGTCTTCTCTGAAGGAGTTTTCTCAAAAGAGGAGCTACTGGGGCGCCTGGGTGGCTCAGTCGGTTGAGCGTCCGACTTCAGCTCAGGTCACGATCTCACGGTTCGTGAGTTCGAGCCCTGCGTCGGGCTCTGGGCTGATGGCTCAGAGGCTGGAGCCTGCTTCCGATTCTGTGTCTCCCTCTCTCTCTGCCCCTCCCCCATTCATGCTCTGTCTCTCTCTGTCTCAAAAATAAATAAACATTAAAAAAAAATATTAAAAAAAAAAAAGAGGAGCTACTAACCTGTGCATTTAAAATTGTGAATTTTGGAGACTCGAGTGTTATAAAGCTGCTGAAATATCTTTTCTGACTCAAAAATGATTACTAGATAATCAGCCACCATCTTATTTCTATGGAAAGAAACTAACAGGAATCCTAAATATACACTTTACTTGTCAAGAAAACAAAACAACCCAACAGCAACAATAATAATAACACATACATGTTGTCTAGTGAAATATGGGTTTAACATAAATACACATTTCCTTTGAACTGCCGTAAATGACATGCTGCCTAGCACCATCCTGATTTGGGCTTGAGTTTATTGTTTTATGTGATATTTTGTGGCAACTGCTAATTATCATAAGCTGTCCAATAAATGTGATGGATTGTGCAATTAACTCTTCATCAGCATCCGTTTTTGAAGATGCTACCTATTGAAACTGATGGCAGTTTATGACCTCCATGTTGCATAGGTAGCTAATTACTCCTTGGACAATAATTATTAAGTTTCTTGTGCCTCATTCAGTCATTTTATTTTACAAATTATGATGCCACCGAGTTTCCCAATCCATTTGACTTCACAACTATGACTCTCACAGGATTACTAAAGGTCTGCTGTGGAATATATGGATCATATAAACATTGAAGTGATTACAGATGTATCTCTTTTGTAGGTTTTCCATCGACCGGCACACTGACCTGGAGAGACAATTCAACATTAATGCGGATGACGGAAAAATAACGCTGGCAACACCACTTGACAGAGAATTAAGTGTATGGCACAACATAACAATCATTGCTACCGAAATTAGTAAGTGCCTGGGTTTAATTTCTTCCTTGTGTGACTGGGTTCAATTTATGCCTAGTGATCACATGACAAACGGTCCCTGTTTGCATCAGGTATTTTGGCATTGGAACTTATATTATTGCTCCCAAGGAGCCTTTGAATGAATTGTCTCAACAAGAAATAACTTGCCCAGTGGTAAATTACCAAAGGTTGCAATATATATGGGAAGGAAATACTCTCATATCCAAATATTCTTATATATCTATTATTCAGCCACTAAATAATGATTTGCATATTAAAATATGGAGAAAGAGTGTGAAAGGGTAGGTAAAAAATAGAACTCAAGTATTGCACACTATAATTTAAATAAATGGACCGAACATATATACTATTATTCACATATTTAAACCACACACATACATATTCACATATGCAGACAAAATATAGACGGAAACTTCATACTGTCAATGCATATTATTTTGGAGTGATAAAATTATAGATGATATTTGTTTTTTTTAAGAGTTTAATGTATCTTACTTGGTACCATAGATTATTTAAAACTGTAACTTCAATATAATTGTTTTCATAAATTACATGTGAAAATGTAAGCTTTTTTTTTTTTTTAGAGGATGTTCCAGGGTTGTTAAAATAACATGTTAGTCTTTCAGTCAGTTTTTAGTGAGCACAGCTTCTTTGATTGCACATACTGCCGCTATTACTGGGTCTCTAAGCAGCAGCTCTCTGGTGGAATTTTGTGCTACACTGTCTCAGAGAATTTGCACTCTGCCTCACCAATTTTTATTACACAAAAATATGCAAAAGAACATAATATTCATCTTATTTCCAAACAAAATACCTTTTGCATATTATCTGATGTCCTTCTTTCGATCAAGGACCTGATAAGGCCTTTACAGTTCACACAGATTCAAGGGAGACAAATTCTTGAATGAGTTGGGAATCTGGGTAAGGAAATAAAAATCAACATTAAGAAAAATTCCTGGGCGTACATACAATATAGAGTTTATAGATGACAGTTAATGGATGTGGGACCTAAAATCTTCTCTGTACTCTCTCTAAAATTTCCTCTATGGTTTCTTGTGAAGACAGGGCAAACATCTCTGAGACACACGATTAATTTGTTTGTGCAAATGAGCCATCCATGACATCAGGATGGCACCACTTTTCCTTGTTCTGGGTTATGGGGGAAATGTTCCCCACGGAACTTTGTTAAAAGACAAACAGAACAAAAGTAAACCAACAATAACACTGTGTGGAAAAAGTGAAGATGTAAGAGTGCGGCGTATCTGTTTTTTTTATAGCCTCCTTGAATGCAAGCAGAGGACATGCAGTCAGGTTGATACGTAACTTCAGCCCTACCAAGTGGAGGGTTCTGGAGAGAGCATAAACTCTGGAAACTCTGGTGTTTTACTGGCTAAGGAGTAGTATTCTCTTCCTCAGTGTGCTATTCTGGTAGCAGTTACCCTTCGCTAACATTAAGGGATAAAGCAAACCAAGGATACTACTTGGTAACTGGTTCATCAGAAATGTTAACCCCATCTACACCTGGGTGGCCCAGTTGGTTAAGCCTCTGACTTCAGCTCAGGTCATGATCTCATGGTTCATGGGTTCGAGCCCCGCCTCGGGCTTTGTGCTGACAGCTCGGAGCCTGGAGCCTGCTTCAGATTCTTTCTCCCTCTCTGCCCCTACCTGGCTGGCTCTCTCTCTCTCTCTCTCTCTCTCTCTCTCTCTTAAAAGTAAATAAACATTAAAAAAAATAAATAAATGTTAACCCCATCTAGAGAAAGAAGTACAAACATGAAATTTTCATAATTTACAATGTTGAAGCCACATTATTACCTTAAGCCTCAGAGAAAAACTGTATACAGTTTATATTGCTTTAGGGCTTTATAAAAATTCTCTAAAGGATCACAGTTTTCTTTATGCAGGCAGTAATTACTTTTTAAAGAACCTTCTCATATTGAATACAACCAAGTTGAGTTAGCCTTAATTCGTGACACTTTTTTTTTTTTATGAGATGGATGCCTTTACTTAATATTCATCAAGGAGGTCCTAATTATAAGGATCTATGTTACTCATTCTAAGGAGTAAAAATAAACGAATATACAGAGCGGGTAGTTAAGAAACATTTCAGGGACAATCACGAAACAAAAGACTCGTTTGCAAGGAATTACAGACAAGTAAGAAGACAGACACAAAAGCAGTTGCTGCAAGGAAATAAGCTGTTAACTCTAGGGTGACCAAGTCTGAGATGGCATTAATTTGTTCATTTACTCAATAACTATTTATTGAGTCTATCCTACTTGCCAACCACTCTACTGGTGGCTGGGGATATAGCAGTCAGCAAAAGAGACAAAATCCCTAGTGATCTTGGGGTTTTCCTTCTCGTGGCTCCTCGAAGCACCTGGATATGAAAGGGTAAGTTGAAATCTGCTGAGATATCCATACAGAAAGACTGAGGGGTAAGGAAGAAGATGGTGAGTGTTGGGAATTACAAGCAGTTCCCTGTTGATGGTGTGGAAAAGTGCAATGATGGAACTCCTTTAATGAACATATGATTATATTAAAAAAGGGATCATGATAAATATGAAAAAGAATAAGTTGTTATGTGTACCAGTAAGATAATTAGTTAAGATCATTTTTAAAGCAATATAGTTTATTTTTTAATAAATACAGTATACTCTAATTACAAAAGTATATCAAAGTTTAGACCAGATAAAACTTTCTTCATGGCTTGAGATAAACCACTCAAACATGTCCCAGATTCAGGTTTACAGTTGGTTCCATGTAGGGAACAAATACAGAATGGCTGTGCCCGTATAAAGACCATTGCCTTGTCTGTGAACATTATACAATTTAAAATATATAACCCCAACTTACATCACTCTATTGAAATAATGAGAGATATCACTCTCTTTTACTTAATTAAATCTTACCTGGAGATTGAAAACTAAACAAACTACATAGGCATATTTTGACCTATAAGGAAGTTTAATTCAGGAGGTCAAACATCTCAAGAAATGTGAAACTGTTAACTTAGATATCAGTCTGCTTTTCTTGGAATGTTTGCCTGTAACCTTCTTAGCACCAGCAAGAAAGAAAGTACAAAGAGAACTTTAATTTTGGCTGAAAGATAAAAGCTGAGATGGGCATAAATTTAGGAACTTTAAAGTACAATTAAGCCTTTTATTTCCTAAAACATAAAAAGAAGTATAAATAATAAGATCACAGAAGGCTTCAGAAAAATTAGAATTACATGAAAATGGCTTAAAAACTTGTTTGACTTGGTTTTATTACTTAGCCCATCATGTAATGTTTATCTTCCGAAGCCACAGACCATGTCTTGGGGAAAAAAAAGAAAATTAGAGATTTATTGTATTTGGATGAGTTGAAGATTAAAACCACCCAGAAAAACAGAACCTTAAAAGTTGAGGTTTTAATAAAGATAAAGAAATACTCTTTCCAGGGAGAACAATTTAAAATTATTCTCAGAATGCCATCTCATCAAAGATTTAAACAAATGAAATTAAGCTAAAAAAAAAAAAAATGGATCTTAGGGAAGTCCTTCTCTTATCTCTTAATGAGAATGGAGATGTTGTCCTTTATCCTCTGTCAGATTCACTTAACCAAGGCTGAGATGCTTCATTGTGTATAGTACACAAGTATTTCTGTGGTGATAGATCTAGCTTGCCATCACAATCAACAGGCACCTCTCATCACACAAGCTGGCAGTTAGATGCCCATGTGCTAACAAGAGATTAGACTGGTAGAGCGTGTTTCTGCTACTAGCAATGCCATCATCTGCAACTATAGCGCACGGCTGCTATTTACCACAGTGGTGAAGGTTTAAGGTAAATTTAGCTGACTAATTAAACACTGAAAAAGTATTAGGTAAGCCCTATCATGCATTAAATTCTCACAGCACTCTGAGAAAGTAGGTACTGTTAATATAATTGAGCCCTGAACCACACAGCTTTGTACTGCACAGGTCCACTTAGATGCAGATTTTTTTTCCAGTAAATACACTTACAGTACTGTAAATGTATTTTGTCTTCCTTATTTTCTTAATAACATTTTCTTTTCTCTAGCTTACTTTAACGTAAGACTACGGTATATAATACATATAACATAGTAACTACATGTTAATAAACTGTTTATGTTATCAGTAAGACCTCTGGTCAATAGTAGGCTAAATTAATATAGCCTATAGTATATAAATATAATTAAGTTTTTGGAGAGTCAAAAGTTATACACGGAGTTTCAACTGTGCAGATTTGGGGGATTGTTGGCACCCCAAACCCCAGAATTGTTTAAGGGTCATCTGTATGCATTTTTCAGACAAGGAAACTCAACACAGTTAAGTAACTTACCCAAAATTTCATAGAGGTCAAGGGTTGGGGTATGAAGGCGAGAATGGTGCCCATGCCATTCAACTGCAGATGATATGTTCTTAGGTGCCTTCCATGGAAGAAACCTCTGTTAAATCTTCCTTCATCGTCCGGCTTAAATTGAGCTTCTGACATTGCCTAGCATTTGCCAAAGCAAGTGAGTGAAGTATTTCCTCTCGGCCAAGCAGAAGGGTGCCCAGACAGGGGTTCAGTGGAGGAAAGAACAAGATCAGGTCCTGCTCTTGTAGCGCTTCTAAGCGAAGGTAGGAGTATTGTCTAACGCACAAAGCAGAGCTCTGAGACTGTTCGGACTGCAAGTGTATAACCATTTTACAGATGAGGAAACTGAGGAAGGCACACAATTGTACATTTTAGGGGACAGTGTTTTTCAATGAAGACCACATGGTACTCAACTGACCCGAATCACCTACATGAAAGAGCCCTGGTGTCTGGCCGGGACTCTAAAAATGCCTTGAATGAAGGCACAGAAAGCTGAGGTGTTCCCTTGTTTGTTTCTGTCTTTGTTGTCATTCATCTGGTGACTAGGTGATACTTCCCTGAGCTGTGATTTGGCCTAAGGCCCATCAGATGATGCACGCAGGGGGTTCCTCTGGGTTGGACAGAATGCTAAGATCTGCCTACGAGGACAGTGTGATTAACAACACAGCTGTAGGAGACATAAAGGACATTGGGGGACAGCGGGGGAATCCACTTGCATAGAATAGTCTCTGCAGAGGCATTTCAGAGGCACTGAATGACGGTTTTAGAGCAGAGAAACTGGTTGTGTGAGGTGGTTAAGTAGGGAAACCCGCTGACCCTGGGTGCCTGGGTGCTGGCAGTTGGCATTTACAGAAGCACACTACTATTGGTTACCTGAAAGTATTTTAAAGCAGGAAGCATATAATTGCCCATTAAATTAATCTCTTTGAGTTAGTGATAATGCATTGCTCTGGCCCACTACCGTGGGCTGCACACAATATTGCAAATGAAGCTTTTCACTAATGACGGCTAAATCTCCCAGGGAAAACACTAGTTTGATAGCACTTAAGAAATGTTTCTTCCTGGCATAGGGCCCAATTGCCAGAATAATTGCTTTGTCCAACCCAGGATACTTAGGAAAAATATATCTTTGTAGCTCATGGTGCAGAGAAATCTTGAGTCCTGGTGCTGGCTGTGTCTTGGCCATATAACCTTGGGCAAACTCTTTCTCCTTGTCCATTCTCAGTGTTTTCATCTGTGGAATGGGAGTCATAATTGTCTCTTGCAATCTTGGGTGTAGTGAGAATTGAATTAAAAGTGATAGTACTGTACCTCTTAGCTCAAAATCCATCTACAGCCTCTAGAAATTAATAAATTATATACAATATTGCTAATATAGTTGTAATCCTGGGCTTTGAATCACAGCTTAATTTAAAACTATGTATTAGGTTTCTATTGTGTGTTACTCTATCTCCTCCCTGCAGCAACAGAATTGGTAGTCATGGTCTGCGTATTACCGCTAGGTGTGGTTATGTTTCTTCATCGCACAACTGATAGGATAAGTTTGTTCACTGACCTTTATCTTGTCCTTGGTTCAGGCACGGTAGACTGGCCAGTGGCTAAGGGAAGGTACTCACAAGAAAGCAGGCACATTTTTGCAGAGCCTGCTTGAACTAAAGACTTCAAATTTTATATCAAGGTCCTGTTCAATATATATCATCTCTTTCTTTTTTCCCTGTGGCATAATAGAAACTAGAGTTTCATTGAGATCAATGCCATTCCCTAGTGTAGGATTAGATGGAAGCAGATGAAGGGATGCCATATTTTTCAGTTAGATAACTCTCACAGAAGGGAAAGGGTGCTGGAACCTGAGGTGGACAGTGAAATTCACATGCACGGGTGGTTAAAGAGCTCCCAAATATCAGGGAGGCCATAACAATATAACCATCTGAGAATATAGTCCCCTGACCTCAGACAAGCATACAGGTGCTGTAAGGTGAAGATCACCATTATTGTTAACAACAAGATTGATAATGAAGGGATTTGGGAAATAACATATTTGAAAGTCATGGGGAAACTACAGGTTCCTGGGAAAGGGGTCATCCTCCAGTCAATCATTATCCAGAGGGATGGACTGGAGTCAGCATCATTCTGCATCCAAGGAGATGCTGATTCAGGCCCAAATGAGTATCATTCGGTGGGTAGCCCGCATCAGCTTTCTTTCAACTGCTATAGTGCCCACGTTCTATATAGCTACTCTGGTTCTTTGCAGATTGACCTGGCAATTTCTCCCTATATCCTCTGTGTTCTGCTTCCATTCTGCCAACATCTTGCCACAACATCTCCATCTTCTTCATCTCTGCCCTCCTTTTGCTTTCATCTACTTAGAAAAGCATGCAGATTGAGACTAGAGATATGGGTTTTAACCAGGAGCTTCTTTAGGATGTCACTATGACTAACAGCCCCTTAGTCCTAACTTAAACAAAAACTGAGGGGTTTCCATCCCTGTCTTGTCCTGGTTTCTCTTTATAAACCACCTACCCAAGCCTCAGCAATAACTCTTCCTATAGACAAAGGGTAGAAAGAAGGTAAGCAGCGAGCAGCAATTCAAGCTTTTTAGGTGCACGTGACAAAAAATTAGCCACTTCGGGCAAATAAGTGGTCATTTGCAGCTTTGAGGATAGCAGATAGAGTGGTGTGAGATGGAGAAGGCCTTAGATATAAATATATGAACAGATTATAAAGATAAGATAGTATTAGATTGATTTGTCTTCAGGCTTTGGTTTCTCTGGGACAGATGTTGTAAGGACTTGGGGAGGAAGTGCAGTTATCGGTCTGGAAGTCAAAGAGAGAAAGGGGGAAGTTAAGTGATTGGTTTTCTAAGTCCTGCTGCTTGGATTACTTTTTCACTTAGCCACACTCACTCTGTTGGCAAGGTACTTCTCTCTGTGGCTCACTGTCCCTACATATAAAATGGAGACTGCATTGGTGCACCTTTAGAGATATATGATGAGGAGTAAACATATTTCAGTGCTAACATTCTGCCCAACATAGTGTAAAATTGTTGAGGACCGGTTCTGAACCCAGGTTCAGCTGCTTGCTGCCTTAAAGGCAAATTCGAAAGACAGGTGATGGTGAGAAAGGCAAGGTGGGAGGCCAGCAACTGGGGAGGATGGCGGACTAAAGTCCCAAAGACCATCCTCCCAGTCCAGGCCAAGCATGAGGTTTTCAACAGGGAAGATGTGGAAAATCGTGAGGATGGCTACGTGCAGGAGAAGCTAGTGCAGCAGTTAATCATTTGTCCTTGCAAGTCTTCCAGATTCCGCTACTCTGCTGGTAATCAAGGCTCGCAGGTGTCTCGCAGTAAAGGATGCCCCATGAGTGCAACAGGTGCCTCCTGATAAGGCAGTTCAGACTCCTCCCCTGTACCAGTAATTAAAACTACAAGTTGTCTCTTGAGGAGACTGGTCCATGGTTGCTGTCTTTGAATGCAGTCAGGCCTTATCTTCTGGAAAGTCTGGTCCTTTGTCCCTCACGGCCAGAGGACTTCGGGATCTCCTGGGAAGCAGGTTAGTTCTCCTGCAAACCATGAAGTTAAGGTCAGCAAGCAAGGAGTGAATAAGCTTGAAGCAAGGGAACCTTTAAGGACTGGTTGGAGGGCTGTTGTCAAGTGTTGATAATTATGACAATGCAGTATTGATTATTATAGCAATAATTATAAAGCAAACTTACTTTTATCATTATTATACAAGTAAAGAGGATATGCCCAAGACAGGTCTTCTTGTCATGAGCAGAACCACCTAGCTTCATTGTGAGGATCTACCAAATTGTGAGTTTTTTCCAGAAGTGTCATCTTGGGATTATTTGGGGAATATAATTTTTCACAATGATGTGTACCTAGTAGGAGTGTTGCCTTTTCTCTCTCAGCTCAAAGTGTCCTGGCCAGGTTCCCAACTTGCAAAGCTCCCTAGTTCTAACTCCAGACTGAGGTCAAGGGTATTGCTATCACCCTTTTCACAGCAGGTGGTAGTGGTTATTAGTTAAAAACGTGAACTTTGAGTCAAATCATCATGGCCAAAATATTGGGGCATTGTATGCTTTATGTGTGACTTGAGTAAGTTATATAATCTCTTTAAGCTTCAGTTGCTATATTTTAAGTTTGTTATGAGAGTTAAATGAGATAATACAGAAAAAGGACGTCAGAAACCAGTGTATAGTAAGTCCTCAGTAGTGTTGTCTTCCCTCCCTCAGGCTTTCCCCTTCCTTCTCCCTGCTCTTCTTTCACTTCCTCCACACTAAACGTGTTGCTTACCCCTCTCACATCCCCTGGCATCTCCTTTGTCCTGTAGCTAAACATTCTGTTGGTCACTCATCTTCCCCCACTTTGTTCCCCAGCCACTTGGGCTTAGGGGAAAAGGGTTGATCAAAGCGGTTATATGAACCCTCTGATTTGTATCCACTCACCTCTGTGGAATAAGCCGTGCCTAAACTCTGCAGCTTAAAATAATAAACATGTATTTCTCCTGGTTTGATGGGGCCAGATGGGTAGTTCTTTGGGTTTGAACTGACTTTGCTAGTCTTTCTGGTCAGCTGCTGGCTTGTCTGGGGGTAGAGGGTCTGTGTGGATCTCACCTGTCTATATAGAAGGTTGGTTAGACCAGGTGCCATAGAGGGCACCGCTGTACCATGCTACGCATGTGTCTGATCCTCTGATAGGCTAGCTCAGCATCTCCAGAGCTGCTCTCAGGGCTCCAAGGAGCAGCAGCAGATTGGTGAAGACGCACTTTTCAAGTCTCTGTATCAAGTTTGCTATTACCACACTGGCCAGAACAGGTCACATACCAAGAGCAGGTTCAAGGAGCAGGTTCAAAAGTTTCAAGGTTCAAGAGGTTCAAGAATGTCACCTCTTAATGGGAGGAGTTGGAAATATTATGGCCATTTGTTTTTTATTCTTTTTAAAATGTATTTCATGCTTGGATGCCGAATCTCAATAGGTGTGACCAGGAAGCAATAATGATCTGCAGCCTAGGCATAGGTACTTACCTTCCTTTCTTCCAGAATCCTCACTATACTACATGTGAGTCAGAATTTTTTGCTCCCACACCTTTCTTATTTGGGAGAAACAATAAGACACAATATTTCTGACAGCCATCAACTGGTTAACTGCAGGGTCTTTAGAATTTCAACTTAAATAGCAATTTGTATTATGCATACTAAATCTATTAGTGCATTTATAATGCTACAAGAACTTCTATGTGAGTGTTCATGCAAGCATTAACTATTATTATTACTATTTCCTGATACTCAAACTGGGTCAGGTTTCTTTGTTCTAAGTTCTCACAGATCCATTCTCTTTTACTTCAAATGACAGGTTAAGGATTATAAATAACCACCGATTTGCTTATGGCTTTGAGAATACATCTCGAAAGGAAGAAATGGGTGAAGCCCTTGCTCTTGTGAAACATGTTATTATTGTTTTATTATTGATCACTGTTTTGTCCTGGGATCCTACCATAATGCTTGGTGCTTCCAATAAATATTTGCTAAATTAATGAATGATTAAAGGAAACAATGTGTTAATACTACTGGAGAGTACCCTGATGAGTTCTGACTCCAAACAGCCACTATTAATGGATTGGTGAAAAGGATCTTTGCTTTAATATATCCCACTGGGCTCCTGGTTACGGGTCTCAGACAGGCCTATGGCTTTCTGGATTTTCTAAAGTTATGCTTTCCTCAGTGACTGAAGCTAAGACACAGAGGGCAAGAAGAACGGTGCTCCCCTTATATGAAAATTGTGAGCCATTGACTGTGCTCACAGAGAAGGATTCCCGTAGAATATTAATCAATCTCAGGAGTCAGAAACCATGAGAAAGGTGCTGGCAGAGAGGAGCGTCGGATCCCCTCTCCTTCCCCAAGGAGCCAGGCTTCTGATCTAAGAAACTTTATTTCTCTTCCCTTCTGAGAGCCTTGAGGCAAGCCCTGAATAATGCCAGCCCACACTTCATTACCCAACAAGCCCGTTTATCATTTAATCTGATCTGTATTGAACAACTGGAAGCAGGTTACAAAGCAGTAAAGCCAAGAATGAAAATGCAGCGCTTTTTCTGATTACAGGAATCCCTAATCCAAAGCTTAGAAACTGGGGCTAAAAATAGGCACCAATTCCATCTTTATCCACCCCCCACCCACCTAGCATTTCAGTTAGGTTCAGGTGACCCTTCAGCCAAACAGTAGACATTTAAATTCTGATAGCTTGCTTACATATCATTTGGGGTGGCAAGGCATTAATCACGCTGTACCCTTATACTAGTGATGATTTCTGGTTCCTGGAGTCTCTAGTACAAGGATCCACCACATGTGATGGCCAAGGTCAGAGGTTATGCTGTTCGTAACAAGGATGTGTTATGCTTGCTCCTTTTATGACTATCCGTTCTATGTACCCACAAACTCAAATCAACTAAAAGCAAAGAAACATCATTTTAGCACCAAAGTTGGGGCCAGGTATTGTGTTGAATGTTTCACAAGAGTTGTTTTGTTTGAGCCCTACAGAACCCCATTAAAGAATGGAGAGGAGGTGGTGCCTGGGTGGCTCAGTCAGTTAAGTGTCTGACTCTTGATTTCAGCTTAGGTCACGCATGATCTCAACGGTTTGTGGGATCGAGCCCTGTGTCGAGCACTGACAGCAGAGAACCTGCTTGGGACTCTCTCTCTCTCCTGTCTCTCTCTGCCCCTCCCCAGCTTGCACAATCTATCTCAAAATTAAAAAAATAAACTTAAAAAGAAAGAGTGGAGAGGATATCCTCTGAGATGTGAAATGACCACTCCAGGACTACATAGCCAGAATTCACAAAGTCATGCCAAAACATAATGCTTTCATATCCTCAAGACAATCGGTAGTATTTTTATAATGTTTCAAAAGTAAACAAATACCTAGAGCAGATAGGGCCCAGCTCATTTCAGCAAGGATTCCATGGGCACCTACTGTGTTAAGAATTGGGCACTTGGAACGCAGTAAGACGTGACTCATTTCTCTTTGAGCCTTAATAGTGCATCTAAAGCAAAGAACTTTTCCCTCAGGCATGCATTTGAAACTCTTACATATCATTTACTAAAAAGCTTGTAATTGGGAGCAGGGTGAGATTTCTCCATTGGACAGGAAAGACCATGTTCTCTGGGAGGATTCCTTGGAGGAGGTATATTTTCATCAGGCTTTTTGTGAGAGATCTCACAATTAACAAACATCTTGATCAAGCGGAGAAGAGCTTAGAATATCTTCTGGTGATGAGGGAAATCAAGAGAGAAAAGAAGATATGGTTGGAAAATTAAATGAATCAAATTTTGGTTGCCTTTTGATGACAGAGCAAGGGAATTACCTTATTCTGTGTCAGAGAGCCCATCATATACATTAAAATATTGAAATAAGAGATAGGGTGCAGAATATTAGGATTCAGGTTTAGGAGGTTAGGCGATTGGAATGGAGAGCCTGAGATGGAGAGAATGAAGGGGGAAGAATAGGGCTATGATGGAGTTTTTGTTTTTAATACCAGTATAGTTAACATACAGTGTTATATTAGTTTCAGGTATACAATATAAAGATTCAACAATTATATACATAGTGCTTATCGAGATATGTGGACTCTTTAATCCCATTCATCTATTTCACCCATCCTCCCACACACCTCCCCTCTGGTAGCCATGTTTGTCCTCTATAATTAAGAGTCTGGTTTTTTTTTTTTTTTTTGGATTGTGCATGTGTGTTTTTTTCCCTTTGTTCATTTGTTTGGTTTCTTCAATTACACATATGGGTGAAATCATATTTCGTCTTTCTCTGACCTATTTCACTTAGCATTATACTCTCTAGACCCATGCATGTTGTTGCAAGTGGCAACATTGCAACATATAAAAAATCTTTTTTTATAACAGATTATAGATATAAATTACTAATATTCCATTGCACATATTTACCCCATCTTCTTTATCCATCCATCAATGAACATTTGTGCTGCTTCCATAATTTGGCAATCATAAATAATAATGCTATAAACATAGGGTTGCATGTATCTTTTTGAATTAATGTTTTTGTATTCCTTGGCTAAATAGCAAGCAGTGGAATTACTGGATTATACTGTAGTTCTATTTGTAATTTTTTGAGGAACTTCCATACTCTTTTCTACAGTGGCCGAACCAGCTTACATTCCCACCAGCAATACACGGGGATTACTTTTCTCCATGGCCTTGCTAATGCTTGTTGTTTCTTGTGCTTTTGATTTTAGTCATTCTGGCAGGTGTGAGGGGAGACTGGTTTTGATTTGCATCTTTCTGATGATGAGTGATGCTGAGCATCTTTTCATGAGTCTGTAAAGCATCTGTATGTCTTCTTTGGAGAAATGTCTGTGGCTGTTTTCTTCCCATTTTTTAATCAGATTGTTTGGGGTTTTTTGTGTGTTGATTTGTATCCGCTCTTTGTATATTTTGCATACTTAGGTTTACAGGATATGTCCTTTGCAAATATATTCTTCCATACACTAGGTTGCCTTTTAGTAGTCTTGGTTATTTCCTCTGCTGTACAGAAGCTTTTTATTTTGATGGAGTCCCAGTAGTTTATTTTTCCTATTGTGTTCCTTACTTTGGGTGACATCTCCAAAAAGGTTACTACAGCTCATGTCAGAGCAGTTACTGCCTTTGCTCTTTTTATGGTTTCAGGTCTCACATTAGGGCCTTAATCCATTTTGAGCTAATTTTTGTGTATGGTGTAAAAAGTGGTCTGGTTTCATTCTTTTGCATGTGACTGTCCAGTTTTTTGTTGTATTTTTTTTTAACATCATTTGTTGAAGAGACTGTCATTTTCCCATTGCATATTCTTGCTCCTTTATTGAAGATTAATTGGCAATATAATGAGGAGTTTATTTCTGGGTTTTCTCTTCTGTTCTATTGATACATGTGTCTATTTTTGTACCAGTACCATAGTGTTTTGATTACTACACCTTTGTAGTATATCTTGAAATCTGGGATTGTGATACTTCGTGTTTTGTTCTTTTTCAAGACTGCTTTGGCTCTTTGGTGTCTTGTGTGGTTCCATACAAACTTAAGGATTATTTGTCCTAGTTCTATGAAAAATGTTGGTATCTTGATAGGAAATGCATTAAATCTGTAGACTGCTTTGTGCAGTATGGACATTGTAACATATTTGTTGTTCCTGTCCATGAGCATGGATATCTTCCTAATTTCTTATGTGTTGTTTTCAATGTCTTCCTTCAATGTTTTCTAGTTTTAAGGGCACAGATCTTCCTTGGTTAACTTAATTCTTAAGTATTTTATTTTCTTTAAATGGGATTTTTCTCTTGATTTCTATTTTTTCTCCTTCATTATTAGAGTATAAAAATGCAGAAGCCCTTCTGTATATTGATTTTTGTATCCTGCAACCTTAGTGAATTAATCAGTTCTAGTGGTTTTTGATGTAGTCTTTAAGAATTTTCTGTATCTAGTATCATGTCTGCTGCAAAGAGTGGAAGTTTTGCTTCTTCCTTACCAATTCAGATGCCTTTTCTTTCTTGGTTGCCATAAGTAGGACTTCCAGTAAATGTGGTGAGAGTGGACATTCTTCTCTTGTTCCTAATCTTAGGGGGATATCTGTTTTTTACCATTGAGTATGATATTGGCTGCGGGTTTTTCATAATGTTAAGATAGGTTCCCTCTAACCCCACTATATGTTGATGGTTTCCATCATGAATGGATGTACTTGGTCAAGTTCTTTTTCTGCATCTATTGAAATGATCGTATGGTTTTACTTTTTCACTTGCTGATGTGATATTCCATGTTGACTGACCTGCAAATACTGATCCACCTTTGCATCCCAGGTATAAATCCCACTTGATGGTGGTGAATGAGTTTTTTATGCATTATTGGATATAGTTGGCTAATATTTTGTTGAGGGATTTTGCATCTATGTTCATCAGAGATACTGTCCTGTAGTTATCTTTTTTTAGTATTGTCTCTCTCTGGTTTTGGTATCAGGGTAATTCTGGCCTCATAGAATGAACTTAGAAACTTTTATGTTTTTCAGAATAGTTTGAGAAAAATAGGTAGTAACTCTTTAGATGTTTGGTAGCTTTTACCTGTGAAGTCATCTGGTCCTGGACTTCTGTTTATTGGGAGTTGTTTTGATTACTGATTAAATTTCATTGCTGCTAATCAGCCAGCTCATATTTACTATTTCTTCCTGATTGATTTTTGGGAGGTGATAGGTATTGAATCATTTATTCTCTTCCATTTCAGATTTTTTATTTTGGGTCTCCTCTCCCCCTTGTTTTTATGAGTCTAACTAAATATTTATCAATTTTGTTGTTTTCAAAGAACCAGTTGCTGAATTCACTGATGCTGTTTTTTTGTTTTGTTTTTTAGTTTCTATTTGGTTATTTCTGCTCTAATTTCATTATTCCCTTCCTTCTACTGGTCTTCAGTTTTCTTTTTCTAGCTCCTTCAGGTGTAAGGTTAGGTTGTTTGAAATTTTTCTTTCTTCTTGGGGTAGGCCTGTATTGCTATAAACTTCCTTCTTAAAATAGGTTTCCTTCATCCCAAAGATTTGGACCATTATGTTCTCATTTTCATTTGTCTCTGTGTATTTTTTCATTTCCTCTATGATTCCTTGGTTGGCCCATCCACTGTTTAGTAGCATGTTATTTAACCTCCATGAATTTGTGTTCTCTCTAGATTTTTTTCTTGCGGTTCATTTCTAGTTTCTTATCATTGTGGTCAGAAAAGATGGTATGACTTCAGTCTTTTTGAATTTGTTGAAACTGTTTGGTGGCCTAATAGGTGATCTATTCTGGAGAAAATTCCATGTGCATCTGAAATAAATATGTATTAAGGGCGCCTGGGTGGCTCAGTCGGTTGAAATAAATATGTATTCTGCTATTTGATGATAGAAGTTTCGGAATATATCTGTTTAATCATCTCCTCCAATATGTCATTCAAAGACACTGTTTCCCTGTTGATTTTCTGCTTGGATGATCTATCCATTGGTGTAAGTGGTGGCATTAAAGTTCTCTACTATTATTGTATTACTAATGATTACTTCCTTTATGTTTGTTACTGCTTTATGTATTTGGTGCTCTCATGTTGGGTGCATAAATATTTACAAGAGTTATATCTTCTTACTGGATTGTTCCCTTTATGATTATATAGCATGTTGTAAAGTGTTTTGTCTAATATAAGCATTGCTAAACGCAGATTTCCCTTTACTTTCCTTTGGAAAATAAATGTTTTCCATCCCTTCACT
This sequence comes from Panthera uncia, assembly GCF_023721935.1. Taxonomy (NCBI): domain Eukaryota; kingdom Metazoa; phylum Chordata; class Mammalia; order Carnivora; family Felidae; genus Panthera; species Panthera uncia. Next base: position 2,545,113 of record NW_026057589.1, on the reverse strand, counting down.
TTCTATATGCATGTGTCTTTATGTTTGAAATGAGTCTCTTGTAGGCAACATATAGATGAGTTTGCTTTTTTTTTTAATCCATTCTGTTACCATATTTCTGTTGGAACATTTAATCCATTTACATTAAAAGTAATAATTGATAGGTATATACTTATTGCCCCCTTGTTACTTGTTTTATGGTTGTTTTTGTAGTTTGAACCCATTCTTTACCCCTCTTCCACTCCGCATGTTTTAGGTATATGGAAGCATACATTATAGCCTTTTATTTTGTCAATCTCTTGAGTGATTTTTATAGATACACTTAAACTTTTTTTGTGTTCCTACATTTCTTACTCCTGCTTATGGTTTTTCCTTTCCACTCAATATATCCACTGTAACATTTCATGTAGGGCTAGGTTAGTGGTCATAAATTTTTTAATTTCTTTAACTTGTGTTTGGGAAACTATCTTTCCTTCTGATCTGCAAGATAGCTAGTATTCTTGGCTGCAGTTGTTTGTTTGTTTGTTTGTTTTGTTTCAGTACTTTGAATATATCATGCCACCCCTTCTGGCCTGAAGAGTTTTGCTGAAAAATCAGCTGTTAGCCTTATGGGATTTCCTTTGTATGTAACTTTTCTTTTCTCTTGGTGCTACTTTATCACTACTTTTTGTCATTTTAATTACCGTGTGTCTTGGTGTATACCTCCTTGGGTTGATTTTTGTTGGGACTCTCTGTGACTACTGCATCTGGATTTCTGTTTGCTTCCCCAAATTAGGAAAGTTTTCAACTACTGTTTTTTTCCAGTAAGTTTGCTGTACCCTTTTCCCTGTCTTCTCCTTCTGGGATCTCTATAATGTGAATGCTTTTATGCTTCATGGTGTTGCTGAATTCCCTAAAACTATTTTCATTTTTATTAACTTTTTTCTTCTTTCCTGTTCAGCTTGATTGCTTTCCATTAGTCTGTCTTCAAGGTTGTTGACCTCTTCTGCTGCTTCCTCTAGTCTTTTTTTTAATTTTAGCTTGTATATTTTTATGAACCCTTCTTAAGTTTATTTATGTATTTTTAGAGAAAGAGTTAGTGTGGGGGAAGGGCAGAGAGAGAATATGCCAAGCAGGCTCCATGTTGTCAGCACAGAGCCCAGTGCAGGGCTTGAATTCACAAATTGTGAGATCATGACCTGAGCCAAGATCCAGAATCAGATACTTAACCGACTGAGCCACCCAGGCACCCCTATTTTAGCTTGCATATTTTTAATATCAGTTACAGAGTTCTTCATCTGATTGGTTGTTTTCTATGTTTTATAGCTCTTTGTTAAAGGTCTCAGTAATGTGTCCTCCATTCTTGTCTCAACCTTTATGACCATTAATTTAAACTCTCTATGAGTGATATTACTTACCTCTATTTCATTTAACTCCCTTGCTATGATTTTGTGCTGCTCTTTCATTTGGAATATATCCCTGCTGTGCTCATTTTTTTTATTTTTTTCCTAATTCTCTGTGTTTGTAGGTGATAGGGAAGTCCCCTATGTCTCCTGGTCTTAAAACTAATGGGTTTATGAAGAAGCTGTTCCTGTTGTGCAATGTCCCCTGTTCACCAGAACCTGGCACTTTAGGGGTGTTTCCTATGTGTGTTTTGTGCACTGTATTGTGGTGGCTGAGCTGATTTTCCTTTCTGTCTGGTCATCTGCAATGGTTCTTTTTGCCTGTTGTGGGCAGGGTTTTGTCTCTGTGGTGTTAGTGGTCCATTCTGAGCTGCCTTTGTCTTGAGTCAGACCAGGTGCATGCCAGAGATGTAGTAGCACCAAACTGCAGAGCACTTTCCCTGTGTTACCGCCTGTAAAGCTTTGGTTGGTGGTTGGGGTCTGTAGTCAGACCCAGTGCCTTCCTCCAGCCCACTGCTAGTTTTGAAGCCAGACTGCTATGTCTAGTTACCTTCCCTTATCCTTTGGGCAAGAGTCACCTGGGAGTAGTGCTGGCACTGGTCAGTGCTTCTTGAACACTGCCAGGCTTGTCGCTTGTGGCACTGCTTTGAATAACCTCAGGCCAAGGGAGTATTGGAGGAGTCAGGTCTGCATGAGAACAAGACAGCCGGGGCAGGCTGTCACCAAGTTGGGTAGTGGGTGTTGGTGTTGTCTAGTTCTCACAGGAGTTCCTGTATCTAGGCTAGGGGTGAGAGAGGAAAATGGTGCCTGCCAGCTCCTTTTCCTGGAGAAGTCTCCCAAAGATCCCTTCCCCTCCAGCATTTTCTGAGATGAGTAAACGAATCTCCTTTCCATGTACCTCACGTGTTTTTCAAACTGCTGCTTCTCTGCTGAGTCCCTATTGGGCTCCTTGTTGTGGTATCTCTTTAAGCATGTGTACTTAGTTTTCTGTGGCCCTCAGGTTCTTCCAGAGCCATGCACACTGATTTTTCACATTCCAGGTGTTAAGCCCCATTGACTGTAAGAACTCTAAAAATTTGGCCCTTTGGTTTTCAAAGCCAAATGTTAAGGGGATTCGTCTTCCCCATGCAGGTTCCCTGTGCCTGATGACCTGGTGTGAGTGTCTGTGTTTTTGCTCTCTCTGTGCCAGTGGTATCTCTCCTTGCTGTGGACAGTCCCTTTGTCTACCTCCTGACTATGCTCTGCCCTCCCTACCCTCTTTCATAGGGTCTCTTCTTCACATTTAGCTGTGGAGAGTCTGTTCTGCCAGTCTGGCTCATTTTCTAGGTTATTTAAACTTATGGGAGTGTTACCTAGTTTTATCTGTGGGACGAGGTGAGTTTAGGATCCTCCTACCATGCCATCTGCCTTGGGAGTTTACAATAATGGGTGTTCCTGAAACTTTACGGTGGATCAGAATCACCTGGAGGTTTGTGAAAACAGATTTCTTGGACAAGAATTTGTATTTCTAACAAGTTCCCATGTGAGGGATGCTGCTGGGCCAGGTACCACTTTGACAACCATTGCTATAATCCCTGCAGTCCTAATTCAGAATATAACTAAAGCTGTATTAGATATGGGGTTTGAAAGAACAGAATTTGGCATCTGATTAAAACTAATGAACAGAGAAGAGAAGCAAATACTCTTGGTGGTTGCAAGCCTTGATGATGAGTATGAAACTAAGGATATAATTAAGTATTGTGCTTACTGTATTCTAGGCAGTATTCTAGCTCTTTGTATGCCCTTTATCACATTTAATTTGCACAAAAACTCCTTAAGTGGGTATCATCAATTCCTTCCTCTAATAAAGAAGAGATTCAAAATTCAAGCTCACTAGATTTAGGTGGCTGACTTTGGATTTGATCCTAGGTTTGTCTGTCTCTTTACCCCCAATCTCTGAACATAGAACCACTTTCTTCTTTTGATAACCTAGATGCTATTAAGATATACCATGATTCCCATGAACAAGCCAAGAAAAAGAGAAGATGGTCCATCGCTTCCAAAGTTGAAGCACCCACAGTTAAAGTCTTCCTTTAACCAGATTTTCGTAAGAGGTTCCAACACAATAGGATATCATTGGTAGACTTTCACCCCCACTAAAATAACTAAATGGGGTGCATGTGAGGAGGTCCAGATGGGGGCAATTAATTTAAAATTTACATCTGTGAACTATCTGTTCTAAAGGAATTTATATTTTTAGGAACCTCCAGTTCCTAACTTTAGAAGAAATTAAAGTCTAAATGAGGGGCTAATATTAAAATCTGAATGCTCTGCAAACCCACACAGGTAAGCTTGGAATGATGCTGAAGTCTGTTCCACACACCTGCTGTTGCAATTTGATAATTAATGCTTAATAATAGGCTGAGGAAGGGGGATGTGGAATAAAACCAGGGATGACAAGCAAGGAATGTAAAGGCTTTGACTCTGCAGTCAAACCAATAGGATTCCAATGTAGTTTCCAATAACAACAGTGTACTTGAACATAATTTCCTTGACCAATCTAATGTATTTGCTTATTGATTAAAAGGAAACTATAATATTCAGAGAGCTAAAACTTATTTGGCTGGCATAGAAAATAGATACATCTATATCACATTATTATATTTTTAGATTTACTATAATAGATTATATTAACATAAAATTGTTACATTTTATTATATGTATTTCTATTATAATGCAATATGATACATAGTTATACAGTGTAAATATATTCTCTATATCTGTATTTAACAACAGTGATAGTGATAGTTTTACCACTTTTTCTTTCCAGTGGACTGCTGTGAGTGTGATGTTTAAGAGCCACTGATTTTTTTTTTTTTTAAGAACCTTTTCTCTCAGCCTTATTTACTTGTTTAGCAAACACAAAGGAAGAACTCTAATGCACTGTAAAGAAACAATCTGTGTTTGGAAAAAAAATGTTCTATTTGAGCTTTTTTTTTTTTTTTTTTTTTTTTTTGCTGGCTTTTAAATAAGGCCTGTCATTAGATTGCATGTTAGGCACAGTATCCAAATTTCTTTGCCGGTTCATATTTGAGTATCTTTGGATATAAAAATACCCATACTGAGTCAGCATTTGATTTCCTGCTGAACTGTTTTCCACACTTCCAATATAATTATGTAGCAGTTACAAAGAAACAAAAACTGAACTCCAAAGAATACCATAGAAACCCACACTTGTTTATTTAAGAAAAGATATAAAAAGCATCTAAGACAGAAACTGATGTGTCAGATGACATGTCAGGGAAACTGATACCTAAAAATAAGTCTGAACGTATCTGGACATTTATCAGAAGTGGTTGGTTAGACGTGGTTTAAAAAGGGAGTTAGTCTATAGATGACTTCTGGTGTGTAAATAGGAGATCTTAGTGAAACTGGGAAGTGTTGAATTATATATTTCTTTTGTCTTTTTTCTCTGATTGATTTTTGATCCCTATAGTATCCTTCTTAAAGAGGTTTGAAATATAATAAAATAATCACTGAGTATCCCAAATAGTTGTGGATTGAACACACAAAACATTAATGAGTCAAATATATTTCTGCACAACACTGCTAGGCACTGTGGTCCCAGGTTGTTGAAGCTGTAGTCCCCAGCCTGGAGGTGGGGCTTCTCTAGTTGGGAGACTACTCCTGGATTACAGTCAAGTTGTCTATGGAAGGAGACAGAAAGCATCCAAACAACACCTAGAGGAAGAGATGAGTTCTATATGATACCTTCCTCAGTGTGCTTCCAGTCAAGCTCAATGCCACTTTAGGACAAGTGAAGAAGGAAAGCAAGGATGTTACAGGCAGAGGAATTGGCATGAATCCACCCAGGATGCTTTGGGAATTTGGAGATACAAAGCAGGGATTGTTAATATTGGCCTATTTCAGTCTTGGTTATGGTGGCTTCCATAGTATGTGCATCTTACTTCCACCTGATCTTTCTGTTGTGCTTTAGGATTGCATGATAGGTCAATAGGAAAATATAAATTAATGCCCAAGGTTTATTTTCTGGCTGCAGAAACGCTAGAGATGCTCACTTGGTTTTGGACATCAGAAGAATTAGGATTTAGGAAAGTTGCATGGATGCAAAGAAAGCAGTGGTACTGTGAGAACTCTCCTATGATCTCTATTGACTCCATGTTTAGATCCACAAGAGTGAATGATACCTGAATGTGACAAGGGGATAAACTGGAATTTGGGATGCTATAGAACGCCAAGCAGAATGCTACTCACTGTATGCAAATGCTTCTTTCATTAACTCCTCATACAAAAAAAAAAACAAAAACAAAAACATTGAGATGGATGTATTCTGAGGATTGTTTCAGAAATGGAGAAAGAAGATGTAGGGAAGTCAAGGAATGTGTATATATGGTCATGTACCAGGTTTGATACCAAAGCCTGGATTCGTCATGCTACTAAGGAAGTGTGGCCTTTGGGCAAACATCCTTTGAAAAATATTAATATTTGCACAATTTTTCAAATATCTCAATGACAGGTGTAGTGTACTAGATATTATACATAGAGGAACAAAAAAATTAGGGAATTGCTTACAGTCTATGTGGGATTAAGAATCCTAAAAATAAGTCAGAGGGTAGTATGCTTATTTTATTCAGTGTAGTTTTAGCTTGGAATTTGGCTCATCATTATCTTCACATGGTCCGTTTTTTTTATATACACATAGAAAATTACTTTATCTGCAAAAGGAACATCTGCTTTTAAGAGGCCTGTTAAAACCATATGGGGAATATAGGTTCAATTATTGGGCCCTTTGTAATTTTAAAACTGGACTTCAGAGTTCTCTGTAGTATCTGAGTGAAATGAGAGCTCTAATTCATCTCTAGTCGATGTATCTTGGGTGGCTGCAGCATAACATGATAATGAAGAGTACATATGTGGAGACAGAAGGAGAAGATGTAAACTGATGACAGAACTTCTAAGTCATGTGATGTTGAGCAAAGTACCCATCCTTTCTATGACTCAGTTTAATGATTTGTAAGGTGTGGATAATAACACCTTATCTTTCTAGATAATCTTTCTATATGGTTGGACAATACACCTAGCATCGTGTGTAGTCTTAAAAATACTATAATGGTTGAATATATGGAGGAAGGTTAGGGCAGGAAAATTTTATTCTTTAAGACAGCATAGTCAAAGTGTAGTCCAGTGACACTGGAAGTCTTTGAAACATTTTTAAGACATCTGCAAGGTCAAAATGTGTTTATAATACTAAGACACTATTTGGCTGAGTGGGGAGTGGAGTTGTCTAGCGGCTGCATAACGTATGATATGTTGATATTGCTCAATGGCCAATGAAATGTGTGCTTGTGTGTCACTGTGTTTTCAAGAAAAAATTAGTTGTAACTTCTAATTGATAAATATTGAGAGATAGCCCAGTAACATACATCTTTAAATGTAAAAGGTTTTTTTTTTTTTATTTCTTCAATAATTTTTAAGTATACAACGAGGACTTGAGACCAAATTGCTTGAGAACTGTCACCTTAGAAAGGCATTCATTTTTGCAATTGGTGTGACATATAGTAACAACAAAAATTGTTATTACATATTGGATATCATGTTGGTGAAGTAATTTATCACTATAAAATTGAGGTTGGCTATTGAAAGCAGCAATGCATTCAGGAGAATTCTTGGTATAGAGTATACAGTAAGAACTCCATAAATGCTAGTCCCTGTTAAGAGCAGAATGAAAATCAAGGTTGCCCTGATGGAAATAGGTTAGGATTATAATTTACATTTCTAGGTTCTCATCAAATAAGGTTGCCTTCTGAAGAGGCAAAATTGTTTCAGGCCAGATCAAAACTTGACTGCTGCTAAATCCCTGGTCTTACTATTGCAAAGAGATATGTGAGCCGGGGGAAGGAATTAAGAGAGTCATAGAAATAGAGCCTGTGGGTACTCATCCTGGTTCTGCCAGAAAGAGATGCCCTGGTCTAAGGATCAAGACTGAAGTGATCTTCCCGGGACCAGCCCTGTCTCTGGAAACAGACGCATTGTCAGAGCTTTTGGCCACCAAGATTTAAATTATACATCTTCCCCAGTGCTCTCACTCTGTGTCTTTCAAGCCACCTTTTTTTTTGTGATTATTTTGTTCAATTTTGGAAATAGCTGCAATAAAATACACTGACCCAGATAATCTTTATCATAACTACTATCCCATCGTTTCGTGAGATTTCCTTAGTGCTTGACTCCAGCATTTGGACAAGATTGCCCATGTACTTTATAAAACTTCCCTATGTGGTTATCAATCATACGATTAACACTGTAAATAAAAAAATCGGACAGGTGTTGTATGTCTCTAAGCTTCAAAGAGGACTTCACAAGTAGTGTTTGGTAGAGCCAGACTTTGATCCTGCATTTTGCCTGACTACCTAACATCTGCCTTAACCAGTAGACTACACTGGAAGACCTTGGACAGACATTTTATTTTTCATTGTAAACTAACATAATCATTGTCTTGTTAGACAGGTGTCTTTTAAGAGTTTGGGTAATGCATGTCTGTGCTGAAGCAACATTCACTTCAAGGATGCGCAGATAGACTAAAGTTTCTGTTTCTGCGAAGTTGAGGATAAAACCCTAAATCTCCGTGAACCTAGAAAGGTGAATGGTATTTTAAAAACTATAGTCAAAAATTGAAGCCCTTGCCAGGTAAAGATAACTTTGGCCTCCAGACTTCATTTATGCTAGTAATGGGAGTTCCTTACATTACTCTTATGATATTATATATTTCATAAATGGATACTTTATTCTTTACTACACTGAAAACTTAAATATATGAAAATAGGCCAGGGCTGATAATATTATCCTGCATTTTAGGTGATGTTCCCAAAGGTCAGAAAGCTTAGGTTGTTTTGTCAAGATCATTCAGCTAGACAGTGCAAAGTCATTGTGCAACCCTAAGACTTTTCATGAATTCATAATTAGAGTGTGTGCCACTCATAATCATTTTATGAGAACAGATACTAACCAGATCGATTCTAGGAATACAGACTGTAACAGTGGTAACAGTAATGGCATCTGTGACCACAGTGGTCCATAAAATTGTGTAGTAGTTGTACCTAGGAACCGTAGGAAGAGTGGCAGAGACACTTAACAAATCATGCAGAATACCTTGAAGGGTGTCATCATTTCAGAAGAGATATAATTGAGAATATGCAGGTCTCTGTTCTCTTCAGTGAAAGCAGATGCCTGCTGGCTTGCTCCTTCCAGAGTGCCCATCCTCTCATCTTCCTGCTGATCGTCTTTTCCAAAGTACACAAGTGCATCTCTGGAGTTGTATATGCTTTGCAGCTCAAAGGGATGGTCCTGTTCTTAAAAGGGCCAATATAAGCTTGGCCTGAGGTTCTTCTTCATAAGTAATTGTCACAAATGACTACTTAACTTGTTTAGCAGCATTTCTGTACATATAATATTGAGATAAGAGACCGTGAAGTAAATAGATTACATTATCCTCAATTTATAAAGCTGAGCTCTAGAGAGGTTAAGTGATTTCTTTAAGATCACAGACTTGGCAACTTAGGTACATCAAATGTCCACCAAGTCTGTCTTTCTACATCAGCAGACTATTTCTGAGACAGTATCACATGGACTTCTTGCAGATGTGAAGATTTATTCTGGATATCTTCTGGAAATGGAGTCTCTCCTTCCTCTCTAACTCCTTTCTGTCATCCCATGGGATCAGCCTGGAGTTTCTCAGGGAAATAAAATGTATGCAGGCCCATTGTTGAAATGCTGGGTCAAGATAGATATGAATTTCAGATCCAAGTTCTTATTTTAAAACAATAAAATTACTTCTTTTATTATTTTGATTAAAGCCTAGAAGGCAGGGAACAGAACTCTCTTGAATTAATCTTGCATTTTGAAGCAATTATATGCCTATAAACTATGTGATGCCAAAACATCTGGAAGGAAAAATGAAAAATTAAATCAACTGGCGTTTACCCATACACAACCAAGCAACTGATGTGGGGAAAGGCTGCATGAGTACCTCAACTAATTTTGATGAATTGCCGGAGAAATAAACCCTAATTGTCCATTTAGTAAGTGGCTGGGATTGTGGATCTAATGACAATAATCTTAACACTGAAGTGTCAGCCTGCGACATTGGAAGATCATACCTTTCTTGGTTTCTCAATTCTCAGATGCGTTTTGTTTTGTTTTTTTTTTTTTTTTGAGAAATCTCAGATCTTGATATTTAGACATTTAATTGAAGTCCTTCTGTTAAAGAACAAAGATTTCTTTAAAAATTACATTATTGCTACATTCTTTTTTTAAAGTTTATTTATTTTTGAGACAGAGAGAGACAGAGCATGAATGGGGGAGGGGCAGAGAGAGAGGGAGACACAGAATCGGAAGCAGGCTCCAGGCTCTGAGCCATCAGCCCAGAACCCGACGCGGGGCTCGAACTCATGGACCGCGAGATCGTGACCTGAGCCGAAGTCGGACGCTTAACCGACTGAGCCACCCAGGTGCCCCATTATTGCTACATTCTTACATCTGCCTTATTTGCAAAGGTTGAGGGTTATGGTTCTGCAAATTCTATTGGAAGAATATAACAGAATCACGATGATCTCCGAATTTATCTAGCTTACAAGTCTTAACAAATATTTCATTAATCTTTGCAGCTTTTTCTCTGAGGTATGTAAAGGGCAAGTATTATACCCATTTTTCAAGTGTAGAAAACAAGGTGAAATGACAGAAAATAATTTTCCCATGACAGCAGCAAGAGTCTTGCCCATACTACTCCATGTTTGTCATCGCTGTGTTGTTTTAAAAACATTACACATGTTAGCTAATTAGTTCACATGTAAATTATTTTTTGAACTTTTATCATGTTGAATATTTGTGTATATATACATCTTTAAATCTGTATCTATATTTATACACCAAGTGAAAGAGGGAAGAAAATTGTTTCTACACATTAAGAGGAGCATTAGAGAACTGAGGACTAATTTAGTCAATGTCTGTCTATATCATGCCATCTGTTACATTCACCCTAAATGTGTCCGTTTCCTCTATTTTCCCCCCAATAGCTCATGAAACCAGAGACTATGAGGACAGAGGATCTCTGGTTTACTTCAGTGTTGAGACAAAAAGAAACATACAGCAACATTAATCTGACATGTTTATGGACATGTATAGTGGCACTTAGGCTGTGTCAGTAATTGGATGTGAATGGTTAGCGATTCATGTAGATGGTAGTAATTAGTCTTAAGTTTTCCAAAGATAAGCACATTTGGAGCCATCTGTGAAGGAAAGAGAAGTACTGAAGTTGGGTAGCCCTCTTTGATCTGAGTCTAAGCCCCTTCCTATCTCAAAGGATTCTACCTCCTTTCGATGCCTTTTCTGACTTCTCATCAAAGAAAGGAGTTTCAAGGGGATAGGCTTTTGTTTGAATTCTACCAGCCACCTACTTGCTGTGTGACTCTGGAAAAGTCACCTCATGTTCCTGAACTTCAGTTTCTTTGTGAAATATGAATGTTAATATGATAGGCACGCTGTGTGATCTGCAGTAGAAAAGCCACCTGTCTAGCACCCAGCCCCAAGCTTGGCACATTGAAACTGACAGTTAAATTAGATATATTAAATTCATTTGATTATTATGTTTTCACCTTTGAATCTCCAGAGGCAATCAGGAATTAGAACAGGATAGTCAATAATATTAGTTATTATTAGCTATTAATGAAGGTCTCCCTTGTTCCATTAGCTGTTTGTTTTGCTGTTAGACATGTAAACTTATTTCACTTCTCAGGATTCTTCAAAATACACAGAATCTTAATCTATTCTCTAACAGCTTTGAAGCATTTTCCATCCATGTCTCCCTACTTATTCGGCAAAAGGATTAAGAGCAACTACCCCTCCCCCTGAAATCCCAAACCATTTACTCCATGTGAATTTTGCTATTTTCTTGAAGTTAAACCCTAGACATAAAAATGGTAAATGATTTTTTACGCTGTCAGTTGTGCATTCAGATAACACTTGGTTCTGCCCGCACTCTTCCACGGAATTGAAGTGTGGAAGATAAATATGCAGGAAATCCAGTCAGAGACAATCAGAGACTTCCGTTTCAACTCCAGCTCCCAACAGTATTATTTTACAGCTAATGTGCACTCTGTCGACTTGGAGTCTGTGCCCTGTGATATGCGTGGAAAGATCGATGGAGGGCCTTAGGGAGGAGGAGGAGGATGTGCAGATGCTCTGCAGTCCTGAAGCTGGAGCATCCTGGGTGGTGTATCTGAGGTTCCTGTTGTGAGCTTAGTGTTCAGATGGTAATATAGTCAGAGCTGCCTGAATGAATAATGATATCTCTTCTGACCCTGGCTTGTATGTATGCAGTTCAGGACATTCCCTGTTGTAACAGGTTGGAAAATCAGAACTGGCCCACAAGGGGTGGCCTAACACATGAAGAAAGACTGGACACTTTAGCATATTGCTTATGAACATAGGCTGTGGAGGGATCCAGCCCAGAAGGCTGTTTCCTGTTCTGTTTTGTATTGTGCAAGCCCGGATCCTTGGTTACTTCTGAGATGTGCAATTTAGGGCAACTTGTTTAACATCTCTGCCCCAGCAGGAACATGGTGCCCAAATGTTCTCACTTTCATTGGAAACAGAGCTGCATTTTGATGGAAAACACATGCCAGTTCAGAAAATACTCTAATGTACTGCTTCTGAAGCTCTATTTTTTTAAACATTTTTTTAAAGTTTTATTTATTCTGAGAGAATGCACAAGTGGGCAAGGGGCAGAGAGAGACAGAGAGAGAAAACCAAACGGGCTCTGCACCCGTCAGCCCAGAGCCTAATGCGGGGCTCGAACCCATGAGCCTTGAGACCACAACCTGAGCCAAAATCGGATGCCTGACTGAGCCATCTGGGCATTCCATGGAGCTTTAATGTATCTTTGAATTAGCTGGAGATCTTTTAAAAATGGAGGTTTGGATTATCTAAGTCTGTAGTACAGATTCTCCATTTCTTCTAAGCTTCCATGTGATACTGATGTTGGTCAGTGAACTCACCTTGAGTACTAAGGATGTATTCACCATATATTTAACAATTATCACAAGACCCTAGGTTGGGTGTTTCTCAAAGTTCAGCTTGCATTATCCTCACCTTGAGAGCTTGTGGAAGCCCAGACTGCTAAGCCCCACACTCAGAGTCTCTGATTTGTTGGGTCTGGACTGGAGCCTTACTTAGAATGTGCATTTTTAGCAAGTCACCAAGTGATATTCAAACTCTGCTATAGATCATAAACTGAAAAAAAAGACTGATCTAGATCAGCTCCTCCTCTATCTGAAAACTTTGGTTAATACTTCTGAAGATCATATGTGTGTTTTTCAATCTTAGATGACGATCATCAGGAAGTTGATGTACTTAAATTGTTATTTTTATATAATTATATATTTGCATGCAATTTTAAGAAAAAATACAAAGAATTCCTCTGTACTCTTTATACAGTTTCTGATAGTGGTAACATCTTACAGAACTGTAGTATGATACCACAACCAGGATATTCACTCTGATATAATCTACCTGAGGTCCTGAGATATCCCCAGGTTTATTGAGTAAAACTATACTCATGGTGTTTGTGTGTGTGTCTATAATTAGTTCTGTTCAGTTTTAACATGTGTCAATTCATGTATACACCCCCACAGTCAAGATCTAGGGCAGTTTCATCACACCCTGAAAGGATTTATCTTAATACACTTTTATAACCAACCACTTCCTTCCCAAGCCACATTTTCCCATCCCTCATTTATGGCAATCAGGAATCTCCTCTCCAGGTTTATTGTTTTGTCATTTCAACAATGCCGAATAAATTGAATCATACAGTATGTAAGCAGCAGGAAGTGTTTAAAGCTAAGTGCCTGGGTCTTACCATTATATTTATTATTTTAGTATGAGACCCAATATCTGTATTTTCTGAAGCATCACAAGTAAGCCTAATATTCACAGAATAATATCTCACTCCCAATAAAGGAGGTCTTTAATTTCAGGGGTTGCTTACAACTGACTCATACAGATCTAATCTCCTTTTCAGTGGCCAAAAACATACACATGACAGATTTAATATTGAAGCCTTTTAAAATCAGAAATCTTCTTGGAAGTGCGTTTTTATTCCTTAAATTTTTAATTTGTTGTAACTAAAGACTCTGTGGGCACTTTGGCTGCTTCCATAACTTAACTATTGTAAATCATGTTGCCGTAATCATTGGGGTGCATGTATCCCCTTGAATTAGTGTTTTTGTGGTTTTTTTGGACAAATCTCCAGTAGTATAGTCACTGGATTGTAGGGTAGTTGTATTTTTTAATTATTTTGAGGAACCTCCATACTCTTTTCCACAGTGGCTGCATCAGTTTGCATTCTCACTAACAGTGCAAGGGTTTCCTTTTTTTTTCCATATTGTTTATATTTTTGATTTTAGCCATTATGATAGGTATGAGGTGGTATCTCATTGTGGTTTTGATTTGCATTTCCTTGATGAGTGATATAGAGCATCTATTCATGTGTCCTTCGGCCATGTGTATGTCTCCTCTGGAGAAATGTCTGCTCTTCTGCCAATTTTTAATTGGATCATTTGTGGGTTTTTTTGTGTTGAGTTGTGTAAGTTCATTATATATTTTTAATATATTTATATATTTTATTGGATATGTCATTTGCAAGTATCTTCTCCCATTCAGTAGGTTGCCTTTTAGTTTTTAATAATTAAAAAAAATTTTTTTTTTGAGAGAGAGCCAGTGCATGAGCAAGGGAGGGGCAGAGAGGGAGAGAGAATCCCCAACAAGCTCCTTACTGTCAGCACAGAGCCCCATGCAGGGCTCCATCCCACAAACCTGTGAGATCATGACCTGATCTGAAATCAAGAGTTTGAGGCCCAATCGACTGAGCCACCCAGGCACCCCAGTTACCTTTTAGTTTTGTTGGTTGTTTCCTCTGCTGTGCAGAAGCTTTTCATTTTGATTGAATCCCAATAGTTTATTTTTGCCTTTGTTTCCCTTACTTTGGGTGACATATACAGAAAAATGTTGCTATAGCTGATGTCAGAGCAATTATTGCCTGGGCTCTCTTCCAGGACTTTTATGGTTTCAGGTCTCAAATTAAGTTCTTAATCCATTTTTGAGTTAATTTTTGTGGATGGTGTAACATTCTTTTGCATGTAGCTGTCCAGTTGAAGATACTGTCATTTGGCCATTGCATATTCTTACCTCCTTTGTTGAAGGTCAGTTGACCATATAATCATGGGTTTATTCCTGGGCTCACTAGTGTTGTCCATTGATCTATGTATTTTTTTTTTTTTTAACCAGTACTATGTTTGTGTTATCTTCAATTTCTTCAGTGTTGTCTAGTTTTCAGAATTTGGGAGTTTAACCTCCTTGGTTTATTCCTAGGTATTCTTTTTGATGCAATTGTAAATGAGATTTCCTTAAAGTCTCTTTCTGCTCCTTCATGGTTAGTGTGTAGAGATTCCATCGGTTTCTGTACATAGATTTTGCATCCTGCAATCTTACTAAATCCATTTATTCAAGTAGCTTTTCAGTGGAGTCTTTAGGGTTTCCTATATATAGTATTATGCCCTCTGCAAATAGTGAGTTTTATTTCTTCCTACTGATTTGGATGTCTTTTATTTCTTTTTGTTGTGTGCTGTGGCTAGGACTTCTAGTATTGTGTTACATAATCGTGGTGAGAGTGGACATCCTTGTCATGTTCCTGACCTCAGGGGAAAGGTCTCCGCTTTTTGCCAATTTTTCATATATGGCTTTTATTATGTTGAGGTCGGTTTCCTCTAAACCTACTTTGCTGAGGGTTTTTATCAGCAATGGATATTTACTTTATCAACTGTTTTTGCATCAATTGAAATAACCATATGGTTTGTATCCTTTCTCTTATTGATGTGATATATCACATTGATTTGTGAATATTGAGCCACTCTTGCACCCTGCAATAAATCCCACCTGACCCTGGTGAATGATTTTTTTTTTTTTTAATGTATTGCTGGGTTCACTTTGACACTATTTTGTTGAGGATTTTTTTGTATCCATGTTCATCAGAGATATTGGCCTGTAGTTCTCTTTTCTAGTACTGTCTTTCTCTGGTTTATCAGAGTAATGCTGGCCTCTTAGAAGGAATTTGGAAATGTTCCTTCTATTTTTTTTGGAATAATTTGAGAAGAAATTTTGAGCAGAATTAGCCTGTGAAGCCATCTAGTCCTGGACCTTTGAGTTTTTAATTGACTCAATTTTGTTGCTAACCTTTGTTCAAATTTCCTGAGCAGGAAGTAATAGGTTTCTAGAAATGTGTTCATTTGTTTTCATAATATTCTTTGGTGGCAGTAGTTAACTTCTTTCAATTTTTATTTTGTTAGAGTCCTTTATTTCTTTGTAATGAGTTTATCCATTTTACTGATACTTTCAAAGATTGAGCTCTTGGTTTCATAGATATGTTGTAATTTTTGGATTCTATTATTTCCTTCTTTCTGGTTTGTGTGTGTGTGTGTCTGTGTGTTCCCCTAGCTCCTTTAGGTGTAAGGTTAGGTGGGGTTTGGGATTTTTCCTGTTTCTCGATTTGCCCTGTGTTGCTGTGAAGTTCCTTCTTAAAACAGATTTTGCTATATTGCAAAGGTTTTGGACCAAAGGTTTTGTGTTTTCATTTGTCTCCATGTAATTTTTTTTATTTCCTATTTGATTTCTTGATTGACCCATTCATTGTTTAGTAGCACGTTAATTAACTTACATGTATTTGTGTTCTTTCCAGATTTTTGTCTTGTGGTTACTTTCTAGTTATTTTCCAATTTCATAGTGTTGTGATATGAAAAGATACATGGTATGGCTTGGAGGCTTATTTTGTGGCTTAATATGTGATCTATTCTGGAGAATGTTGCAAGTGCACTAGGGAAGGATGTATTTTGTTGTGAGGATGAAATATTCTGAATATATATGTTAGATCCATCTAGTCCAATGTGTCATTTCAAGCGACTCTTTTCTTGATTTTCTGTTGGGATGATCTGCCCATTAATATAAGGGAGGCGTTAAAGGTGTTATTGCATTACTATTGATTATGTTTGTGAATGCTTGAGAAGAATGCTAAATAATTTCTGATCAAAGGTGGTTTGTGGTAGTTTTAAAACATGGCATAAAATTACTTAACTCCTGTTTTTAAAAGTTCCAGCATCAGCCTCAGGCTTCAAGTCCAGGAGCTCATCATGGATGTTAGAAACAGGTGTGCTTCTGTGAGTCAAATTTCTAGAGTGTGGTTCTTCTGTATTGGAAGACCTAGAGACAAAGAATAGAAAATTTGCACATATTTACAATATAATGGTGGAAGGTGATAAGGATAATTTCTCCAGACAACTAATTTTCTATAGACAACTATTGAAAAGGAAAGAAGATGAATTCAAGTGAACATCTAACACAGGTTCATGTATACAGTACTTCTCTGAAGGGCTGATTCTTCTAGATTCTAGTCTCTACCCTACAGCTCTTGGTTGTGCTCTAGGAATCATTCTTTTTTCTTCATAAACTATTTGTGTTTGTAGCTGAGATTTCTTCTCATCTCCTTCCTGTCTAGAAAGGTTTGAGACTCCACTAGCCTCTTTTCATCATTTACTGTCTTTTAGTCAAAGCCAGTACATTTCCTTTAAAGACTTTCTAAATTTCAAATAAGTTTATAAATCGATTTCATTAAGACAGTGGTATCTCTTCATTATGAGCCCTTACTGACCTTGGCAGCCTAGGTAGACTGCTATAGTCGATGCCCTTAATCGCCTTAACAGAGCCAGTCTGTGAAATGAGCTCTGTTTTTAAATTGTCAAAGGGACTTGTAGCTCTCTGGAAATTCCCATGAGGAACCTCCTACTTCTGTAATATTAACAACAAAGGATCATATTGTCCCATTCTGTATTTGACCTGTGGGCTGAGATATTTCTTAACTTTTTTCTCTGGAGAAGACAGAAATGAAAAGTAGTTTTGTTTTCACACCCAACCAACTTGGTGGAAAAGTTCCTTCTTTAGCTAATTTTTCTCCATTCCTATTTATTTCGGCATTGAAAAGCCATGTGGCAGTAAAAAAACCGTATGCCTCTACCTAGCATCTAGCAGTAAAAAAACCGTATGCCTCTACCTAGCATCACCTAGCATGATGATAATTAGATCATCAAATGCATTAAGTACCTTTCCTTTTTTCATATCAAGCCACTACATACCTGAGTTCCTTTCCTCCAACTTCCAATAATGCATGCCTTATTTTTATGACTAGAAGATCTCGTTGCCAGTGCTCCCCCCGCCCCATTCTTTAGGCTTTGAACACTCTCTCTGGGGCCCTTTAGGCTTTCACTAACAGTCATCTAAAATCCCCCTACCTCTTGTTTTCCACTTGGTCCCAAGCCCAACGCCACCTGTTTTAAATTTTCTTTACAAATCTATCCAGATTATATGTTCTTACATTAAAAAAAACTACTCCTGCAACACTTAATGACCTAAAACAACAATTAGCATTTATTTTGCTCACAAATCTGAAATTCAGCAAGGTTGGTCACACTCAGCTGGTCTCTGCAAAAATGTAGTGCTAGCTGGGATAGCTTGAAGGTAGCTGTCCATCTGGTTCCAAAATGGCTCCCTTACCTGACTGGCAAATCTTTCCAAAAGGCAATTTAGGTTTCTTCATTGTCTGGAGTCTATGTTCATATCTCCCTTGGGATACTAGCTGATGGGAGTGGAAACTGCTAGGTGTTTCAGACTTGAGTCTAGAAAGTGCCGCAGTGTCACTTGTTTCATATACTATTGATTAGTAATGGATTATACCTTCAAGAGAAGGGAACGTAAACCCCACTTCACTATGGGAGGCATGTCAAAGCATTTTGGGGCCATGTTTAAAAATCACATTGAGTCGGATTACACAGCATATTACAAAAGACAGTTAAAATAGATTACTAAAATTTTTGGAATTGAAATGTAAAAGTTAAGCATTGATGTAGATGGCATGTTCTTCACAGACCCCTTAGATACATTGTTTTTGTTTTATCTTTGGCAAAAACGAGTCATTTTTTTAAGGCTCACCTTTGCAATCTGAGCAGCTATGTAACCTGAGATTGTTTCTTATATCCACTGAACCTTTATTTTTTTATAAATGAAGAATAACATTTGTCCTACTTAAATCAGTGGCAGTAGAGGCCATCTATTGGGACACTAATGCAAGGCCTGTATTTTCATATAGTAATGGCATTTTAATTTAGATATCTGAATAATAAGAGAGCCTTAATAATGAGGGGTCTGCAGAGGACTGATAATTGCAAATACTGATAACTCAAGATTTGTCAAGGTGAGATGAATTTGTGCAGATGATAAGCTCGAGCATAGGTTTGTCAAAATTTCAAGAAACTCAGAGTCCTGAGCCCATAGATTTTCTTACTCACTAGGACATTTTTGCATTCAATTTTATAAGCTTTTTACAGACACCTCAAATAATGTCAATATGAATGATTTGTGGAGCAAACTGTGGCAAACATGTAGGGGGGGAAAGGGGAAGAGAAACTAGAGATTCATGAAAAATACGTTTTCCCTTCAGCTGAGAATACAGTACGTTATGTTAAATATGACACTACCATATAATTGCTATCTTTAGATAAGAATTTTGATCTTGATATTACATATGTAATGCACAATTGCAATAATTTGGTATTGGGTAATTATATATTAGGAGGCAACAGCAACACAGACACTGTAAAGCCTAGCAAAGAAATTATCCTCTTACAGTGAGAGTTTTCTAATGATTTTCTATGTAATGTTTTAATACTGGTGATTTCTTGAAAAGGTTTTCAGTGGTTATGGGAAGTAAGTTTGCAAGGAGAGGGGATGACAGATGAGCTCAGACTTACCTTAGACATTTGGCAATAGAAATCTTTTTGGTTGTAGGAAAATGGAGGAGAGGCACAATAAGGATTCAAATGTACAAAACATCATGGTTTTCAGGGTGGAAATAACTTGGGTTAAAAAAACTTAATATAATATGCGTGGATAACACAGACAATATGAAAGAAAAATCATTAAACTCCAGATGATTTTGTTCACAACCTGGAGACAACCACTATTAACATTCCATATATTTCTATTTGGTGTTTTTACTGTAATTTTAACCCCGCTTATATGCTGTCTCTATTGCCATAGTCGCCACACTATGCCATAAAAAATCTTTACATACACCTTATTAATTACTACATACTACTTTGTATGACTAGATTATAAGTAAATTTCTTCAATATGAAAATTCAAATAGTTTAGGTCATTATCTGTGAATGTGAAATCTTTATAAAAAAATAGCATAAAATATGCCACTACTATGAATACACACAGAAATAAATACTAAGAATCACAGGGAAAAGTCAACTAATTGTTGTTAATTGTTCTGGCTTATTTTAATTGTGACTCTTCATGATAATTTTAAGTTTAAAGCCAATATGCACCCACTGACCAATAGTAGGTTCTCTACCTGTAAGTTGCACTCTTTGTCGGGCTTGAGTTTATTTGGAGACCATATCCTAACTCTTATGAAATGAGACCTCCAGGAAACTTTACTTGTGAGGACAATTTTTGTTTGCTTGGATCTCTCACCTTCACCTGAGCTTCTGAATTACTTTACTTTTCTTAAGGAAATATTCTACTGATAATACTTGTCCTTTGACTCATCTTTTTATCCATGTAACTATTCATTCCTATGTTAATTACATTTTTATTCATTATTGATTTTATAGACATTCACTGACTAACGGTTATGTACAAAACAGGGTCATGTTTTCTGGGAGGTATGAAAGCAGTAAAACAATTTCATCTTTAAGAAACCTGATACTTTTCAAGGAGGAGGAAGGGTTTTATATTTGGAGAGAACTAAGTTTGAGAACATACAATTGGGAGTCCTGCCTTTATTTTGTGTAAGTTCTATTTATAGTTTCTACATCATAAATACAGTTATACTAATTTATCATAATATCCAATAGGATACCTGATAGGTTCAGACATGAAAGTTGTTTTTGTTGTTTTCCTTATTGTTACACTTTCTATCCCTACTCATGTAAGTAAGTGCCTTACAAACTCTGACATTGTACATTTACATCCTATTGCTCTTTTTTGGTTCCACTAGCTGAGTTGGAACCTGTAAGTGTAGTGTTTATTTACTGATCATAATTTGAAGATCAAAAATAGACTTGTTATAAAATCCAAACTTGAAATTTCTTATCATTTTGTATATGAACATATCCTCCAAAAGCTTCTTTATGAATAAAGTAGTTTAAATTTTTTTTCATGTTCATTTTTGAGAGAGAGAGAGAGGCAGACACTGCAATCAGAGCAGGCTCCGGGCTCTGAGCTGTCAGCACAGCGCCTGACACAGGGCTTGAACCCATGAACTGTGAGATGATGACCTGGTGCTGAAGTCAGATGCTTAACCAACTGAGCTACCCAGGTACCCTGAAAAAACAGTTTAAATGAGGAATTATTCCTTTAGCAATACCAATAAGAATATGTGGCTATGACTTGAAAACTAAGGAAATACTTTGATATTAAAGAGTAAAATTCTTCCTCCACCCCAAAGCTGCATAGATGCCTTGTACCTATCATTTTTCATGTAACACCTTGTTTCTTACTACATGTCCATCAGACACAGTGTGCACTGCCCTAACTCTGGTTCTTTAGTCATAACGTTATTGCTATTATTGTCTCAAAAGTAATTTGCCTTCGGGGTGCCTGGGTGGCTCAGTCGGTTAAGTGGCCGACTTCGGCTCAGGTCATGATCTCGCGGTCCGTGAGTTCAAGCCCCGCGTCGGGCTCTGTGCTGACCGCTCGGAGCCTGTTTCAGATTCTGTGTCTCCCTCTCTCTGACCCTCCCCCGTTCATGCACTGTCTCTGTCTCAAAAATAAATAAATGTTAAAAAAAGTAATTTGCCTTCAAAATTCAGATCAAATATGACCTTCTTTTGGAAGCTATAGACGTTGCTCCATCTACATGGGAGTTCAGAGAAGACGGCATGATATCCTTTGTAAATATACTTCTTTGTGTATATGTCTACCATTTGTAATCCTTGTAGCATACAAGATATCACATTATAAATGACTGGCAACTATTTGGATGCAATAACAAGGTGTTTAACCACATGCTTATAAGATGCTAAATACTATTCAGATAGAGAAAATACATCTGCCTATCGAGATAGGGGGAAGGAAAGGTGGCATAGGATTCTTAAAAATATTCTGAGGTGGTGGGGATAGATCAGAAGAGAGGTTTCCTAAGGAAATGAAATACCCTCCACAAACACAGCAGTTGGTTGTATACTTTAAAGTTAATAACCCAAGCTTAATTCTTTGTTAAAACCTAGAGTCATTGTGCCTTGCTTTATCTCAATTCAGTAATCAAGAAAAGATTGTTGTTTAATTTTCTTTGCAGTCTGTCACTGTTATGTGCAATTCTGTTACTACCCCTAAGAAAATAATTTTGTGTGCTAACCATCCAGAAATCTGTGATTGAATACTTCCAGACGTTAGCTATGCTCTCCCTTAAGAATCTTTGCAGTAACTGTTTCCTCTGCCTGATCTATGCATCCTCTTGATATTGTCAGGACTGCCTTCATCTTTAAGTCTTTGCTCTAATAAATCCTACCCTCAACCAGTACGAAATCTTGCTTACCCTACTTGATTTGTTTTGATCAGCATTTTATCCTATTGTTCACAAACTCTTTCCCAGGAGAACTTATGCTGTAAGTTGTTACCTCCCCAAAAGCAAAGAAGTATCTGAAAATACTAAGCCTTTAGTAAATAGTTACTGAATAAAGGAATAGTTGACTGAATAAATGAAAACATATAAACCAGGACTAGACTATTAACATTTATCACTTGGCTTAAAGAGGATTGTCTAATACCTAATTCCATTAGATAATTAATTGCTGGTATAGTAACATAGTTTTCATGGGCATCTACCAATATTTAGACTGGAAAGTTTACCACAACTTAGTGTAATTTTATAAAGTGTGGTGTGAATCAAGCACAGAAAGATGTTTCCTGCTACAAACAACAAAACATATTAACGGAGGCTGAAACTGCATTCTTGTCCAGATTTATTGTCACCACACTCCTTTTATGCAGCTACCCTATAAACCTACATTTTATTCTTATTCACTGTGTTAATGCACTATGCCAATTTGGACCTTTTTAGGACATCATAATGGCTCAAAATATGATTGGATAATCCTTTATCTTACAAATAGGAGTATCACATTTCCTTTAAGCCAATGGTTTTACTTCTCAGACTTCTCTCTTTTTTAATGGAGAGAATGTAGAATGGTATATGTGGCAAATTATTTTGCCCCAGGTAATAAAGGAAAATGCTCTCTGCTAGTGTATGGGTTTCTAACTTCTCTTCTAATGGGGTCTCTAGCAAGCTAACATTTAAGGCAGATATTGTATAACTGCATGAGATAGGTACTTTGGAGTGAGGCAAACATGAATTTTAAACCCTGTATTGTATCAGCATTTAATTGTTTGACTTCAGAAAAGTGAGATAGTTTCTCTAAACCTTTGTGTTGCCATCTGTACAATGGATACTGACACCCACTGAACATTTATCATTAGCTTCCTTTTTTCCTTCCCTTTCTTAGCCTTCATTTTCCATGTTACGTCGGAACTATACTCATTGTTATTCATAGGATGAAATGATTTGTTTAACTGCCTTAATACATTAGGCAATTAATTCTTTTTAGTGTTGAGCAAATTCCAACAATTTCCTGAGAAGAAATTATAATGAAGGTTTATGTGCAAGAAATGAAAAGTTATATTTTTTATTCTCATAGTTATAAAAAATCACCTGGATAGGCATTATTTCAAATTACAAAATTCTGAATTGCTCTTATGCACTTAATTAGAAATAAATATGGATGTTGGGATGAGAAACCACATTGTGGAACGCATTAGTATGGATTTTTTTTCCAGTATGGAATTATGGGAGCAACATCATCACCACTCTAAGAATTTAGTTGGGGGAAAGTGCTGAAAGGATGTATAATAAACCGGAGTCAATGTGCTTACCGGCAAAACAGTAATTTGTAATGGTGTGAATGAATGACCTGTAAGAGCAAGGTAAGGTCAAAAATTAACAGTTCCTAATTGAGTTCACTGAGTCAAGTTTTCTATGGGAAACTATGAGTCAGAATACACAGAAATATTTTGATAATCAGAGCAGATATTAAATCCTAACTCCATATATACTATCGAGTACTCCATTTGTCTCTACCACAGTCCTATACTGTTATTCTATGCTTGAAGTGGTCAGAAATACACCACTTTGGGAGATTTTTTTTTTTTTTTCCTTGAGTAACTTAGAAATAGCATTTTCCTAAAGTGAGTCAAAATGTGCCTCAAGGTATGAACAAGTCTTATTTGCTCCTCTTTGGCATAGTGAAATACAGAGTTTCTTCAAAAAGTTCATGGGACCTCGTTTCAGTCCCCTGGAATAATGGATATAAAAACTGTGTGTGGATTTAGGTCCTAATGTGCCTGGACCTCAGAGGAAATTGAGTCAGTAAGGAGGTACCTTTTGAGTTTCGAGCAAAATACAACACAGGACAAAAATGAGACTTAAAATCCTGCAATTTGCTCTGTGTTTTCATGTATGATTTCATCCAATCCTCTCAAACTCCTCAGATAAGATACTATGTATCAGGTAGTATTCTCTATGCTAAATATAACAGTGAATAAAAAAGACCTAAAATTCCTACCCAGATGGAATTTACACTCTTGGCAAACCCTCGTTACTGCTGATAAAAACCATAATACCTGCTTCCTGGTTGGTGTAAAGTCTAAATTACTAACAACAGAGGGGAGAGAAGGACAGAGTCTTTTTTCCTAGAAGCAGAGCTTTGCAGAGAATGTAAAAATAGGGCAAGCATGAATATGGTCTTCCAAATCCTCACAAGATTTATGGTATATACAGAGGGAGATTCTTAGTGAAGAGATTTTTTTTTTTCACTATGGTTCTTAATGTATTAGTCTGCTCAAAAGTCTGGAGTCCTCTTTTTTTTCTTTCCAGTAAAAGCTTCTGGGATCCAAACCTAAGTCAGATTTTACCAAATTTTTGATCAGCACAAGATTTCAAGAAAAACGTCCTAAGTTTTTATTGTAGATGTTTCAAATGAAGTGAATATACGATTTACCCTATCTCAGGGTTGTAGATTCCAGCTTACATAGCCAGAATTCAATAAAATTATTTGTTCTTTTCAAAAAAATGGAAAGAGAAAGACAATGACATGTTTCTCTATAATAGACTATGCCTTGGTCATAGCATCAGTTGGCAGAAGTACCTAAAGACCTCTCGGACCTCTGGAAGCCATTACTTTGATGTTCACTGGTTGCCAACAGACCTCTGCTGAGAGTAGATACAGTTTTCCAACAGTCATGAAGAAAAAGGAGCCAATGTCATTTCATTTCCATACTTGGGACGAATGCTTGGGTTCAAATTGTTAACTTCTTTAGATGGAGAAAGGAGAGAATTGATTGAGATAAGAAAATAGAGAAAGAAGGTCAACATACCTATAACTTGATACCACAATCAGCTATAGGTGGTTTGTAAGCATTATTTTCTATTTGGTATCTCCAGTGCCTAGAAGAATACCTGGCATCCAGTAGGTACATACTTAAGGTTTCTTGAATGAATACAAGTTGGGAGAGTTACTTTTTAAATTACAATGATCATGTTCAGTATTTGAGAATAATTCTGTTACTTTCTTAAGACTGCATAAGAATAAAACCATGATACCTGAGAATAAGTATGCACTAAACATCACATCATTTAAGATGATGATGATGGTGTGGTGGTGATGACATTCTAATGTGACAGGGATTATCACTGGAGTAGGGATTGGGTTTACAAATAAGATTTCACTATCAGATGGTACGAGGTAAGTCTTATGTAAGGAATTCTCAGAGCTTAGACTTCAAGTGTACAATTTTTTCT
This sequence comes from Panthera uncia, assembly GCF_023721935.1. NCBI lineage: Eukaryota > Metazoa > Chordata > Mammalia > Carnivora > Felidae > Panthera > Panthera uncia. The sequence goes on along the minus strand of NW_026057589.1, from coordinate 2,519,736 downwards.
AACATAATGGAGTTCAGAAGAGGAAGTAAAGTTGTTCTTCTCTACTGATTGATTCAAGTACTTTGATGGAGAAAATCCACATCCAACTAATTTATGCTCTAAGAGGGTATGTATCAATATATAGTGATACATTGGCCACTTTTTACCCACCTATTTTTGCTCAAAGGCCTGCCCCAGTCATGCCAGGCCATACCTGGAAGGAAACCACCACAAGCAAGTGGATTGTCTGCAATAGCAAAAATGTAGATGTCAACAGTACAATTTAGCATTTTGCTTGCAGTGCATTTCTCTTGCATCTTTGTTTCTTTTGCTGGTGTGTTAAAGAAAAAAAAAAACACTTTTCATTTTTGTCTTTGACCTAATTTGTAAAAAATTGAGGCATTTCTGTAGTATCCAAGGCTTTTAGCCATTCTTCATAAATTGAGAAAAAATATAGTACCTCTGGCAGTTTTTCTTTTGCACTGTTATTGGTTATTATTTTGCTAACAACCTGGAAGACTCCAATACTGGCCTGTGTGCTCTCACTTTGTCCTAATGTTTTGAATTAAGCTTGACATTTTGTGTCCCTGTCAGCATCTCTGTTCTATAGGTTGCAAATTTGCATGATAGATTTACTGAGCCCACAAAACATTTATTAATCTTTGTTTAATATGGTAGGCATTTTAAAAGTGAGGTTTGTGCAACTGACATCTAAATTTTACTGATAACCTCTCCCTCCAAAAAAACCCCCCAAATTTACAGATATCCTGTGCTGTATAATGCCATTATGTACAGGTGCTTCACCTTACCTCTGCAAACCCAATTATAAAACACAATGTGTATTACTTACAGGATTTCATATTTCACCCAAGGTATGGTTTTAAGTTTTATTAGAAGAAAAGATAGCATTTTTGTGTCTAGTTACCTTTCTGATATACCTTGATAGACAGATGGTTTTGCATCTGTAAACACAGTTGGGCGAAGTAGTGATGTATAGATCTATGTATATCTACATTTATGTTTACATATATTCACACTACTCAGTGTTAACATCTGGGAATAAGTCAGCATCATCCATTTTATTATCATTTACATGACACTGGTGATAACTTGTGCTGCAATCATTTAAGCCACCTTTGCTAATCATTTATTTGTTATTGTTGTTGTTGTTTTTTTAAACTCAGTATGGCATACATTATATCTTGGTCCACTGTTAGAATATATGCAGAATTTACTGTGGCCAAAGCAGAGACTGAGCAAAGGCAGACTCAAGATCAGTTTGGCTTTCTAGTCAGAGGATTCATTAAAGATAACACAATCTTAATTAAACTCTATGAACTCTACTGGGAACCAACTCACAGAGGGTTAGGGTCTTCTTACAGTAATATTTTGTCCATTGTTCAACAAGTACAGAGTGACTTACAGTTAAATTTGTAGGGGGAAGGGAAGATAATATACATAGTATACCACTATGTGATGGGGGGAAATACCTCTTTTTCTTAGGTTTATGATAATGGCTTATGTATGACTAACTCTCCCAATGAGAAGAACTATAAAGTTAGGGGGAATACTATTTGAAGACAGCCAGTACTTAAGAAGCCAAGATACCAGAGAAAAAGCAAACAGATTGAAATGACTCCTAAATTTCTCTCTACTTATTTCCTTAGGGGCTTTAACTTATTCAACTCACAAGGCATAGAAACCAAGCAGGAGTCAGTGACCTGGAGTTTCTGATGATTTCTTAGGATTGTGGAGATAAAAGTTGAAGTTCAGGGTTAGCAAGGTGTCTGGAAAGTGAAAGGCCAACTCTATGGTGAGAAGGTACTTGAAAAGAATCAGAGCATTATGGGTGACTTTTTACCACAATGCATTTATCAAATCTTAAAATGTACAGGAATAAGATGATTGCAACCTATCAGAAGGCAACCTATCAGAAGCTAAATAAATATTTTAAACAAGTAGAAAGGATGGGTTCTAGAAGTAAGAGAAAACCAGAAATAAATTATCCCCCACAAATTCTGAAATCTAATCTTGATAGTTTCAAGATCTATATGTCTCCTCCTATGAGGAAAAAATCAAACCCTGTCTATATGAACAGCTTTTCGTGTCTTCATATTTTCAGTTTTCAAAATGCAATGTTCATTTTCAGTCCACATTATAAAATTCAATTAAATCAGCAGGCATGCCATAAAAGAAAATAAAACCACCAAAACTCCAGAAACAGATATAATTCTAATACCACTTTAGTATTTTTCTATAAGTACCCAACAATAAACACAGCTAATACATTAAAAACTACAACAAAGGGTGCCTGGGTGGCTTAGTCAGCTAAGCATCTGACTCTGTATTTCAGCTCAGGTCATGATCTCCTGGTCATGAGATTGAGCCTTACATCAGGGGTGGGGGAGGATTCTCTCTCTCTCTCCCTAGGATCCTCCCTTCTGGGGATTCTCTTCTCCTCTCCCCACCTCAAAATAAACTTTAAAAAAACAACACAGGAGATGGATACTTTGACCGATGAGCTGGAATCTAAAAGTATAAAACTAAAAAAAATTTACTGATTAAGTAACAGTATAATCTGAATTTAAACAGAGCATGAGACCAACAGCAATTTTTAGAATGGTAAAACAATGACAACATTCAGGAAAAATCACAGAAAATATGAATAAAAATAGAGGGGCCTGCTAAGATACAAGTAATAGAAGTCTAACATATTAGTAATTAATGTTCTAGAAAGAGAGGAGGAAGACTAGGGAAGAAGTAATGTTTAAAGAGGTAATAGTCCCATAGCTTTTAATTGGGTAGAAGACCTCAAGCCATGGATTCAAGAAGTTAACCAAACTCGGGGCGCCTGGGTGGCTTGGTGGGTTAAGCGTCTGACGTCAGCTCAGGTCATGATCTCACAGTCCGTGAGTTCGGGCTCTGTGCTGACAGCTCAGAGCCTGGAGCCTGTTTCAGATTCTGTGTCTCCCTCTCTGTCCCTTCCCTGTTCATGCTCTGTCTCTGTCTCAAAAATAAATAAACGTTAAAAAAATTAAAAAAAAAAAGTTAACCAAACTCTATCAACTAGATACATAATAGTAACATGGCTGAAAAATAGACCATGAGAATCTGAAAATCAGCACCCCTCACCCCATTATATTTAGAAATCGACAATTGACAGCTGATTTTATAGCAGAGATTATGAAAGTCAGAGGGGAAAAAATAAGCAGAATAAAGATCAAACCAAAATTTTATATCAAGAAAAAACTTCACATAAAAATGTTTTGTTTTGTTTTTTTGTAAAGTACTTGGTGTAATTTATCCTCACTAGTTCATTACTAACAGGAATAAACAACAAACACCAAAAAAGGTCATGAGACGAAAAGAAAAACAACCTAACTGGCAATATGGTAATGTTGAAATGTGGGGAGAGAAGAAGGAATATTTACTATTAGAATGTTTCCCGTGTATAAATTACATGGGTATTTAAAATATATAACAAAAATGATCCAGAAAGAAGAAAGCTAAAAAATGAATTGGTATAAAAAAATCCATTGCAAATGTCTTCACATTCTACATAAAATTTGTAAAAGATTACCATAGACTCTGTTAGGTCAAGGACACATACATACATGTATTACCTGACTTCCTGGGAAGATGAGAGAGTAGGAGCACCCCAAGCTCCTCCTGTCCCATGGGTACAAAAAGGAACCCTCACATCAATGTATGTAAAAAAGAAAATGACCCAAAGACTGACAGGATGAACTCCACAACTGTCTGTAGAAAAGAGGCTACATTTTGAAGAAAGTAGGAAGGTCACAGACATGGTAGGGAGTGACCTGCAAGACAATATACATGAAGGGAAGGAGCCACAGGTATAGAGATGGGAGAGAAGGAGCCCATACAAGGAAGAAAAATTCCCGTAATATTTGGATTTTGAGTAATTCAAAAAAATTGGTCCCTTTGGTTTTCCACTAGTGGGACTTAAAACCTAGAATTTTAAAAATCAGTGGGATCATGGACATGCTGCTTCATTCAGTCTTGGTGTGGCAAGGCCCCTCCAGTGACACGAAAAGCTTGCTAGTACTACCATTCTTTGCTTTGGGGAATCTACCTTCTCTAGTATGCTGTTGGCCAGAGCCCATACAGGGCAAGGCTGCAGGCCTGACCATGTCCAAGGAGCCCCATACTGGTCAGCACCACTCCAAAGTGACACATGCCCCACAGAGAGGGAAAGATAACCACATACACCAGTCAGAGGCTACAGTAGTAGGCTGGAGAGAGACAGCTGTCTGACTGCATGCCATGTCCACTAACAAAAGCTTCTCAGGGGACAACACAGGAAAAGCACCATGCAGGAGATAGCTACTGTATCTCAGGCAACTATCTGGTATGACTGAACTGACGTGCAGGACATCCCCAGACAGGCACATTAACACCACAAGAACCAAACACTGCCCATACCAGGTGAAGAGAGCCATTGGAGACAACTAGATTGAAGGAACAAGTGGCTCATCCAAAATAGCAGGGCACATGCACCACATATAGAAGATATCCCTGAAACACTGGGTTCTGATAAACAAGGGGCACTACATGGTCTCTTCTTCGTAAGGCCACTACTTGCCAGTGCAGGAGATGTAGCTGTCTCTCCTAACACAGAGAAACAGACACAGAGTTAGGCAAAATGGAGAAACAGAGAATATGTCCCAAATGAAAGAACTGGACAAAACCGCAAGAGACATAAATGAAATAGATACAAGTGATGGAGAAGTTAAAGTAATGATCATAAAGATACAGGACCTAAGGAAAGAGTGGAGGATATCAGTGAGACAACAAAGAGATGGAAAACATAAAAGAACCAATCAGAGATGAAGAACAAGATAAATGAAATTAAAAATACATTTGATGGGCGGCACCTGGGTGGTTCAGTCACTTAGTTGTCCAACTTTTGATTTCAGCTCAGATCATGATCTCATGGGCCATGAGATCGAGCCCCATGTCAGGCTCTGTGTTGATGGCATGGAACCTGCTTGGGATTCTCTCTCCCTTTGCCCCTACCCCACTCACTTGCACTTTCTCTCTTACTCCAAATAAATAAACTTTTAAAAATACAGGTGGCTGAATACATACCAGACTAAAGGAAGCAGAGGGATCAATTAGACAAGTGGAAATTAAGCTGAACAGATGAGAGAAGAAAGAATTAGTCAAAATGAGATTAGACTTAGTAAACTCAGTAACTCCATCAAGCATAATTCCATTTGCATTATAGGGAATCCGAGAAAAAGAGACAGTAAAGGGGGCAGAAAATTTATTTTAAGAAATAATAGCTGAAAACTTCCCTAATGTGGAGAAGGTAACAAATATCCAGATCCAGGAGGAAGAGCACCTTCAACAAATTCATCCCAATGAGGTCTATACCAAGACATGTAATCATTTAAATGGCAAAAATTAGTGATGAAGAGCTAATTTTATAAACAACAAGAAAAAAACAATTACCTACCAGGGAAACCCTCTAACACTATCAGATGCTTTTTCAGAAAGAACTGTGCAGTGCAGAAGGGAGTGACATGATATACTCAAAGGGCTAAAAGGGAAAAATCTGCAGCCAAGAATATTCTATCCATCAAGGTTATAATTCAAAATAGAAGGAGAGATAAAGACTTTCCTACACAAACCTGAAGAAGTTCATGACCACTATACCAGCACTACAAGTAATATTGAAGGGCGCTTCAATAGGACTTTGAGAGGAAAGGAAAGACCATAAGTGAGAGTATGAAAAGTAAGTGTATCTACAAAAATCACTCAAAGGATTGACAAAGAATGTAAAATATGAGAACATATAGATAAAATGTGGTAGAGAGGAGAGTAAAGAATGGGCTAAAACTTAAGTGACCATAAACTTATAGAATGCTTTACGCAGAAGATGATATATACAAATATGATGGTAATCACAGATCAAAACCAATAAAAGATGTGTAAAAACTGAAGAGAAGGAATCCAAGTAGATCACTGAAAAAAGCCAACTAATTGTGAGAGAAGACAGAAACAGAAGAACGTATCAGAAAAACTATAAAAACAACCATAAAACAAGTAACAAAGTGGCAGTAAATATATATCTTTCAATTATAACTCTGAAAATGGACTAAACACCACAGTCAAAATATACAGGGTGACAGAGTGGATGTAAACACACACACACACACACACACACATCTGCTGCATAGAAAAGACTCATTTTAGACCTAAATCCACCTGCAGATGGAAAGTGAGGGGATGGGAAAACATTTATGATTCAAGTGGACATCAAAAGAAAGGGTAGAAATACTTACATCACTAAAAATAGAATTTAAAACAGAGACAAAGAACATTATATAATAAAATACAACCTAAGAAGAACATATAACAATAGTATATATTTATGCACCCAACATGGAAGCACCCAAATATATTTAAAAGTTAATAACAAACATAAAGGAACTAATTGATAGTAATAGGGGACTTTAAAAGCAATGTTCCATCAATAGATCATCCCCAAAACAAAAAATCAACAAACAGTGCCTTTGAATGACAAACTGGACCAGATGGATCTAACAGATACATTCAGAACATTCCAAACCAAGAAAGTTGAATACACATTCTTTTCAATTACATATGCAACATTCTCTAAAAATAGATCACATGTTAGGACACAAAACCAGTGAAAACAAATTCAAAAAGATCCAAGTCATTTCATGCATATTTTCTATCCACAAAGCTATGAAACTAGAATTCAGCCACAAGAAAATATCTGGAAAAAGCACAAATATGTGGAGGTTAAATACATGGTACAAAACAATGAATGGGTCAACATAGAAATCAATAATTACATGAGAACCAATGAAAATAAAAACAGCCCCAAGTCTTTGGGGTACAACAAAAATAGTTCTCAGGGAAGTTTATAGCAATACAGGCCTACCTCAAAAAGAAAAATCTCAAACAACTTAATCCTACACCTGAAGGAGGTCAGGAAAAAAAAAAAAAAAGATCAAAACCCAAAACCAGCAGAAGGCAGGCCACAATAAAGGTTAAAGCAGAAATAATTGAAATAAAACCTTAAAAAAAAACATTAGATCAATGAAACCAGGAGCTGGTTTTTTGTGGAAAAAAAAAATAATAAACCTAGGCAGACTCAAAAAATATTTCTCAAATAAATTAAAAATAAAAGGAGACATAACACAGAAATACAAAGGATTATAAAAGAATATTATGAAAAATTATATCAACAAATTGGACAACCTAGAAGAAATAGATGCATTCCTATAAACATATCATCTACCAAAACTGAAGCAGGAAGAAATAGAAAATTTGAACAGACTAGTTATTAGTAAAGAAATTGAATCTGTAATCAGTAAACTCTCAACAAACCAAAGTCCAGAACCAGACTGCTTCACAGGTAATTTCTACCAAACTTTTGAAGAATAGAAATAGGAAAGGAAGTAAAACTTCTAAAATCATTCTATTATGCCACAATTACCCTGACACCAAAACCAGACAAAGACACCACAAAAAGAGAATTACAGGCCAGTATCTCTGATGAATATAGATGTAAAAATCCTCAACAAAATACATCAAAGCGACCCCAGCAATACATTAAAAATAATCATTCACCATGATCATGTGGATTTATTCCCAGGATGCAAGGATGATGGCTCAATATTTGTAAATCAATCAATGTGAGACATTACATCATTAAGAATAAAACCCATATGATTATTTCAGTAGATTCAGAAGAAGCAGTTGAGGAAGTACCACATCCATTCATGATAAAAATATATCAACAAAGCAGGTTTAGAGGGAATAGATCTCAACATGTTAAAGACCATATATGAAAACCCCACAACCAACATATACTTAATCTGGAAAAATTGAGAGCTTTTTCCCTGAGGTCAGGAAAAAGACAAGGGTGTCCATTCTCACCATTTATATTCAACAAAGTATTGGAAGTCTTAGCCACAGGAATCAGACAACAAAAAGAAAAGGCATCCAAATCAGTAGGAGGGAAAAACTTTCACTATTTGCAGATGACATTATATAGAGAAAACCCCCAAACTCCATCAAAAAACTATAACTGATAAATGAATTCAGTAAATTTTCAAGATACAAAATCAACACAAAAGAAATGTGTTGCATGTCTATGTACAAATAATGAAGAAGAAAAAAAATTAAGACAATTCCATTTACAATTGTACTGAAAATAAAAAAATACCTAGGTATAAACTTAACCAACGAGGTAAAAGACCTGTAATCTGAAAACCACAAAACACTGATGAAAGAAATTGAAGGAGACAAATGGAAATACAGTCCATTCTCATGGATTAGAAGAACAAATATTGTTAAAATGTCCATACAACCCAAAGCAGTCTGCAGAGTTAATGCATCCCTATCAAACACCACAAGTATTTTTCATAGAATTGGAACAAATAACTCTAAGTTTTTATGGAACCACAAAAGATCCTAAATAGCCAAAGCAATCTGGGGGAAAAAAAAAAAAGCAAAACTGGAGGGATCACAATTCTGGACTTCAAGTTACACTACAGACCTGTAGTAATCAAAAGAGTATTGTACTGGCAATAAATAGACACTGAGACCCATGGAACAGAATAGAAAATCCAGAAATAAAGCCACAATTATATGGCCAATTAATCTTTGACTAATGAGGCAAGAATATGCAATGAGAAAAGGACATTCTTCTTTAACAAAGGTGTTGAAAAAACTGGACCACTTTCTTACATAACACATAAAAATAATTTCTAACTTATGATCTAAAAGCATTAAAATCCTAGAAGAGAGAGTAAGCAATAATTTCTCTGACACTGGCCATAGCAACATTTTGCTAGATAGGTCTCCTAAGGAAAGAGAAAGAAAAGCAAAGGTAAACTATATGGACTACATAAAAAGCTTCTGCACAGCCAAGGAAACAATCAACAAAACTAAAAGGCAACCTATGAAATAGGAGAAGACATTTTCAAATGACATATCTGATAGAGGGTTAGATATACAACACTCAAAAAACAAATAATTAAAAATAAGCACATGAATAGATCTTTCTCCAAAGACAACATACAAATGGCTAATTAACACATGAAAAGATGCTCAACATCACTCATAATCAGGGAAATACAGATCAAAACCACAATGAGATACCACCTCACACATGTCAGAATAGCAAAAATCAAAAGCAGGAAGCAAGAAGTTTTGGCCAGGATGTGCAACAAAAGGAACCCTTGTATATATTCTGTTGGGAATGCAAACTGGTGCAGTCACTATGGAAAACAGTATAGGAGTTCCTCAAAAAGTTAAAAATAGAACTACCCTGTGATCCAGTAATCACACTACTGGGTATTTACTTTAAAATACAAAATCACTAATTCAGAGGGATACATGCACCCCCATGTTTATGGCAGCATTATTTGTAATAGCTAAATTATGGAAGCAGCTCAAGTGTCCATCAATTGATGAGTGGATAAGGAAGAGCTGACATATATATGCAAAGCAATATTATTCAGCCATAAAGAATGAAATCTTGCCATTTGCAATGATATGGACGAAACTAGAATGCTAAGTTAAATCTGTCAGAAAGACAAATACTGTGTGACTTCACTCATACATGGAATTTAAGCATCAAAACAATGAGCAAAAAAAAAAAAAAAAAGACACAAAGCAAGAAACATTCAACTATAGAGAATAAACTGATCATTACCAGAGGAGGGGTGGGTGGGCAAAAGGGTGAAATAAATGATGAGCACCGGGTGATGTGTGGATTTGTCAAATAACTGTATTGTACACCTGGAACTAATATGCCACCGTATGTTAACTTTACTGAAATTAAAATAGTAACTTAATTTTAAAAATCAGCAGGCTCAGCTCTGGGAGAGCCAGGCTGGCCTGAAGAGGCTGAATCCCTGTCCATAAGGAGACAGCACAGAAAGAGAAGTTTCTTGGGCATAGGGATCTGAGAGTTATTTACTAATCTTGGAGCATATCCTGGTGGGGCAGAGATCCTTCTAAGACTTCTCCAAGAACAAAGACTTGTCCAGGCATCATTTCCTTCCCCCACCCCTGAGCATTAACACAGGATCACCTGGGATAACCAGCACAGAGCAGACACTTGCTAATATTGTGCCTCCACTGTCCCCACTACTATGGACATACCCCCTTCAGCGAGGCCTACCTTGGTCCCCAGGCTGCAGGCCCCTTCTGCAGAGGACCAGTGCAAATCTGGCTAACATTGTGCTCCCTACCTGCTCCTCCCTGCCCACTTTGTGGATCTATACCCACCAACATGTCTGGCCTAGATCAGGATGGCAGCAGGTCCCCTTTTGCAGAGTACCGGTATGCTAACAATGCTACAACTGTGTGCCCCATCCACATGCACCTGGTGGATTCACAACTTCCACCACCAATATGCTTGTGGCCAGAACCTACACAATGTGGTGCCACAAGACTGGCAATTTGCAAACTGCCCCAAGAGGGGCTGGTACCAACCTAGAGTGACACCTGCCCTGGGAAAAGGGGAAGATAACACCAGATCAAACTGTAACCCCAGCATTGGGCTGGGGTCAGACAGTATGTCTAACTGCAGGCCCTGTCAACCAATGAACACTTCTCAGGACAACACAGGAAAAGCACTCTGCATTATTGTGCTACTTAATCTCTGGCCAATACCTGGTGTCACTCACCAAAGCCCAAGGCATCCTCAGAGTAGCCCACTACCATCATAGGGAAAAATCCTGTCTACAATGGACAAAAATCCAATTTGGACACCTGTCTGAAGGAAAGGCACCTTGTCCACAATACAAGGGCACACAAAACACACATGGGAGATACCACTGAACTGTCAGATCCTCGTAAATGCAGAACACTGTGTTACAGGGCAGTACAGGATCTATTCTTCAGAAGGTCACTACTTTCAAGAGCACAAAATATAGCTGTCTTTGCTAACACACGGAAACAGACCCAGTGAGTTAGATAAGATGAGGAGAATAAGGACTATGTCCTAAATGAAAGAACAGGACAAAATCACAGCAGGAGATCTAAGCATATAGTGATAAGTAATATACCGGATAGATAACGTAAAGTAACAGTGATACAGGTACTCAGTGGATTTGAGAAAAGACTAAAGGACATCAGGGACGTCATTAACAAAGATTAAAAACAGGACAAATCAGAGATGAAGAACACAATAAATGAAATTTAAAATACGCTTGGTGGAATAAATGGCAAGGTAGAAGAAGCAGAGAACAGATTAGTGCCCTGGAGGACAGAATAATGGAAAAAAATTGAGCAGAGCAGGTGAGAGAACAAAATCATGCAAAATGACAATAGACATAGGGAACTCAGTGACTCCAACAAGCCTAAGAACACTCACATTATAGGGATCTCAGAAGAAAGAGAAAATGAGAAAAATTCTTTTGAAGAAATAGAAAACTTCCCCAATCTGTGGAAGCAAACAGATACCCAGATCCAGTAGGCACAGAGAACCACCACCAAATTCAACCCAATAAAGTCCACCCCAAGACATGTAGTAAATAAAATAGCCAAAAATAGTGATAAAGAGAAAATTTAAAACCAGTAAGAGGAAACACTTACTTACCAGGGAAATCCCATAAGGCTATCAAGCTGCTTTTTCAGCAGCAACTTTGCAGGCCAGAAGGGAGTGGCATGATATATTCAAAGTACTGAAAGGTAAAAATCTGCAGCCAAGAATTCTCTATCCAGTAAGGCTATGATTGAGAACAGGAGAGAGAGAAATTCTCAATAAAAAAAGCTAAGGGAGTTCAGGACCATTACACCAGCCCTTTATGAAATGTCAAAGGGGACTCTGAATGGAAAGGAAAGACCATGCGTAAGAAAAGTAGGAAACAAAAAAGCAGTAAAAAAAAAAATTTATCTAGAAAATCAGTCAAAGGGCTCACAAAGTAAAAGGGTATAAAGTATGATACATTCACCTAAAACGTGCGTCAGGAGGAGATGAGTGAAGTATGGTTCAGTATGCATACAAGGTTACATGTAATCCTACGGGTAATAAAAATTCAAGAGCAAGGAATAGATAATAAGAAATGAAGAGAAAGGAATGCAACTATATCACTAAAGAAAGTCAACTAATTGTGAGAGAAGACAGCAAGAGAAGAACTACAAAAACAAGCTTAAAACAAGTAACAAAATGGCAATAAATACCTTTCAACAATTTCTTTGAATGCAAATCAACTAAATGCTCCAATCAAAGTGCACTGGTGGCAGAATAGATTAAGAGAAACAAGACCCATCTATATGCTGCCTACATGAGACTCACTTGAGACCTAAAGACACATGCAGATTGAAAGTGAAGGAAGAAAATCATTTATCATGCACATAGATGTGAAACGAAAACCTGGATTGCAATCCTAATATCAGACCAAGCAGATATTAAACAAAGACTGTAGCAGAGATTTAAAAAAAGGACACTATATTATCATAAAGGAACAGTCCAACAAGTTAACATAGCAATTGTAAACATTTATGAACCTAACATGAAAGCACTCAAATACATAAAGGAGTCAATAACAAACATAAAATAAGTGATTGAGAGCAATACAAATAATAGTAAGGTACTTTAACACCCCACATTCATCAATGGATGCATCATCCAAGCAGAAAATTAACAAGGTAACAGTGACTTTGGATGACACATTGGACCAGATGGATCTAATATACATATATTGAGAACATTCCACTGGAAAACAGAATACACATTCTTTTCAAGTACACATGGAATATTCTCCAGAATAGATCACCTATTAGGCCAAAAACAAGTCAACACAAGGTCAAAAATATCTAAATCATACTGTGCATCTTTCCTGACCACAATGGTACGAAGCTAGAAATCAACCACAAGAAATAATTTGAAAAAAGCACAAGTATGTGGCGGTTAAATAAGATACTACTAAAAAATGAATGTGCCAACCTAGAAATCAAAAAAGAAATCACAAATTACATGACAACAAATGAAAATAAAAACACATCAGGGGCGCCTAGGTGGCTCAGTTGGTTGAGCATCCAACTTTGGCTCAGGTCATAATGTCACAGTTTGTGGGTTCGAGCCCTGCATTGGCTCTGTGCTGACAGCTCAGAGCCTGGAGACTGCTTTGGATTCTGTGTCTCCCTGTCTCTCTGCCCACCCCCCCCCCACTTGTGTGTTTTCTCTCTCTCTCTCTTTGAAAAATAAATAAAATCTAAAAAAACAAAAAACAAAAAAAACACATTGGTCCAAAATCTTTGGGATGCATCAAAAATTGTTCTCAGAAGGAAGTGTATAACAATACAAGCCTACCTCAAGAAGTCAGAAAAATCTCAACCTAACCTTATACCTAAAGGAGTCTGAAAAAGAAGAACAAAACCTCAAACCAGCAGGAGGAAGGAAATAATAATGATTAGAGCAGAAACAGATAGAAACTAAAAGGATAATATATCAATGACTCTAGGAGCTGGTTCTTTGAAAAGATCAACAGATTCATGAACTTTTACCCAGACTCATTAGAGAGAGAGAGAGGGGGAGGGAGAGAAAGAGACAGAGAGAGGGAGAGAGGGAGGGAGGTGACTCAAATTCAAAAGCAAGGAGGAGACATACCAATCAACACCAAAAAAATACAAAGATTTTACAGAATATTATGAAAAATTATATGCCAACAAATTGGACAACCAAGAAGAAATAAATTGCAAGAAACATATTACCTACCAAAACTTAAGTAGGAACAGAAAATTTGAACAGACCAGTTGCCAGAAATGAAATTGAATCAGTAATCAAAAAATTCCCAATAAACCAAAGTCCAGGAGCAGATGACTTCACAGGTAATTTCTAATATATTTAAAGGAGAGTGGATACCTTCTCAAACTATTCCAAAAAAATAGAAAAGGAAGGAAAACTTACAAATTCATCCTATGAGGCCAGCGTCAGCCAGATACCAAAACCAGATAATGACTCTACTAAAAAAGAGAACTTTATCTCTAATGAACACAAATGCAAATACCTTATTAAAAACACTATCAATGTGAACACAGCAATACATTAAAAAAATCATTCACCATGATCAATTGGGATGTATTCAATATTTATCAATATTTACAAATTTATCAATGTGATACACATTAATAAAAGAAAGTATAACAACCATATGGTCATTTCCAAAGATGCAGAAAAAGCATTTGACAAAGTCCAACATCCATTCATGATAAAAACATTCAACAAAGTACAAAGTAGGATTAGAGAGAAGAGACCTCAACATAAAAAAGGCCATATATGGGGGCACCTGGGTGGCTCAGTCGGTTAAGCGTCCGACTTCGGCTCAGGTTACGATCTCACTGTCCGTGGGTTCGAGCCCTGCGTCGGGCTCTGTGCTGACTGCTCAGAGCCTGGAGCCTGTTTCAGATTCTGTGTCTCCCTCTCTCTCTGACCCTCCCCTGTTCATGCTCTGTCTCTCTCTGTCTCAAAAATTCATTATAGAATGAAGTATATAGAATATGTAAATATAATTCTTTTAAAAAAGCTTACAAGCTGTTTTCAACCTCTGTACTATTCAAGGAAATGTGGATATTAAACAATATTGTGTTTTTCATCTACTAGACTAACACAAATTTAAAAGGCTGTTCTGGGACGCCTGGTGGCTCAGTTGGTCAAGCGTGGGTTCATGGGTTCAAGCCCTGCATAGGGCTCTGTGTTAACAGCTCAGAGCCTGGAGCCTGCTCAGATTCTGTGTCTCCCTCTCTCTCTGACCCTCCCCTGTTCATGCTCTGTCTCTCTCTGTCTCAAAAATAAATAAATGTTAAAAAAAATTAAAAAAAAAAAAAAGGCCATATATGAAAAACCTACAGAAACATGGTACTCAATGGGGAAAACTGAGAGCTTTTTCTCTTATGTGAGGAGCAAGAGAAGGATGTCTACTCTCACCACTTTTATTCAATATAGTATTGGAAGTCCTAGCCACCTAATCAGATAACAAAAATAAATTAAAAGCATCTAAACTGGTAAGGAAGAAGTAAAACGTTCACTATTTGCAGTTGATATGATACTGTATTGAGAAAACCCTAAAGACTCCACCAAAAAACTAGAACTGATAAATGAATTCAGTAAGGTCACAGGTTACCAAATGAATGTGTGCAAATCAATTGCATTTCTATAAACTAATAATGAAGCAGTAGAAAGAGAAATGAAGAAAACAGTCCCATTTACAATTGCACCAAAAATAATAAAATACCTAGGAATAAACTTAACCCAAGATGTGAGAGACCTATACTCTGGAAACTATAAAACACTGATGAAAGAATTTGAAGAAGACACAAATATAGAAAGACATTCCTTGCTTAGGGATTGTAACAACAAATATTGTTAAGATGTCCACAGTACCTGAAGCAATCTACAGATTTAATGAAATCCCTATAAAAATACCATCAGCATTTTTCAGAGAACTGTAACAAACAATCCTAAAGTTTGTATGGGACCTTAAAAGACCCCTAATAGCCAAAGCAATCTTGAAAAATAATAAAACTGTACGTTATCACAATTCCAGATTTCAAGTTATACCACAAAGCTGTAATCATAAAAACAGCGTGCTATTGGCAAACATGCACAAAAATTCCTACATGGAAAGACCAATGGAACAGAATAGGAAACCCAGAAATAAACCCACTATTATATGGTCTGTTAATCTTTAACAAACAAGGCAAGAATATGCAATGGGAAAAAGACAGTTTCTTTCACAAATGGTTCTGAGAAAACTGGACAGCTACATGCATAGAATGAAACTGGACCACTTTCTTACATTGTATACCAACAAACAAACAAACAAACAAAAAAACCCACCTCAAGATGGATTAAGGATCTATATGTGATACCTGAAACTATGAAAATCCTGCAAGAGAACACAGACAATAATTTCTCTGAATTTGGTCATAGCAACATTTTCCTAGCTAGGTCTCCTACAGCAAGGGAAATAAAAAGCAAAATTAAGCTGTTAGGACTATATATAAATAATGAGATTCTGCATAGCAAAAGACACTACCAACAAAACTAAAAGACAACCCATTGAGGGGTGCCTGGGTGGCCCAGTTAGTTGAGCATCAGACTTCAGCTCAGGTTGTGATCTCACAGTTCCTGGGCTCAAGCCCCACATCAGGCTCTGTGCTAACAGGTTACACAGAGCCTTGACCCTGCTTTGGAATCTGTGTCTCATTCTCTCTCTGCCCCTTCCTTGTTTGCACTCTGTCTTCCTCAAAAATAAATAAATGTAAAAAAAAAAATTAAAAAGATATGTGCAAAAAAAAAATGCACTGAATGGGAGAAGATATTTTCAAATGACATAGCCAATGAAGAGTTAGAATCCAAAATATATAAAGAATTTATACAAAGGAACATCCAAAATCAAATAATCCAATGAAAAATGGGCAGAAGACATAAAGAGCTATTTCTCCAAAGAAGAAGTAAAGATGGCCAACAGACACATGAAAAGATGCTCAACATCATTCATCATCAGGGAAATGCAAATCAAACTACTATGAGATATCACTTCACACCTGTCAAAATGGCTAAAATGAAAAGAAACAAAATTTGTTGAGAATGTGGAGAAAAACGAACTCTGGTGCACTGTGGGTGGGAGTGCAAACTGGTGCAGCCACTGTGGAAAAAGAATATGGAGGCTCCTCAAAAAGTTAAAAATAGACCTGCCCTATGATGCATCAATCACACTCTTGGGTATTTAAGTAAAGAATACAAAAACACTAATTTGAAAAGATATATGCACTCCTATGTTTATTGAAGCATATTTACAATAGACAAATATGGAAGCAACCCAAGTGTCCACTGATAGATGAATAAAGAAGTGGTGTGTGTGTGGTTGTGTGTGTGTGTTTACAAAGGAATGCTATTGAGCCATAATAAAGAATGAAATCTTGCCATTTGCAACAACATAGATGGATCTAGTGAATTAAATCAGAGAAAGACAATTACCATATGATTTCACTCATACGTGGGATTTAAGAAACAAATTATTAAAGGAAAGAAAAAAAAGACAACCAAAACCAAGACTCTTAACTATACAGAACAAACTGATGGTTATCAAAAGCAAGATGGGTGAGGGGATGGGTGAATTAGGTGAAGGGGATTGAGAGTACACTTATCATGATGAGCACTGAGTAATATATAAAATTGTTGAGTTATTATATTGTAAAACTGAAACTAATACAACACTGTGTTAACTATACCGGCATCAAAATTAAAAAACAAACAATAAGTAAATATGATATTTAAGGTTCCAGCTAAGATAATATGAATAAAAGTCTATGTAACTAATTAGTTAACAGGGAAATGGATGAACTGAAATTTATCAGTACAAAAGAATATAAATAGGAAAAATAGTAAAGAATTGATGAGGAAGAAAAAGTACAGTAAGAAATTAACACCCAAATATATAACCAATCACACTGAATGTAAGTAAACTACATACTTCAATTAATATTTATCAATTTTCAAACCAAAATAAAAAGGAATAATTTTTGAATCCTGTTTCTATTCAGAGTAAACCTAAAATCAAGGACACATAAGGACTCTAAGGATTAAAGAAGATCAATCATGCAAATTCAAAGCAAAGTAGTACAGAATAAGGAGAAAGAAAGATTACAAAAAATAAAGAGAAAATTTTCTTGATAAATGATTAAATTCAGCAGGAAAATATAAAAATCTTATATGTTGCCAATAATATATTTGCCAACTACATAAGGTAAAAAAGATGACAGAAACAGGGAAAATAAATCAACAGCTACAAATAAAAATTTTAACCCCCAACTCTCTACTAATCAAACAAGTAAACAAAAACAAAACAGCAACAAAAACACCTATGTGTCCTTACAAGGATAGATAGTATTTGAATACTGTGATTCGTAATCTTTTCTAATTGAATGTCTAAAGTACTGCACTCAAAATTACAGAAATCGTTCGTATCAAGTGGACTTGAAATATTTACCCAGGGTGGCTCAGTCCCTTAAGCATCTAACTTAGGCTCAGGTCATGATCTCATGGTTTGTGGGTTTGAGCCCCGTGTCAGGCTCTGTGGTTACAGCTAAGAGCCTGGAGCCTGCTTCAGACTCTGTGTCTCCCTCTCTCACTGACCCTCCCTGCTCATTCATTCATTCATTCATTCCTATTCTCTTTCTCTCTCTCTCCTTCTCTCTCAAAAATAAATAAATAAATATTTTTAAAAAATTACCCAAAATGTCCAAAGGCTGGGCCATAAAGCAAATCTCAACACATGCAGAGTATGACTTCCTAACACAATGGAATTCAACCATGGGGGGAAAAATAGTCAACTAAAATCATCCCTATGTATTGGAAATGAAGCCATACATTTCTAATTAGTCCATGGGAAAAAGAATAAAATCACAAAGGCAATTAGCACATTTTTAAAATGGATGATACTAAAATCCTGACATGGCAAACCTTGTGCTAACACAGTGTCCACAGGAAAAAGAACCTTAAATGTCTGTATTGAAAAAACACAAATGCTAAAAATCAGTCATCTAAGCACCCACTTCAAAGAAGCTACAAGCGAATAGAAATCTAAAAACTAGCCGAAAGGTCAAAATATAGTATAGAATATAATGCAATTGAAAACAGGTACGATAGTGAAATTCAACTAAACAAAAGCTGTTTGTAAAGATGAATAAAGTTTCTTTGTAAAGATGAAATGGTGCAAGGAGGTACAAGTTACCAATATCAGAAATGAGGAAGGGGACATTATTACAGACTCTATAGATGTTAAAAACATAATAATTGCACATTATGAATGTATTTATGCCGATAAAGTTTAAGCTACCTTATGAAATAAGCTAGTAAGTTAAAAATGTAGTGTTTACAAACTGGCATAATTATGTCTATCACTTTCTCTACTGAATAAATTGAATCCATAGTTACTAACTTCTAACACATAAACCGTCATGCCCAAATGAACCAGACACAAACTTTATCAGAGAGAAGTAAAAAAGGGAGCATTTTCTATTTCATGTCACAAAGGCAGCCTAATCTGAATGCTAAAAGCTGATGAGCATATTACAAGATAAGATATTTAACAATCTGCTTCTCATAAACAAAATCCTAGGTAATATACTAGCAAATCAATACCACTAATGTAAAAATATAATACTCCAGGGAATAGAAGGACAGGTTATAACTTTCAAAAAATCTATTAATGTGAATTAAAATATTGAGAGAAAAAAAACCTAAAAACCTATCATCAATCTCAGTAGATGCAGAAAAGTGTATACATCCATCTCTTGATCATGAGAAAAAGCCCTTTGCGCACTAGAAATAGCAGGGAATTTAGCCTGATAAAGGATAGCCACACACACACACAAAAAAAAAAAAAACCCAAAAAAACAAATATGAGACTTAATGGTATAAAAGAATGAATGCTTTCTCCCTGAAATTGGAAATGAGATGTGTGTCTACTGTTGCTACTTTATTCAATTATACTGAAGGTTTTAGCCAGTACAGTAAGATACAAGAAACAAAAGTGAAAATATTGGAAAGGGAGAAATAAAGTTGTTACTCTTCATAGACATCATGATTGAGTGCATAAAAATGAAAAAAAAATAAGTTTACATCATCAATAGTTATAATCAGATATTTTAGTAATAGAGAAAATAAAGATACTACTTATACTAGTAAAAAGACTTCAACTAAATAGTAACAGGATATAAAGAATGATGTGTAAGACCTCTAAACAGAAAACTACAAAATTTTAGTGAGAGAAAGTAAAGAATTTGTGTCTACTAAAAAAGTGAAAAATCAAGCCACACAGTGTGAGAAGGTATTGTGATACACTGTCTAGCAAAGGACTCATAGTCATAACATATAATGTGCCTATTAATCAGGAAACCTAAATAACCCACTACAAAATCTTCATAAAAGAAGATATACGGGTAGTCGGGTTAGCATAATAGATTCTTAGCACCAAATCATCAGGATATTGCAAATTAAGATCTAAGTGAAATAAAATTACACACCTCTACATTGGCTAAAATTAAAAATTAGTAATGAATTGCTGACTTTGCCAAGTATCTTTCAACATTTGAAGAAGCCTGAACTTTTTACTCATTGCTGGTCAAAGTATAAAGTGGTACATCTCATTAGAAAAATATTTGAACACACACTCGTACTGAAAGGATGTGTGTCCTATCACCTTTCACTCTGTTTCTAAGTATGCCGTGAATTCATGTATTTGTGCACCAAAAGATATACAGAACTGATTTATAGTACTTTCAAATAGCCTGAAACTGAAATATCCCACATTTTTACCAGAAAGAGAATAAATAAAATTGTGGTATATTTATACAATGAAATCATTTTCCATGTAATAGGAAAAATAAACTACAGCTACATGCAACTACGGAAGCTAAAGAAGCCTATTATACATTAATTTAATTTTTATAAAGTTGTGAAGAAGGCAAATTAATGTAGTATTAAGTTACAGAAGAGGTTACCCAAGGATCATAATGACTGACATGGGGCACCTGAGAGGCTTTGGGGGAGCTGGTTATACTGGATGTCTTGGTCTGGATGGTGGTTATATGGGTTTGTTAATTTTATAAAATTCTACTGGAATAAAACCTTAAGAGTTATATGCTTTATTGTTTGCATAGCTGACTTCCAACTACCAAAGTTGTCCCTACACAAAAAATGTAATGGAGCCATCCCAGGAACTTTGAAAAAAAATATATGACTATTAGGTTTCTATATATAAATTCACTAATAGAAAATTTCATGATAATGGAAACGTCAAACCTTTTTTTTTTAATATATTGTTGATTGGCTTATTATGGTCTTGTATTCTGTGGGGAGTGATTCATACTGAAATTGATATGATGTTTTAAGATTATGTTTTATAAGTACTATATTTTAAAAAGCCTGTGGGGAATAATTAGTTTTGTTCCTATTTGTTTCTTTACTTGTTGGTCAGACTGCCCTGCATTCACATTTTAGCTTTACCACTTCCTGGCTTTGAGTAAATATGAACGAGATGACTAAAGTCCATATAATATACCCTTTTTTAAGACTCCTTGGATGTTCAAGAATTGATACTTCTTTACTACATACTATATTTCACTCATATAGGTGGATTTCAGACCTTACATACCCAGAGACTAGATTCATATTTGAGACATAATATTCTTCACAGTAACCCAACAAACACCAAATATATGGTATATACCAGATCATGCAATAAATGCTGGGCAGTTTACAGTATCAGTTTTCTTCTCTAATAAAGTGTGTTGTTTTGTGTGCATGCATGTATGAACGCATGTCTATGTATTAAGGCATAATTGTTATTGTAAGCTGGTACTGAATGTTCATTTAAACTGAATATTGGATACATCTATGTATCAGTCCCTCTGAAAGTGTGTCTCCTTAATTAAGATTTGAATATATAAGGGATTTAAACTCAACTGCATTGTAAAAGTAACTTCAAGAATTTCAGTTCCAATAATCTTGAATCAATCCTATTTGAAATAATTAGAAGGAAAAGAAAAACCACTGAGGATTTGGTAATAGAGGCATAATGCAATTTTGTTGGCAAAGTAAAATGAGAGATTTTTGCAAAGACTTACTTAGATTATCAAAGAGGACATGGGAGTTATAAACTCAACACAAAATTTTATTTCCTTATCTGTTACAGTTGGTAGAAACAGGAGATGGGTGAGAAGGCTAGAAAGATGTATTTAGGACCGTACAAAGAGAAAGTCATTATTTGGGTCATAAATTGAGCAAAAGTGATACACAAATCTAAAACAAAACAAACAGAAAACCACATATGCATGTACACATGTGTACAACAACAAAACGAAAAGAATGTAGACAACAGAAGAAAACAAATTTGTAAGCCTGCACAATTAAAAGTAGGTAATAGTTACAATCAGATACCACCTCACACTGGTTAGAGTGGCTAAAATTACCAGCTCAGGAAACAACAGATGCTGGCGAGGATATGGAGAAATGGGAACCCTCTTACACTGTTGGTGGGAATGCAAACTAGTGCAGCTGCTCTGGAAAACAGTGTGGAGGTTCCTCAAAAACTAAAGATAGAACTACCCTACAACCCAGCAATAGCACTACTAGGAATTTATCCAAAGGTTATAGGAGGGCTGATGCATAGGGACACATAGACCCCAATGTTTATAGCAGCACTTCCAACAATAGCCAAATTATGGAAAGAGCCTAAATGCCCATCAACTGATGAATGGATAAAGAAGATGTGATTTGTATGTACAATGGATTACTACTTGGCAATGAGAAGGAATGAAATCATGCTATTTGCAGCAACGTGGAAGGAACTGCAAGGTATTATGCCTTGTGATATCAATCAGTCAGAGAAGGACAGATATATGTTGTCACTCATGTGGATTTGAGAAACTTAACAGAAGACCATGGGGGAAGGGAAGGGAAGGGAGAAAAATAGTTACAAACGGAGAGGGGGGGAGGCAAACCATGAGACTCGTAAACACAGAGAACAATCTGAGGGTTGAAGGTGGGTGTGGGGATGGGGGAGAGGGGAAAATGGGTGATGGGCATTGAGGAGGGCACTTGGGATGAGCCCTGGGTGTTGTATGTAAGCAATGAACCACAGGAATCTACCCCCAAAAACCAAAAGCACACTTTACACACTGTGTTAGCGAATTTGACAATAAATTATGTTAAAAAAATAAAAAACAAAAAGTAGGTAATAATTTATAGCAGATATTGAGAAAAATGGACAATAGCTCATTCTCATTAGTATTTACTTTTCACTTATAAATGGACATAGATGTCTTCACTTAGAATGTGACTATCAAAGTTTTACACTTAATAAAAATATAGAATGCAAGAACTTCAAAAGTTAGTTCTCACCTCAATGGTTTGAAAACTTTTTCCTAGGAGATCATAATTTTACAAGCATAAATTACTTAGTTTTAAGGACCTCAACCCTTGATCGGAGTAAACAGATAATGAAGGTTAATGCAGATAGACAGGAAAAGGGTGGAGTGGAGTACCTGCCACATGTTTAGGCAGGACTCTGTAATTTCTAGGTTCACGTAAGATGCATCTAATAAATAAGAGGGCTACACATTTTCTGCCCCTTTGGAGAGTGTCTGAAAATGGTGTAGCCAGGTAGCCTGCTTTCTAGCAGGTGGAAAAACAGACAGGGTCAGTGATGACTTGAGCCAAAGTCACCCTTTGGAGTTATTTTCTCCAGAGAGTTTAAGCCATTTCAAAATGTCTAAGTCCACAACTCCATCAGCAGAGAGCATTTCTCTCCCTTTACCGCGAATGCTCCTATTTAGGTAATAGAAAAGTAGAACTTACAAACTTTGTTTATTTGATACTAAAGCCTCCATCTGATTTAAGTTCTATTTAATTCTAAACTATTCTGTAAATATGCCAGATTTTTAAGGAGTAAAACAGAGTGTCTCCTCTTTATAGTCTGCCTTGCTGAAATTTTCACAATCGTACAATAAAAAATTATGAAAGTTCTGGTGGTCAACTCCTCCCTCAATACATTCTAGAAGGCAGAAATTTATTGGTGTGTATTGGAGGGAGTCAAAAGACTGAACCAACAATCAGTGCTGTTGCCCTGATAGTGAAAGGGTAACACATAAAAATAATATCGTCAAGAGAATCACCTAACAAAAATATCCCCAGTAGCATTTCTCCCATGCTGGTATCCACTGGTTTATTATATCCTAAGTTGCTCCTATTTAATAACCTATTGATTGGTAGACCATCCACTAGCAATTTAGAAATTATGTCATCAATGGGCATAATAGACCTCAAAAAGTTTTATATTTAGTCACTAGGCAGCCTAAGTCTGCTCCTGAAATTATTTACCAAGACTTCCTTAAACCTTCTTATCAGTTTTGTTTTACATTTCCCAACTTGCTATATTTTTCTATCACATATTCAGTTCACATCTTCCTATTTTATAAACTTCCACTGTTCCTCTCATCCCTATTCAATTATAAATTCTCTTACTTTGCATTCCCCTGTTGACTGTAATTTACCGCTCATGGCTTCCACCCTTCTACTTGTAGAAGGCTCAAGAATTATTTATTGAGACCCACCAGTATATCTAAATTTGTCAAATCATTTTTTTCTCTCTTATAGTCTGAAAAGGAGAGGCTGTTTATTTCAATCGATGTCTGCAAAAACAGCTCATGGAAACTAGTTAGAAGCAAATTCCCAAGTAACTTAGACTTGGCAGGATTCCATTACCTTTGATTATAAAAGGGCAAAATTAATGGGCAATTCATGAGGCTCTGTGACAGAGAGGTGACAGGAAGTCACTACGATTCAAATGGTAGAAGTCAAGGAGTTGTTTACACTAGGTGCCATTTCACTTTTTTCTTCCATGGTACGTGAAAACAGTCTGACTTTTGTGGCCAATTCAAACAGGCTTTTCCTTCCAGACCACTTTGTCCTATCTCTTGTGTTTAGAAAATTAATCTTTAATGAATGCTAATCAAGTTTCTAATTATAATATCTTTATATTTAATGTTTGTGTATCAGATGAAAGGCAAACATTTTGGGGCCAGTCACAAAGGACATGAATTATTTCCTCAGAAGCTTATCTAATTAATTTTATTGCTCTATAGTATCTTTAAAATTTGAATTGCCATCATTTCATTAATTTAGATAAAAGTGAATCTTCAGCATTTAAATATGACACTTGCAATAATTTCAATCACGCATGTTCATCTAATGTAGATAGTGGAAACACATTTTGGGAATATTTTGGGGACGTGAGGCACTAGTTTTCTTATTTTATTGTGTTTCTTCCTATTTTAACAGTTTCAAGAAATAATCAGAAATTTCTGGGACAGCCATATACTTAGAAAAACAAAATAAACCAATGGTAACTTTGCTTGCCTCTCTGCTTTATGGTAACATTTTAAAATTGTAAATTTCATCAAGAAATAGTTCAACGGCTTCACACTAATCACATGATACAGCTCATACTCATCAACATATACCAGAAGACTTCCTGATATGGCCTTAATTCTGTGTCCTGGCATCACCACCAGCTACTTCTCTGGATGCACTCAAAATTTGGGCTACTGATGTACTGGTGATGGCATGGTCTCTAGGCTTCTGGGCCTTTTCATATGCGGCTGATTCTATCTAAAATATCTGTACATCTTTGTTTACCTAGGGTACATCTACTCATTTAAAGCTAATTCAAAGTTTATTTCCTTGTTTAAATCGTTCCTATGACTATAGCACAAGGTCTCTGCCTCCTGTGTTCTTCTGCAGCATTTTGTAAAGGAATATTTTGTAGAATAGATGAAGGTATAAAACCATTATAATGTATCTCCTAGATTACTGTGGTCTCCTTGATTGTAAGAGCTTTGTCTTAGTAACTGGCAAAAGAGAGGACACTATTTATTGGATAGCTAAAGAGAAGAAAATGAAAGAATAAATGAATGACTGACAAAAGGGTGTTATCGAAAATCTCAGGAGGGAGTTATGAGCTTTTTAAGCCTCTTCAAGTTTATATGTTATGTTGAATAAATTCAAAGAAGCAGCTAAAAACAACTGAATTATTTTCATTTATGTTTGCTTTCTAGGACAGGAGCAGGTTTGTGATAGTATCATCCTATTTAGTCACAAATATCCTAGCTTTTGAGAAAATGGAATATAGGGGCTTATATGGTGGTCCACAAAAAGATATATCTCGGTCCTAACCCCAGGAACCTGTGAATGTGCTATTTGGAAAAAGGGGATTTGGAGATGTGATGAAGTTATAGATTTTAAGATGAGATCATCCTTAATTAGCTGGGTAGGCCCTAAATATAGTAATAAGTGTTCTTATTAGAGACAGAAAAGTAGAAAACATGGCATGATAAAAAATAGCCCTGTGAACATCGAGGCAGACATTGGAGTTCTTCAACTACAGCCGAAGAATGCCATGGCTGATCTGTCTCCAGCAAGTAGCAACAACTTCCAGTATCTTGAGATAATCATTGGGCTTGATCTTTTCCACATTCCTTTACAAATGACATCCATTCTTCCTGAAAGATTCAGAGCTCTCTGCTTTATGTTTCATCTTCCTGCCCATCCCAAGACAAAATGATTCAGCCATGGCTTGCCAAGTGACACTCTGCTTTAGGAGTGGAGTGCCCTGTGTGGGTGGAGTATGGTAGAGAAGAGTAATAGCCTTCAGTCTTCTTGGTTCATTTCTCTCAGCATGAAATTTCCCCTCATGAGACTTGGCCAGGAAGATCAGGGCCCAGGATTCTCAATGACATTGTTTCAAATGTGTAAGTGTGTCCCATGAGTAGGGACTTGGTGGAAAAAGGCAGCCCCCAACCAGCAATTGCCCCAAACTTAGTGTAAGCAACAGGTATATGAGCAGGATAAGAAACACTAATGTCCTGGGTATATATCCCTTGACTAGTAGCTTGGGGAAGAAGGACTCCTGTGTTCTTGGTTGTGTTTGTCCAGAGTAGATTTCTCATCTTCCTGAACTACAAGGGTAAGAGGAGTAAGCAGGTATTGGTTCAAATGCCACAGGATTCTCTTACCAACATTTCTGTTTTCTTGAATAAGTATTTTTACTTGTTGTATGCACTTAGGATGGTTAAGCATCCAACTTGATTTCAGGTCAGGACATGATCCCAGGATCATGGAATCAAGCCAAACATTGGGCTCTGCACTGAGCCTGTAGCTTGGTTAAGATTCTCTCTCTTTAAATTAAAAAAATAAATATATGGGGGCACTCGGGTGGGTACCATTCATGGGTTCAAGCTTTGAGTCAGTCTCTGTGGTGAAAACTCAGAGCCTGGAGCCTACTTCAGATCCTGTGTCTCCTTCTCTTTCTGCCCCTCCCCCACTCATACTCTATCAAAAATAAAGAAAAAATTTTAAATTAAATGTATGTTTTTTTTATTTTTTTATTTTTTACCAGTTTTTATGGGCAATGGGATAGTGGTATTCCTCATGTTGGCATGCCACAAGTAAAACAGTAAAAAACAAAAAACAAAAAACAAACAGAAACAACCTGAATTGTGTGTTTAAAAGACTTTTGGGAAGAGATGTAGTTTGGTGTGAATCTTAAAGGATAACAAGGAATTCCACAGTTATAAAGAGAAGAGATTATATTATTTTGTTAGTGCTTACATAATAGGTAATGGACAGTTAACCCTAAGTCTACAGAAATTCTAAACATCCAGTAGCATATCATTTTTCAGTGCCAGGGGGGTACAGTTTAGATTTTCTTTTAATAAGGTATACTGTAAACTACAAAGTCAAAAGCAAACACCTAAAAATATATTGAATTCAACTATATAATAAAACGTGAATTTAGTGAATTTGGGAGAAGAGAACATCGGCTTTAGCCTAATTATCCTTTGCCAAAATTCTGAGAGGAAAAAAATCTGTGTATGCATGTTTGCCTGTTAGGTGTGTGTGTGCAGTCTAAGAGAGAAAACAGAGTATCGGTTGGTAGACTTGACCAATCAGCCATTGCCCATGAACCTGACTCAAGGTTAACATTTCCTCACTTTCCAAGAAGCAAAATCATACTAAAAGGAATCAGATAGTTTTTCTTTATACTTAAGTTTCCCAAGACTGTGCACTTATATTTCAGTCTATTCTGTATGTGCTATTTATTAAACATATATGGATCACTCATTGTTAGGTCAAGAGAGGTAGATGACAAAAATCTAATAGAAGTCTCTTGTCATCATTTATATACACAAGAGTTGGTCTCTGATGGGGAACAGAGAAAATGAATGTTATGTAAGTAAATAACTGATCAATAGTTCATAAAGTTGGGATCCAGAGAATTACAAAATAAAATTAATCAGTTTAAGGGGTTCAACTTGGGTGCAATAGCACCTTGAACAAAAATACGGAATTTAAACTGTTCCGACTCTCAGGGAGGTTTGAAAATTATTATACAAGTCTGAGAATGTTCATGATAGATCCCTTTTGGTATGTGGTATTTGTACTCAACCTTCAAATAGTGGTCACTCATGAGATAAAGATTTAGAATAAGCCTGTAAGTATTCTTGAAGAAATGGCAGTGATTAGTTACCTTGATATGCTTTGTTTTTGAAGTTCATCAGTACTATACTATGCAAAGGTTTCATGTTTGGGAGACCGCAACTACATCTTCGAGTTAAGTTTTAACTGAATAATCTTGGTAAAAGCTTATTATCCTTTGAAGGGCAGTCTCCCATCAAAGTATGGGAATATCATTGAATTTAATGTAACTCCTACTTAGATTCGATACAGTTATAATTTACTTAGGACTGAAGAGATCTACTTATGCGAAATATCTCTTATTGCATATACTAAACAGTATGCATGGTACTGATCATGCTGACAATTACAAAGTGCAAAGGCTAAAATGCCCTTGACTACGTGCCTAATAGTATCTGAGCACTTCCTGTTTTCTCTTATTTCTAACAATTCAGAAAATAAAGTGTTCAGTTTTTCAGTTTTGATTTTATCAGGAATAAAAGAAAGTTAAGTAATTTTTTCAGGATCATGTAGGTGGTACAAGGCAAAGCTGGGGCCCCACACATTGCTGTGTAGTACAAACACTATATGCCCTTTTCTCTCTAGCAGCTGCTATCTAGCTCACGGTCCAGCTAGAAGAGAGGTGGTGTATTTCAAATACCTTACACCTTATTTATTCACCTTACATAAGTAGACAAAACATAAAATGTAAGTTCCTTGCCTTAGGGTCATGTAATGTTTTTAAAAAAAACTTCTCTTTCCATTCAAACTAGAGAGATCCATAGTTCCTCTCTCAATGAACCAATTCATTCATTAGACCTAAAATAGGAAAAGCAAAGGGATTCATCAGGTGAGACATTTAAGGCCATTGGCTTGATTTTGGGGAATGAGGTTATGTTCCATGACTGAGGCGGTGGGGATTCCACAGGATAATATTCATCCATCCACAGTTAATCAAATTAGAATATTGGAGAGTAGCCATCCTAGTTAACTAAATTTAAATCTTGCAACACTGCCAGTGGGTTTAACCAACTATAAATTTGTAACATGGCTAGGATTATTGGTTGTGTGCTTTACAAGTATTTTCATAATAGAAGTATTTTCTTATTTCACACACAAAAAAGAGTGAAGGTTTTAGAGATCTGAATTTAATCAATTATCACCAAGAAGGCTTTGAAGTATCAAATCCAAGTGTGTTTCTTCATATTCAAAAGCCTTACATGTCCCCCCTCTTGCCTTACATATAAATAGTGCCATAGAAACACAAATACTTGGCCATCACCAATGCATTCTGTATAATTTACAAGAGATCAAAATATTATTACATGGTACAAACTGTATGGCATTTATTACAAGTGAAAAATCATCACATAGCCGAAGTCAGCAATATATTAGACCAGATTTCTGTGCATATGTGTGTGCGTATGTAACTTTTTAAATTTAAGGACTGAGGATTAAGGATTATGTATTAAATTCTCTGCTGTTGGAATTGACATGAAAAGATTACAAGATTATTATCTGTTTACACTGATGAAAATCTTTATGAAAATGACAATATTAAAATGACTTAGCCTTAGCTTATCCAAAAAGATTCCAAGGTCAGTTTTTAATAAAAAAAATTCATAAAAAGTAGGCTTCCCCATCTTTAATGTTATCTTGTTTACCATTGTTAAAGACATTCTCTTAACAATTGACTTGGTTCTGGCCTTTTCCTGGGTTTTTGATGTTCACCTTTAGTATATAGCCAGTCAAATATGGTAATAGCACAAAAATGGCTTGTGTTCTACCCAGGAGAAACAAAGAGATAAATCTTTGTTCCACACAGCGCTTTTTTCTTTTGTATAATGGATTTTATCATTAACATAAAGCTTTCTTCATCAAGGAAACCTCTTTTAAGTTTTTCAGACATGGTCATTGTAAAGCGAAGCTCCAGCAAATGGTGTTTGAAGTAATAATTTCTCCTTTTTTTAAGCAGTCAAGCACGTGCTATTTTTCCTTATTGAATGGTCAGATTCCATAATCACTATGTTGAAAACACCCTAATTAAGGGAAGTAGAAACAGACACACATGCTTTCAAGAAGAAAGTTGAGTTGCACGGTAAAAATGAAATACCCTCAATGCTGATGTTATTTTTTCCTTCCCATAGGGAACCACAGTCAGATATCACGAGTGCCTGTTGCTATTAAAGTGCTGGATGTCAATGACAACGCCCCTGAATTCGCATCCGAATATGAGGCATTTTTATGTGAAAATGGAAAACCCGGCCAAGTAAATATCTCCATGTTGTTAATGCTGAATATGTTTGTATACAACTGTCTCATATTTAATTAACCTGCATTATAGTGAGCATCTCATCATTTATGGTTTTCAAAGTCACAAGCAGGAAACACCCAAATGGGAACAGAAAAGGAGCATTTTTCTTTCTCAGATGTTTGTTAAATCTCCCTACTTATGACCACATTGGCTCCTGAAGTCGAACAACCTACTGGGCCATGAACCCAGAGCCAAACAACCATCTTAAAATATCTCAGGCTAAGATCTTAGAGAGGTGGGGACAGAATTTTAACCTTCCAATGACAGGAAGCAGGAGAAAAAGTTCATGGGGAGGGCCCTTCAGTTTCATATCAATCATAGGAATACTACTTAAGGGTGAAACCCAGCAAGACCAGTTGTAGAAAGCTAATTTTGAAATCTATAAATAGTGTAGATTTATTTAGATCAACATAGGATGAACTATATGTTTTAGACATGCAAGGAAAGCAACTGAATATTTTATGGATTAATCAAAACTTTTTTTTTTAAACCTGTCTTCTGTAGCAGAGATAGGGACAATGGAGACAGACAAAAACAGAGAGGAAGGAAAAAAAAAAGGGAAGGAGGGAGGGAGGGAAGGAGGGAGGAAGAGTGAACAACACAAAGAGAAACAAAACCTGCTCTACTCTGAATGTCAAAATGGAAATAGTCTATGTAAAGTTCTAAAAAACACAAATGTAATAGATTTATTTTAACAAGGTGCCAAAGTACTGTATGTTTAAGAAATTTATCATTTTTCAACTTCCTAATTTATTTCTGGATGGTGACATTTTAATTTAAATAAACAGCAGCTGACAGCATGACACTGGAGTTGTTAATCCAACTATTCTTGTGCCTCATGTGGGTGTTAGGAATTAAACTTACTATTTGCCGAGTAGCTTACCTGACAAGAGTTAGATATTTTTTTCCACCTAAAGAGAGGACTAACACTGTAGCCCTATACTTTTATTTCATTATTTCACAATGCTCCTGTACAATAGGGGACATTTTCCCCTCGACTGCTCTCATGTATCTGAAGGATTAGCCTCATTTCCATCTCCCAAAAAGAGACACAAATACATGCGTGCACACACACACCAAGTACAGCTAAAATTCTAGCAATAAAACTGATTAATTTCAAACATCTACGGGTCATAAATATGGTTATCAAAATATTCATTTTTAGCAGCGATACACTTTTTTAAAAATATTCTAACATTAACTTAAATGTTTCCTAATTTCATCATGTGGAATTGCCCTTTAGCCTATCTTTTGAACATTTTCATCTGTTATCATTTGAAGGTGGAATGTGTGTGTGTGTGTGTGTGTCTGTGTCTGTGTATACACGGACACACACACACACACACACATATATATATACAGACATATATATAGTAGTAAATATCATTTAGCTAAGTTAGTATTGAGCTGGCAAAGAAAGTTTGATCAAAATTTATGCAGGTTAGTTTCAAGGATATGGTTGTGTGGGCCAGATCGTTGCTGGGGTAATATAGCCAATCACAGACTTCTACACCAGACATTGTTGATCACACAGAATGTATCTAATGCTTTAGAATTTAAATAAAACCCCATTTTCATGCAAAACTCACCACACAAGTTCAGAGAGTCAATGGCATTGAGATTTCAAAAATTCCACATTGGCTTCACTTGTGATACTGACCTTTGGACCTCTAGGAATCTGGAGATTTATCCTATGGATTTTGACTATTTCTAAGGTTTTAATGATTCCTCAGCAGTTTTTATACTCAGGAAAAAAAATGCATTGTTTCATCATCTTTCCTATGCAAGATCAAAATAAAAAAAAGTTGATTCTTTGTTTTATGATTTTTGCATATCAAAATGAATGACTCATTCTGTGAAGAAATGCTTATGTTGTGTATCTGTCCACTGCCACTAAATTATCCTCAAGTGAACGTGTTTAGGTACGTTTATTAGAGTTCATATTAACATGAAGAAATCAGATTTTTGACTGTTCACCTAAGTTTTGGACATAGGACTGGTCGATACACATGAAGTTGTTCAAACAACTCCTGAATTCCTTGAATCCTCTGTGCTAGTCACAACTCATGTAATTCATTACACCATTAGTAGGCCACTTTTAATGGCTCAAGTATCTTATTTTTATACTTAACATTTTCCAAAATTAATTGTTATCAACATAAATTTGTTATCAACATAAACACTAGTGTGTTTATGTAACTTCAACATACACATTTTCAGTCATTTCTCATAATGCTACACAACCTCTGACTTTGAAATCAGAATATTCATTATGAGGTGATAACACACTCATGAAAAACAAATGCCAATAGCTGAATGAGCACTAAATTCATAGTTCTATCAATATTTTCAACCATTAATGTCTGCTTTACAACAGCCTGAGAAAAAGGAATGTGGAGGACTCTGAAATGTCTGGTTTGTCCGGAAGGTATGGACTTAAGGCTAAAATCAAAGAGGATCTACTTCCTGGGAAATGAGGCAGCTGGGGATCATTGGGAATAATTAAGAGCAAGCCACTGCAACACTCAGTCTGTAAAAACCTCCTGGACTGAGAGAGCCTCTACAAAGAGGTTTTTAAAACATCTCACAAAATGAGAACCAGTATCAACAAAACACAGACAACTCTACTGTACTTGACCACTCTTTTCCACTAATTGGACTCCTTAAAGAATAAAAAAAAAAAAAAGACTAAATAAAAACTTTCACCAAGGAAGGAGGGACAACACTTTCCTCCTCTCTGGAAGTACATCTCCAATACATGATACATCTATGCTGAAACTGTTATAGGTTCTTTGAAAGTAGAATTGGAAATCATGTCTGCTTCTAAAACCTTTTCATTATTATTAAGTGACAGAGGACATTTTCTTCAATTTATTTCCTAAAGAGAGGAACCACCACCCATAACAGGAAAAGTCCATAGTCCATATTATACAAAATCATGGTGCATCCCTTTTCATTAGAATCATCTGAAATAATTGCTCCATTAGATAATTAATAAAGTATTTTCTGTTGCTCATTACTTCTATTTTAGAAAAATTTCCCCAATAGTTCTAGGTAATTTATCTCAAGTCACAAGTTTTAAGATGACAAATATGTATCCTTAGTCTCCAACTCAATCATATCACGATACAATCATTTACAAATTACTTGGCTCTCAGTTTAACAGTAAGAATAAAAAAGATTCCTTCCACTGACTCCTCTCTAATGGCCAAAACAGAAATGATGGTATGGTTTAAAGAGTTCAAAATTAGAAAATATATAACTAATAGTTCATGTGTATAATAGGATGATGGTAGGTTTGGGTCAGTCAGTAAATACTTATTAAACAGACAGAAACTATGTACCAGGACTTGGTGAGGTACTGGGGATTTAGTGGCAAACAATGCCCTAAACAACAGTCTTTTTCCCTTCTAGAGTTTTCTCTCTGGCAAACACGTAATAAAATTAGAAATGATAGAATTGCAAGAACATACCTCAAATCCTCTGGGCAGAAAGGAGGCTGAAGAGCTGAAGGGAAATGAAGCTATCTTACTGAAAAGACCTCTTAATATAGGACCTGTTCCACCAGAGACAGGAAACATCTATCAAGAGCTGAAAAGGAGTCAGCTGGGGATAAACCAGGTTCTCTCTGAAGAGAATGGTAATCTGGCTGGACGGGTGGAGGAACAGGTAACAGCTGTGGAGAAACCAGTATCTTCCTTCATTATGCTTGACAACAGCACACTCAGAACCAAACATGAAAAGAGAAATAGAGAGCTTTAGTGACCAGTGTTGGCTAGAGGGCCTTCCATAACTCTGTTCTACATCCTATCCCCTTGATAGGGTCTTTCTAGGATTTTATTTCAGATGCTAACCCCTTGCTTATCATACATACATAATTAGGATAATTTGCTCCAGATGGTTCATTGATGCAAGGACTACATTGAAAATGTTGTATTTCCAGGTATGAGTCAAGGTCTCTTATTTAGTCCCAGAGAATATTTTACTGTTTGAGGACTAGATGACAGACTGCTTCAGTTCTTTTTTCCTTCAGGGAGGAGCTTCCCTTTTTTACTGTAAATAAATCTAGTGGCATATAATTAAAGCTTCATCACCCTCTATAGAAGCTGAGGCAAGCTATTTGGCATCAATTATGTCTGGGATGAAAAAAAATGCTTTGGTTTACTTCTTCTAATCCCCTTTGTCTCTGACCAATACTGTAGCAATATGAAGTTGGCTTATCCTAGGAATGTCATAGGTCAAAAAATAAATAAATAAAAACTACAAAGAAAGGAAGAAAATAATATCCTATATTTCTAGATATGTATCTAGCTAATGCTTTGCATGTAATGAATATTCACTAAATTTTAGAATCATAGTTCTAATTCATTTCATTCAGCAGTGACAAATATTTCAATAACTAGCTTCTCAGATATTACCATGGAAACACTTGTTTTACTCACACAGTGCACAAACTAACCTCTTCAAATGAAAAATCACTTATTTATTTATTTACTGAACAACATTTTGTATTGCATCTACAAGATACTCTTGTAATATGACCCAGGGAAACAATGTAAAAAGGGCAAAAAAAGAATGTCCTGTCTAATGGAACTTAATGAGGAAGGGGACTTATTAAAAAAAAAAAAGTGGAATGAATACATAATATAATTTCAATTTTGAAAACTGGATTGAAGGAAACATTGGCACAACTAGGCAGAGGGGAAAAAAGAAAAAGCAGACCCTACTTTGTATAGTGTTGTCAGAGAAAGTTACTTTTTAAGTGAGTATCCTTTAAGCTGAATCTGAAAAAAAAAAATTAGAAAGGGCTAGACATTCAAGCAGTGGAAGCAAGAGACTTCTAGCCAGCACGATAAGCTTGGGCAAAGACCCTCAAGGGAGAAAGACCTTGGTTTGTTTGAAGAATTGAAGACCTCTGTGGCTAAGTGTAAGATTAAGAAGAATGTAATAAGCAACACTGAAACTGGACAAAACGCATTTTGAATAAAATGTACACACACATGCACAACACACACACACATGCATACATGCAATTAAGCAGGAAGAACATTTAATAGGCTGTAATTGCAAAAGATGTTGGTAAAAGATATTTATTAAACATAAACTATATACCAGGATTTGGTGAGGTACTTGGTGATCTAAGGTGGTAGCAGTTGAGATGCAGACAAGGAATTGTGAAAGCCGCATGCTTTCATGAATACCGTAATATAGACAAACATCCAACATACAATCAAAATCACTACTTCGGAGATTGGTGTTGGCAGCCACATTTTACTGATAAGGAGGCTGAGGCTGAAAAAGGGTGAGGGGCTTCCCCAAGGCCATGAAAAGTGGCATACATGGGTTTCAAGGTCTGTTCTTGAAGCGTCCAAAGTCCTTGCACTTTCTATGATCTTGCAGTGCTTCCCAAGGAAGCGGACTTTGAGATTCCATTGCCTGTGCAACAAACTTCTTAGAAATAAGATTGTGGTCAAGAGTGAGCATTTTTCAAAAGCGAAAAATGTCAACTCCTGTGACCCATAAGACACATTATCCAAAAAGCATTCCACAAAATCTTAAGAAAGAAAGCTTAGGGAGAAAAGTAAAAATAATTATCTGTTGATAAACACCAGAAATGAATGTGTTTGCTACTTTATTTATTTCTTTTAAAAATTTCTGTTGGCTTTTTTCTAATAAATATAAAACAGTGAGTCAAAAATATGGCATTTTATAACACTCATGAAACAATAAATTTAGGAGATTTAATTTTAACTCCCCTGCCAGCAGGCATTTTTCAGGATCTATCTGCATGCACAAGAGGGAGACAGGATTGATTTTAAAACAGATGAAATTGATAGCCTCAACAAAATGCATACAGTACTATTTTCATTTTGGGGGGTGTAGCTAGGAGATGGTAAATTAATAGAATCCGTAAAACAATATTTGAAGAAATCATACTTAACAAAATATATTTCAAAACCATCATTAACAGAAGTATGACTTTTAGAGCTCACTTTTGACAGAGGGGAGCACATAAGTAAAAAATACAGTGGAAGGATTTGAAACCAGAATAATCTTAGTGTCAATCACAGCTCTGCCATTTACTAATTTTGTGACCTTCAGTCTTAACCTCTACTAAACTCCGATATTTCAGAAATATCTAGTGCAATATCAAGTGCTTAATAAATAATTATAATTATTATTAGTATATATTTTAACTAATGTCATAGTCTAAAAAGCAAAATATAGGATTAAATCATTAGGATTGCTTTATTTTGTTGTTAGAGCTACATGACTTTGATTTGGAGCAAAACATTATAAATAGTCCCTTAATGGGTCCCTATAACAGAAGACAATCTAGTTCCCTGTATTGGAATAACTCCTCCTCTGGTAATTTCCAAGTATTTTATTTATTCAGGGTAAAGGAAAGGCTTGTACTTTATTCCTCCTCATTTAAATGTGTGGGGCCAATATCATTATTTTTCAAATATACTGGGATCAACCTGCAGGACAC
The DNA here is from genome assembly GCF_023721935.1 of Panthera uncia. Lineage (NCBI taxonomy): Eukaryota > Metazoa > Chordata > Mammalia > Carnivora > Felidae > Panthera > Panthera uncia. The sequence continues at coordinate 2,482,911 of NW_026057589.1, read as the reverse complement.
ATACAATCTCCATCTTTTTTGGAGTCATTTTTTCAGCCAACATACACATTGGCTGAACCTCTTGTGCGATCCCCAATTCCATATTCTAGCACCTCACCTAAATGAGATTGATGATCCACAGAGAACATGCTGTCAGGGATTGTTTGAGAATCTTGGCCTATTTCATACAAATATATTTTGTTTTGTTTTCAACCTATAAGTTACTGAGTAAGAATTTAGGACTGAAGCAAGGTGGGCACATGTGTATGCTTCTTTTCATTTGTTCTTAGAAGCCAAGTTGATACCCTTTTGAAGAAAGTAAAATTGACACTGGATAGTAAAAGGCCTTAGGCCTAGGCTTTGTGCTAGTGGGTAATATGTGGTACCACGAGGAGCTGACATTTTGTTGGAAGGGCAGAGACATGGTAACCACCAAGCTAGATAGACACAATGCCTCCACACAGAGGTGGAAGTCTCCCAGGCCTTTAAGATTCAGTAGGAATTTTGGAGGACAGCATTTCTCAAAGAGTGCCTGAGAAAAACTTGTAGGGCATAGCACATCACCTATATGGTGTGGCGTTTGTGGTGTGTGTGTGTGTGTGCGTGTGTGTGTGGTTTACTTAATAAGGTCATGGAGCACTGACACTGAATTAAACCAAGTTCAACAACATTCCTTTCTTCTTCTTTTGTTTAACTCTAAGATTCCCTTACATTTATAAATACATATGAATCATGAGAAGGCTATATGGTCTTTGCCATTTAGCAAACATAGCTGATTATAAAATCTTTCAAATTTCCTTCAGAGAAAACTATACAACTAGTGGTAAAGGGAACCCAGTCAGGAAACAAACCTGCTCCAGGAGGATAAATAATGCCACACAGGTTCAGCTTAGGAAGTGATGCTTGCAATGCCAAGGAGGCATCAGGAAGTATTCCTGTGGAGTAGTATCATGGAAGATGGAGAGAAGAGATTGAAAAGGGACCTGAGACTTCTCAGCTATGTTAGAAACTTTGGGGTTTACCCTGCTAATGAGGTTTTCAAAGCAGAGCAAGTGATGGAATATTTTGTTAGTATTAATTCAGAGGTGCACAAAATACACATGAAATATGCAGAGTCTAGGAAAAAAGGTATGAGACACTGGAAACTCCAAACTTTGTATAAACATACTATTCAGAAGTCCTTGCTTTGTATCATTTTATTTCAACTTGGTTTCAGGAAGGGAAAGGGGAGTGAAGGAAACAGAAATGGAGGAAAATATCGAAAGTTTCGCAAATGGGTTTATAAAGGTACAGCCCCCAAATGTTGACCCAGAGGACTGACGACTTCACTTAGTGTTTAAAAGAGACATAGAAAATCAAATCTATATCCTCCTGTTGTATTTTCCATAGGTCAGACTTCCAAGGTATATGTTCTGAACAGTAACCTAATGGTTTTTAAAGACAAAGATACACACACACACACACACACACACACACACACACACACACTGGCATGGCAAAACACTCTAGATAGGAGAAGTCTTGGTAGAGATTGGATTACCATGCAAATTATAAAACAAATATCCAGTAACTATCCATTAAATATCTATGAACAGTGCTTATATTTGAACCTTATTATATACAGTTTTGAAATTATGGAGGATAATTGGGTCATTGTGCGGATTTTAATATAATTTCCCAAATTCCAATATTTCCTCTTTTTTCAATTTATCATCATTGTTATAACTTGATTTCTCTTGTGTGCATAATTTTTATTTCCAAGGACCCGTCTTTTAGGGGCTGGTTTTTAAGCTATTTTGTTTTCTTTCAGTTATAAAAAACATTGATACTCTGATAAAAGCTATGGACTTTCCCCTCCTTTATGTGCATATATAAGTAATTTCATTCAACTTTACTTTCAAGTTGAGAAGATTGAAGCATGTGATGCTTATTCATGGTTCATCCTTTCCTTTCCCAAGTTTAAAACTCATGCTCTAATAAACAGAAGTTAGTATTTCAGGAAAGCTAATAGGCAGAGGAATGAATAGAAAACCAAAAATGATGCTGTGCTTTCCGCAGCACCTTTGATTTCGTCCCATTCAACTCACTTTCCATCACCTTCCAATTCACACCACCACAGAAAGACTTGCCAAGAAAAAACAAAATTAAGTTTTGCCTGACAAAGTGACAGTGTGCTGTGATGGTAGATAGTATCTTTGCTATCAATGTTGAGTGTTCCTGGAACATAGATGTATATTCCAGAAGCTTTTGAAAGCATTCCAAAAGATGCAAGAGAATGCAATCCTCTCTCATCTTGTCCACACTTACAAGGAACTATGATTTCTAAGTCTTCATTTTGTTGTGTGATGTGTCAGAATAAAAGGGGACCTTTATCTCAGTAAAGCAAAGTACCTGAGCAATGAGAACAAGAATGGATGAGTGCATCCTATGCACTCTCCAAAATATCGATGGCGTAAGCCCCAACTTAACTGAAATACATGTGCAAAATGTATGAATGTCAACAAGATTTTGAGGCAGCCTGATGTATTGGAGCAGGAAGACACAAGTGGTTTGTTATCAGATATATCTGGGATCAAATATTATATATCACATCTTTGATGTACTAGGGTTCCAATACATTTCTTCATACATACTTCTCAAGGTTATGTGAGAATTAGTGATGAGGCTAAAATATGCTGACATTATCCATTCATTCATTCATTTTTTCATTTAGGCAATATGTATTAAATAGTTATCATGTGGTGTTCTTACAACAGTGAAGGGGATAAAAATCCAACTCATTGTATATAATCATGCTTGGTACCTAAGAACAAATCAATGAATAATATCTATAGAATCTTACATTGCATTTCTAATAGATCCCTTGACAGTTTTATGGTTGCAAACAGATCAGATCATCCAAAATGTATCTGTTGGATGCTTGCTTTTCAAAAATTAATAATGACAGTGATACCTCACTGTCATTCAATATTTTTGAAGTAAGGTAAAATAGTCTTACATAAAGTTTAATCAACTCTGCTAATAAAAACAATATAAGTTGGGTTAAGTGTTGATAAACAACAAATTGTTTTTTAATAAAACAGAAATATGATATGGCCCCATAATTCTCAAAATTTTTCTTTTTTTAGTTTCATTTCTTAGAAAGGTTATTTCATTTCAAATTAGTAATCTCAAGAAATAGAACAAAGTCTGCTCCCATAGAATTCCAAGTATGGCCTTGAAATTCATCTCCTTATCCCAACATTCCAGATATACTTTGTTTTTCTAATAAATCTATCTATTTATCTATCCATCTCCTATATATAGATATTACCTATCTACCTATATACACCTATATAGATATATAAAATTTCAGCTTCCTTTAAAATTAATCCACAATAAGTCATCAAACATTAGATTTTTTTCAATTGCATCTTTACTGGTAGAAAGGAAAAATATTTAAACCGAATGTTATATATGTACTCCTAAAAATCTGTGACCTCTCCAGAAATTTTCAATTATCTAAAAGGTAATTGACATCATAGTAGCACACTGGGGGAACGTGTGTGGTTTTCATTCTCCAGCTAGTCAGTGTGCCTATAAAATCTGCTTATGTGGAGTTGCACTGCCTTGAATAAATCTGTTCTTTTCTTTCTATTGTTTAAAGCTGAGTGTATTCAGATGTTATTACATCAGTGAAAATTTCAGCCTTTTAGATAGGGGTATCTTAACGCATTTTAATAGTATAAAGTCCTTCAAGTGATTTACCGGGTGTCTACTTTTAGAGAAAATGTCTAGACAGTAGCTATCTACATTAAGATAAAATGAAGTGTCAAAAATGGTTTAAACCAAATTCTTAAGTGTAGTCAGTTCATGGGATATTTGGAAGTTGATTTAAAGATTCACCATTTCTGGGGCACTTGGGTGGCTCAGTCCACTGAGCATCTGACTTTTGATTTCAGCTAAGGTCATGATTCCAGGTCATAGGATCGAGACCCTGTCTGGCTCTGCCTGAGCATGGGGCCTGCTTAAGATTCTCTCTCTCTCTCTCTCTCTCTCTCTGCCCCTCTCCCCTGCTTTGTGCTTTCTCTCTCACTCTCAAATGAAATTTAAAAATAAAAAATATAAAGATTCACCATTTCATCACTATTTCCCCAACATATCAAGCACTGAGCTTGATGTTAGCTTAATAATACAAACTCCCCTAGGGGCACCTGGATGGCTTGATCGGTTAAGCGTCCAACTTCGGCTCAGGTCATGATCTAATGGTCCGTGAGTTCGAGCCCCACGTCGGGCTCTGTGCTGACAGCTCAGAGCCTGGAGCCTGTTTCGGATTCTGTGTCTCCCTCTCTGTCTGCCCCTCCCCTATTCATGCTCTGTCTCTGTCTCAAAAATAAATAAACGTTAAAAAAAATAATAATAATACAAACTCCCCTAATGAGTAATAATAAGAGAATTGTAAACACCAATCTTCTCCCTTGGCTGAAAACAGTCCATCTCAGACTTAAGCATGCATCAGAATCACCTGGAAGACTGTTTAAAATGCCTCACCCCAAGCCTTTCTGGTTCAGTAGGCTCAAGAAATTGTATGTCTAGTTTCTGGCTTAAATACATCGTGGAAAAAAACATATTCATTGCAGGTATAATGTTTAGACCAAACTTCTGAGATACGGCATGACAGGTAATTATATTCCTTTACTTCAGGTAAGCTAAATTATTGCATCTTTTATTTTGGTCGTGGCGGCTTAACTAATGAAATAACTCATGTAGATCTACTTGCCAGCATGTATGAGTCTTTTTCATGCAGATTACTTAGAAATATTAGGAAGGGTATTATTACAGGAGCTCTATCCACTAACTACACTACAGAATGCATTTAGTCGTGAATGATTTTCACCACAGGATATCAAAAAGTCTTTTCATTTGCTCTTCTTCACTTATGCTCACACACGTTAAAAGTTAGTTTTTCAACTGGTGCACCTGGACATAGGAATACTTTTGAAACAAAATTGGGTAAATGGAGAAGGGAATACTACCTATGCTCACGGATAACTTTCCCCCTCACTGTTCTTTATAACTGCTTAGAAGAAGGTTCTTGTCAAATTCTTCCCTTAAATATGTGTACATGTAGGCTAGTCATAAAAGACTTACTTGTGTTCCCCAGATTTTCCCCTTGGATTTCCATTCTTTCATTTTTTATAAAACTGGAGGCTCAGGGCATCTCTCTGCACTTAAATGTCAGGGAAAACATGCTAGGTGTTCAAATAGAGTGAATATAATTATATTCCCATCTAATCTGATGAGGTTAGGGAACTGTTGTGGTAACATCACAGCCATTACATTTATCATGGGGCTATGTCATGAATAAATGGTACTGACCCTAATAAAAAAAATGATAATGACAATAAGGATGATGACTGACATTCACTGAACAGTTACTAGGAACCAGATACTATATTAAGAGATTCACATGAATTTATATCAATTGCCAAAACAGCCCTATGAGAAAGGCACTTTTTATTTGTCATTTTAGAATACATGGAAACTGAGTTTCAGAAAGACTAAAGTAACTCCCTCAGTGTCACAATGACGAGAAGGTAAAACTATGGCTTCTATCAAGGCTGCTCAATTTCAGAGTCCATCACTTTGATGACTACCTCACTGTCTTAATCCTGAGTTATATTTTGTGCTATTTTTTTTGTTATCTTATTACTCAAACTAAGTACACTGATAAGACATTTTACAAGATCCTTAACAAAAGTAAAACCCCTACCAGGTAAGAATATGTCCCATTTTTAAAATGGAGAAATGAAAGCTGAGAGGGGTTATTTCCTTTATGTCTTAACCTTAACGTACTGTTCATCATATAGTATGCACAAAAGTCATAGATGCTCACAGTTGTGGTTCTCACACTCATTTAGGCGATAAGTCACTAGGCAAGGATATCCTTTTCTCAGAAAGAAATGATCCATTTTTTCATCTATAATGAAATTGGTAAAGTTGAATGGGACCTAAATTCAGACAGACCTAATATATTAGGCATCATCATTATATTCTCTAAATTTCACAAACCTTACAGCATTTCCCTGTTAATTCTTCTTATGGTAAATCTGATGTCGCCTTGACTGTCATGCTTTACAGGCATTTTTTTTTTTTTTGTAGAAATTATGTCGTAGTTATTTACAATGGTAGTGTAAGCTATCATTTTTACTACATTAACTACTGCCTGGTGTTTCATATTGAAGTGATTAATATCACAGAATCATTAATATGAATTATTAAGCTGATTCTCTGACATCCTAAGAAACAACTTAGCACTAAGTTAATGCAGCTTTGCAAATGAAATAAGCACATTCAACCGGCACCAATTCCAAGTGTGTGTATCTATCCAAACAGCTCTGCACAGTGGTAATTCTCCTAATCCCTATAATTTATTCATCTCAGGAAACACTCCAAAGCATTGTTTGCATGTGTTATCCACTAGCTTTAAAAACAGTATTCATTATTGGGAGGGAACAGATGCGACTCTTCAGAAAGGTTTGTTGCAGTGATGTTTGTGCCGAGGAACATTCTATTTGGCAAACATATGTAACCTGATAAGCAAAATAAAAGAGGAGTGTTGAGGATTCAAGATTTAAGTTCTTTACTTCCACGATCCTCCCAAGAGCCATACTACAATCACTGTAACAATTCCAAATCTCATTCTAGATGCCCGTGTATATTCAAATTGGAAAGAAACCTGTAATTACCCAGTGGAATTTTCAAATACCCTTAAATTTGCTACTTTGAGCCACAGACACCAAATGGACACAAATGAACATTAATGTTCATCAATTTATCAAAGCTGAGGTTTTAAAGTGATAAATGTTTCTCCTTGTTCTTGGCACAAACCATCCACAGCAACTCAGAAAAGTGAAAAAAAATCGTTGGACCAAATATCAGTCAACTAAAGAGATGTCACTCAGCTTTTAAAGGCAGTATAAGCCCTCTGATGTCATCAAAAATGCTGACGTCGAGTTTTATGTTACAGGTCATTCAAACAGTGAGTGCCATGGACAAAGATGATCCCAAAAATGGACATTATTTCTTATACAGTCTTCTTCCAGAAATGGTCAACAATCCGAATTTTACCATCAAGAAAAATGAAGGTAAATCTATTAGCCTTATGAAACAGGGTGGAACATAAATTGGAAAATAGGATGTGATTTCATAATTTGACTGAAAATATCAATAAAATAATTTTTGCTCACCCATGAGCAATTGAAACTTAGCTTATCAGCCTAATGGCTTGGTAATTACATCACTTCCTCCTTCCAATATTGAAACAATAGATAAGAAAGCTGTTAATGTGAAAGTTAATTTTATCCCAGGGAATACCTCAATCACCTTACTTTGAAGAATGAACAGTAAGATTTAACCCCTGGGAAAGTTCCAGGAATTTTGAGATACTGAGATATCTGTTAGAGAAGGAACTGGCTTATACTTCACAGTTGCTAAGTTTTAATTGAATGTTTACCAAGTCTTTAGGGAAAGCCTATCCTAATTTTGCCTGGTTTGTGGGTACACATTAGAGGTATTTGTTTAAGCCTGTACCAACTTTGATAATAGCAATTGGATCAGGAAATCCTTCTTGAAGGACACTCCTTATCAGTATTATTGTGGAGGTAATATAAACTGATTTTATTGTTAAGTCTTTCACTCATGGAGAACATTTAATCCATTTCATTATTTCTTGAGAACTAAGTTTGGGTTACTGTTTTCCCTAACTATTATCTATTACCTACGAAGGTTATAGATCTATTTTTTTAAGTCCATCTCATCTGTACATTTTTGTTTCCTAATCTGCTGTATATGTAACAAGCATTTTTTGCTGTTGATTTTGGCTCAGGTATATTTAAAACTTAGTTTTGGCTGTTTTGGAATGATTAGCAAAATAAATGTATTGTCTTAAGCTGTTTTCTGTAGGCATTTGTTTGGATTTCTGAATGGTCTCTATAAAAACTATACTCAGAAGAGTCAAATTTAGTTCATGACATTTGGGTAATTTGCTATGTTGTGTTTCAAGGAGGGAGTGAATTTTGACATTTCTTTCATGAAATAAAACATTTTATGGCTCTTGTTAAGTATATTATGGCCCTACCTTTTAACATGATGCTCCTTACTTAGTTCTTTGGGGATGCTTTGATAAATGTTAAGTGCAACACCAAAAATGAAATGGAGAAGTCCTTATACAGATATTCCTCGTTTAGCTGGCCTTCACTATTATAAACACGAAGGAGACGAAATCCTGTTCTTTCTCCTTAGTAATGGAGTACTCCTTTGTTAACCTTCCCTAATTAGGAACTGTAATCCATGTACATTGTCTTTGTTTTTCAGTTATCAAGATTTCTTTTTTATGAAAGTCACATGAATATGGCTAAGATGAAAGCCAAACAGAAATCCCAAGCTGAGCTAAAAGTCTGTGTATACGTGTGGTCCATGCTCACTTTGATTGTGAGCTAATAGGTATCAGTCATTATTTTTGCATATGAAATGCCCTCCATTTAAAAATTCTCTGTGAAGAAATATTTTCCCATCCCAAAGGTTTTGAGCTTTTTGGCATATTCTGGGCATGCAATTTCAAGATATGCCTGTCATATAAGTACAGCCCGTCAAAGGCACCACATAAACATATTGCAAAGGAATGAGAGGCTGTTTGGGGTGCCAAGGAAAGTGCAGTTTCGTACTGTATTTGTTTGTACCCTAAATCTTTTAAAGAGGGGATTTTGGTCTGACAGTGAATGAATTTCATGTGTTTTCTCTGAATTTTGGAAGCAGTAAGAAGTCAAATTTGCACAATTAAGTAACCTCTTTCACCCTATCACACATTTCAATAAGCCCTTTAACAGAATATTTTAAAAGCATGTATATTATATGTCTTACTTTGAAACTAGAACATGGAAGTTACACTTTTTATTTATGTCACAGAATTGTGTGTGTGTGAAAAAACTGAAAAAAGTTTTACAAAGATTCCAGGTGTTATGAATATTTTGTGCAAAGACCACTCTGTGCCACAATTGTTCCATTTAAATTGTGCGTTTATTTTGCCAAAAGTGACCATATAATTTATTTTTCCAATTGGGGCATTTTTTAAAGTGAAAGGGGTTGCTATTTATATTTGTTCCTGAAAAAAAAAACAAAACAAAACAAAACAAAAAAAACCATAAACCAGGATTGTATTGTGGAAATCAGAATATATGTTCACTGTGATTTTGGATTTAGGATCCAAATATTCAATTTCTCCGTAGAGTAAATCATGAGCTCACTAGTTTTTCGAATAGATATGTATAATTTATACTCTATTCTTCCTTTTCCTAGATCAGAAATTCACAAGTTTTGCTACATAGACCACTACCTTATTGGCATCTGGATAGTTACTATAAAAATAGGGTTGGGGGAGATGGTCCCTTCTTCACATGTAGAAACAATCAAAGTAATGGGAAAAAAGTTGTCAGATTTAAAATTATGGAAATAAATAAGTAAATAGATAAATCAGTATTTTGGTAGCCTATTACCCATTCCCTGTTAATGATAAGACAATACAAGCACAATTGAAAAATCCAAATACTAGACATTATTTATTTTAAAACTATGGTATATTTTATGTTTTAAGATGGAGAAAATCAAATGGTATAATCATATTTAGGATTGTTTTTTTTCTTCGTAAAATGGACTTTAAAATGGTCATTAACTGATGTTTCTCCACTGAGAGTGTCATGATTTATGAGTCCCAGCCCAACAGATGAAGGTTAATATTTTGAGAGATCTAGTATATCCAAATTTATAATTGATGGCCAGATGATTTCCTTATTTAATTAGATATTTATGGGTGATGGTTTTAGTATTTCGCATTTTCTAAGGAAATTGTAGCCACGTCTTTGAACTTGAAGTTAATGTGACCTTTCACCTCCCTTGTATAGATTGGTCCTTCTGCAATTTTCAGCTGACTAATTCATAATCAAAGACAAAAAAAGATCAAAATTAGCTGTCTCCTATCTCCTACACAGTTGGGTGATTCCACAAATAATTCTCTTTCTGAATATATGAGATTCATATTTCATCCAGATTAGGAAAACAACTTTAAATACCCATAAAGGTGAAAGCAAATGTCAAAAATATGATGAGTCACATCATATATGTATCACATATATACACCGATCATAGCACCTCACATTGTCTAAATAATATGGCCCAGACGTTGGTTTCTCCATCTTCCAGTTCGGTGAATTTAGAAACAAATTGAGTTTTTTGCTGACGCATTGCAGTATTGGCCTCCATTCTAACCATGAAAATGGAAGATACTCAACAATTCAATATAACAAGACATGGAAGATAAATGGACCTTTCACAGATACAGAAATATCTTGGTTGCAGAAAATTTCAGGTCTGCCAGGATCATGGTCTTCTCCAGCCTGCACATTGTAGTTAAAAGATTTGATTGGAATTGCCAGAAAGCAGTCTGGAAAAATGGGAGTCTTCATGTTTTGTACTGAAATATTTGAATCATGTGTATACAGAAATGAGGAAAACCACAAACAGGACAGTATAAAATGGAAAGAAGCAGACAATAAACTTGGCCTTAATTACACTTTGGTTAGGCTTCAGAAAAGACAGCAGGGGAACCAGAGTACCTGATGATACTAACATTTGTTTCTCTTCTTGGTATTTCCTTTTGACCAAAATCCTACTGATAAGCACCTCACTCCCCAGGTATAATTGTGATAATTAATTTGGATAATGTTGATGCTGACTGGAGCTTTGGATAAATGCACCTGGTAATCTCAATGTCCAAAACATGGTTCCCTGTTTAGAATGCATTTCATGCTTTGTTTTGTGGGGTTTCCATCTCAACTGATTGACTGGTTTCAAGCAATACGTGTTTTATGTCTTTTTATCCTCTAGAGGCACCCCTTGTAAGAATACAGACTACAGGCTGATAATTTTAAGCCATACTTTCCTCATCTGTAATACCAGGATAACAATACCTATTCACCCCACAGGTGTGCTGTGATAGATATGTGTAACCAAGGTCTTAGACAGCTCTTAGCACAATGTCTGGCGCATAAAACAAAAAAAACAAAAAACAAACAAAAAAAACCCTTCATCAGTAAATGGGACAAGATCGTCATAAGATTAATCTATTAATTCTTAAATTCCTATGCTATGTCCCATCTCCTCTGGCTTATCATTCTCATCCAGCCCCTTGGCAGCTTTAACTCTGTTAATTTTCGAGTATTGTACAGTAATTGTGAAAGTGGCCTCATTGGTAGTTGTGAAAACCTTCATCCTTACTAGAACACATTACGAGAAATCTGCTTAGTAATGTATTGCAATATAAATGATATAATACAAAGATAAAAGAAAAAAAAAAGGAGGAGGAGGAGGAGAAGGTAGAGAAATAATTAAAATATTTACCAGCCTTGGAAATAGCTGCAGGGTTCTTGGAACTGTTTTTGAATAGAAAGGCTTTTCTTTCTTTCTCCTGTGCGAAAATGAAACTCAGCTTTCTCCACACAATAGCTGACCCCATCTTCCAACTTGATGGGATTACTTTTCATTTTAGCATATCAAGTTGTTTTAAATACCCACAACCTCCTAACACAAATGCCCTGTGGAATCATTTTGCACAGGCTGGAAGATTAAAGGCAACATTCCTTTGCTTTTTTGAAGAATGTCAATTTATCTCACGTTCCTCTCACCACAAAACTGAAATTTGCTGCCTAACGGTGTAAGTGGATTTCCCTGATCCCAGGCCAGCCAGAGCTGGCCCTCTGTCCTCCATCTTTACTCAGGCCGAATCCTCACACATGCCTCTGCTGTATTCAGAACGGAGGCGTTGAGGCAAACAGAGGCCCTCCTCTTTCTCCTCAAGCCACTTGTACCCCCATCCAGGCAGAACTGGACTTGAAAGGTCTTCCTGAAGATCCAGAGCAAAGAGAGCCCTTTTGTAATACAGGTGTCCTTTTCTGGCCACCTCAGGCCCTCATGGAATTCTTCCATTACCTCAGGCTGCTTTGAAGCTAAGAAAGGACTTTCCAAAATAACATCTTTCCTCATGTGGCCTTTACGAAAGCCTCTGTCCCTCAGCCACTGCAGATCCATTCTTAACGGGTTTCCCAGGCAACCATACCTAAGCAACAAGTGAAAACCCTGTGCTTGTATGAGTGCGATAATGAATACCTGTATATGCATGTTTGCAGTATGGGGACCCTGTCTATTCTGCTCACAGAGAGGAATTTTCCACAGCACTTACACAGCACCAAACATTGACAGAGGTCTTTTCCATATAAGGTATCGGTTCTGATCCACATGAAGCATGGTACTTCTTGTCAATGTTGAATGGTAAAAGGTAGTACTCAATTTGCATGAAACAGGAGGCCCAACTGGGATCCCAAATATGCAGAACAGCATTATGCATACATGATCCAAAAGGCTTCTGCTTCAGTAATTCATAATTTATTGTTTATGCTTCTAGCAATGTTCCGTTGATAAAAAGCCATTTATGTTTCATTTTGTCGTCTAAACTGTAATTAAGGATGATGTGCAAGCTAAGAAAAATAGATAACAGATCTGTACTTCCACTTTCCAAGTTGCATATGATTGTAGAGTTGGGATCAGAAAACTAGATTTTCTTTTCTTAAGTAGTTTTAATAAAATTCTTGTTATTTTGTATAGTCTCCATATCTTTTTGGTTTGTTTTTCTCTTTTAAATCATAATACAAGAGTGCTTTCAGAAATTGAGAATTTCTTCTGCATATACTGAAAATCCTAAAAGTATTGCTCTACTCAGAGATAGCACTGCTCCGTATCTGTTCTTTAGTGTATATTGTGGAAGACAATTGAATTCTGAGATTACTGACTACCAGGGATATAATTTAGATACACGGCATAGACTCACATGTGTGGTTGTCCACATGCTATTCAAAGTTATAAATTGATTAAGAGTGTCATAGTTTGCTAAATCATATCTGATCTGGATAGAGCATTCTAATTCAGAAAAAAATAATTTTAATGTTTATGTACTTTATTTATTTTGAGAGACAGCATAAGCTGGGGAGGGGCAGAGACAGGGGGGATAGAGAGAGAATCCCAGGCTCGTACCCACAAACTGTGAGATCATGACCTGAGCCGAAGTCAAGAGTCAGACATTTAACCTGCTAAACCACCCAGGCATCCCTCTAATTCTGAAAATTTTTGAAAGAGAAAAACCAAGAGATAAATTGTACATGCTTAGTTATCTTAAAGCTATTGTAGTTACCTTAAAGATCCCTTAGGACAAATAATCTTTTTATTGAGAATTTGCTTTCTGAAACTTTTACTTCAAAAGAAAAAATAGAAAATAAGGAAATCAGTCGAACATCAAGAGGAGTAGAGAGAATTACTCAGAGAAATGTTTTTTATTTATCAAATCTTGTTTGGACCACTTTCTTGTTTGTGCCATTAAAAAATAATGCTATTTACTGATTTAGAATCTGTTTACAAGCATAAAAATAGGTCTTGGGATTTTGTGGGTGCCAAATAAACATGACTGTCCTTTTGGTAAGCACAAGCAAATATTAAAATTGAATGTGGAAACAAAATGAGCTGTCAGTCGATGCAAATTCTCCTTTTCTAAAAAAGTATTAAATGTAGCTGACAATCATTTTATCTCCCTTCAGCATAGAAGTTTGAATTATTTTGAGCACTTTATAGATACAACATTAGGTATACGTGACATTCTATCTAGGGATGTGACCTGAATAACACATATCATGTGCTTTGCATCCCTTGGTTTATTAAAGTGGATACAGAAAGCAGAGAAAAAATTTGGAAACAGTAAAGGGGGCACTCATGTAAACATTTTTAAAGTTGACTTGGGGTGAAGTAGAATGAATAGTAAAAGAGAGACCCTGTGGAATATATAAAGCACGAGCTTCATAGTTAAGAGTATTTAGCTTTGAATCCTAGCTTTTTGATTATGATCTGTGAGAACTTCCACAAATAGATGAATAATCTCGAAACTTTATCTATAAAATGGAAATAATTATTACCCATATGTTGTTTTGAATAAGAAAACATTGATTTAATTGTTAAAAATGTGCAAAGTTCAGTGTCTGATAAATTGAAGGTACTCACTCAATAAATATTAATTTCCTTTCCTTATTTCCCTTCTTTTTCTACAATTGTATGAGCCTCCTGAATCTCTCAGCCCACCGCAACAAACCCGCACCCACACCCAATGGAACAAACAAATATATGAATAAGGAAACTAAAATAAGGCATTTGGATGGTAACTAATGATAAGCTATTTAACTGCCCCTTATTTGAGTGGCCAGTGATTGACCATGTCTGTAAACATCGGCCATAAGTAAAGCAAAGGGAGAGGAGAAATGGTAAAGACAAATTTTGGGGTAACTGAAATTTTTCTTTGAATACAATCCTCATTACCATAACATAATAGATAAAAAAAAAAAAAAAGAGTACTTACAAATTGTAGGTATCCACAGAGCTGAGTTTTCTCTCTTTAGATCCAATTGCATACAACTCTGTATACTGCCAAATGGAACATTTGAGAGTTGATAGAATGATAGATTGTTTTATCTTGGAGCACCTTAGTAAAAAAGAAAAAGAAAAAGAAAAAAGAAAAGAAAATACAGATTAGGAAGATCTTAAATGTTAAATATGGAATGTCAAATATATTTTAAAAACTCAGTGATAGTGTACATTTAAAAAAGGCAATGATGAAGAATGTCTCTCTCCCCAATTTTATTATCCACCACTCTCTCCCTTCTACCTTGTTCTTATCCTCTATATTCCTTATGCATCCTTGAACATGCAAAACCAATGATGCTTTTTAAATGCACTCTCCCTTCCCTTTATCTGGAATACACATCTACTGCTCCCTCCATTTTCTATCTAGCTAATTTCCAATCATTCATAAGAATTCAGGTTACCCCCATCTGTGAGCAGAACAAGGGAATGTTTAACAGTTGCTGTAAGTTTGTTTTTTTTTTTCCTTTGCTTTTCTCTGCAGGACAGTGTGGTAACTGCTAGGGCGGGTACATGAGTCAAAGAATGTCTCCCCCATTATCCTCTGAGGTTATTAATAAGAGAGTATATCTTTATTCACTCATTCATTCAATACCAATTTATTTAGTGTCTACCATGTGCTAGGCACTGCCTTGGAATTGAAAACAAACCAGGGAATTAAATAGGCATTGTTTTGGTCCTCCTGTACAGTGTATTTTTGTTTTCACAACTCAATCTTATACTAATTTGAATTCACAGAAAGGAAGGCTATAATCTAACATGGATTTTTGTCATATAGTGGAGAAATTCACACGCTAGGCTGCAAAATACTATGATTTGGGAAGGAAAGATCACACATTCTAACTTCTATACTGTCATAAACAAAGGTCCCTCTTAGACCTCACCCAACTTGTAAAACTGGCCCTACATAAAAAAGAGTTTTCATCTTTACAAAGCATTGTGATGATCAAGGTGGTGATATACATCCATAGTCATGGATAGTGAATTCTCCCTGTGAGTTTCAGATTTGTGCCCTCACTATGTCTGCACTCAGACAAGTGGAACCACATTACTCAATGTGCTTCTGACTACAGTCAGATCATGTTGTGGAGTTCTTTTCAAATTTAAGGTGATCCCTAGGCATCACTGTAATTTATGCGGCAGCACTGCCACTGAATGGGGGCTGATGATTCCATTTTTGCATGTTTATTAGAATCCATTATAGTTTTGATCCAAGCCTCGTTAGATATAGTTTATGTCTTTTCCAGTTCCTATGCATCGTTGATTCAAATACCTGTCAGTGACCAGGTTTTAGCTAACTTTCAGTGTTTAATGTTTACTGAGGTCTTCTGGCAACTACAGGATGGTATTGTGCTGATTTTTGGACATGGCATTGGGTTCATTTTTCTGTGTGTTCCCTAAAGAGCCACCAGAATGAATGTACTGATGCACTTCATAGAGAAATATAGTAATTGTTGTTCTTGGACCTTTATGGGTCACCCATTGCCTTTCCTTTCAGCCTAGTAGATAGCTTACTCGAATTTTCTCCGTCTATTGTTTGAGTAGATCATTCTCAGCCTTTTGATGGCTGTTTATCTTAGGGCAGTCTGAGAAAAAAGCGATATTGTCCCTGGTATGCTGAGCACAATCTTCTTTCTCTGAGTTTCATGCTTTCACTTGGCTAGACTGTCATTTCTCATTCCATCAAGGTCACACTGTGATGTACTTTTCCGGGGACTTCAGTTTCTTCTCCTACAAAATGAATGGGTTAGTGCTGAGGAGCTAAGAATTCACGTACCCTAATATACTGACAGTGCAAACATGTGCTATTTGGAGAAATATCACAGACTTGAAAATCAGACAAATTCCGCATCCACCAATTAATGAAGATGTGACTTTGGATAGAGCTTTTAATTTTCTGTAACGGACTGTGTTTGATAATGTTAAAATAAAATTGCTGTGATGAACAAATGAAAGGATATATGATAAGTGCCAAGGGCAGTACCTAGAACTTATGTGATGTTCTGTGTACTTTGTCTTCTTCATTAACCTTCAAAAGAAATAATGCACATGCAAGTCATCTTTATACCAGAAATTATTATACCAAATCTCATTCATACTAAAATACTAGATAGTATTATTAAAAGATATGCCTCTGCAATATTACAGGTTCTCTTTCTCAGTATGTTAGGGCAGAATTCTGGACATATTAAAGAATTAAACCATTCCCATATATCAAAAGAACTCAATAAACATATGACACATGGTTGTAATAGCTCAGAATTTGGTAGTCTTGCTTATCTTCTAAGGGTGGAGAAAGAAAATATAAGAGTTCTATGAAGATATTTAATTACTGGATTGGTATTGATTTATCAGGAAGGTCTCTCAAAAAAGTAGAGCTTAAATAAAGTTTTGCAGAAATGAATACACTGTTATGTGCAGAGGGTGCTAATCACAGTTAAGGGAGAATGGTCAGATATAGAAGGAATTTACTTTAAGGAACAATAAGGAAAGGCCAAAAATGTGTTTAAAGATAGATGCAATGAAACATTTTGTGGAGATCCATGAACTCTATTCTCAGAAGACTTTGCATGGTTCACAAAAGGACATTAATGGTGTGGCATTAGTATTTTAAGTATGTCTGCATAGATTCTTGATGTTTTTCATAGAATAACAAATATGTCCTACACATTTGGGAGGTTTTAAGACAGACAGACACACACGCACATGCACACACATGCACACACACACACACACACACGTTTCTAGTGGGGCTGGGAAATGAATTGATATAAACACACACGATATATACCAGTAATATATATATGAAAAAGGTCCCTCAGTGCATATTTTCCTATCTTAAAAATTAAAAAAATAATATCTTGGCTCATGTTCTGAAACATGAAGTTGACATCAGTTGATAAGAAACTTCCCTTTCTTCTAAATGTCATTGGGCAAGTGTTCAACAAAGAAGGTTTTAGAGTGGTTAGGAGAAAATTATCTAAAATTATTTTTTCCCAAAGTAAAATGGATAAAATGTACACAAGTTCACATTTTGATTGTTTAGGGAGAAACAAGAAGAAAATCTATGCCCCTATATTAATTCTGGTATAGCCTTTCTGTCTTTCTAAAATATGTATGTATTCCAAAGCTGATGCTTAATTTTACAAGAAGTTATTTTTGAGAAACAATCTAACATTGCATAGAAATATGATTGCTTATAAAATATATTTAATTGGGAAACATAAAAAAAGATTATACACATTAGATTATAATTCTACACATTACATGCTTACATCTCTGGTGAGAATTTCATTTAAAAGTCCTGCAGTTATTTTAAGATAAATCTGTACTCTATTACTCTGCATGGGTTATATATCAAATTGCAAGAAAAAAACAATGGTAAAGTTTTTTGAGTTGTTTCATATCATTTACACGATATATGTATCTATCCATCGATCTCTAAACGTACATATTCAAGTTGAGCATTATCATTGCCATTTTACAGATGGGAAACTGAAGCTCAGCTATGTTAATTGAATAGGCACAGAATGAGGCTACCAAGCTGGGAAATCTAGAGTCTTACAAGGAGCACTTACTGCCTCTCAAAGCCTTGCACTTTTACTCCTAGAACATTTGCTCAGCAAAACTGCTGATATTTTATTTATAGTTTTCAAACACTTGTGGTTCTTTTTCTCAAAATATAGAAGGCTAGAAACTATCAGCTAAGCCTTAGAGAAGACCATCACAGTATTAGTTGGGTAAAACTTGGCAACTCTAATCTGATGCCTTAAAAACTTTAATATCACCAAATATACAATATTGTTAAAGAGATTCACCATTAATTTATGTCCAATTAAGAAAAATAGCATTCCATTAAAAATCTGACAATACAACATGCCCTTAACTAAAAGACATATCCTTATTTCATAGGTATTAAAACATATATATGTATATATGTGTGTGTATATGTGTGTATATATATATATATATATATATATGTATGTCATATACACACACATATATGTTAGAATCAATAAAATACAGTATTTCAAATAACAAGTCTGAAGGAGAACTGGAGGGAAAAAAAAACAAGAACTTAGGTATAAAAATAGTGCTGGGTGCAACGTTTAGGTAATCTAGATCAACATTCCACTGAAATTAGAGTATAGACAAACTGTGAGGGCTATTTTAAAGAAGCACATTTCTAAAGGCAGTCATTGTTTTTATTATATCACTCACTTGCTTAATCCCTTCATAGAATGCCTCTCAAAATAAGCCAAGGGCCATTAAAGGAATTGCGTATTCATTTCTCTCAGAAGCACAATTTCCAAGGTTGGAATTGCAGTGTGAGAATTTAAAATCCAAGTCTTGGCTATGCAACCTGTTCCTGGAAATGCATTATTGGGGTACATGCTGGGTCTTGTTTATAAATATAGAACATGGAGCTTTTGCATCATAACTTTCTCTTATCAGGGCCCTTCCTCTTTAGAAAGGTGACGGTAACATAAAAGTGTCAGAGAACAGAAAATGGCAAGAGTTTTTATATCATAATTCAAGGGGACCAAATAGCAAAATTGGTGGGACCTTAAAGAAAAAAGAAGGAAGCAGACATCCAGTGAGGATGGGCTTTAAGGGATTAAGCTAGCTATATAAAACCTACCCTGAAATGCATTCTAGACCTCAATATGCTAACTGCAAAGAGGAATAGGGATAGTCAAATTAGTAAGGCTGGTATAGCAGCAGGAATTTCAAAAAAAGTTAAAATAACAAAAAAGAAAAAGAAAAAAAAAAATCTCACTGCCAGGGACAGAGATGTTCCTATCCAGGACTCTCCTTAAGAGTAATAGCCAGGGAAGGTGCTTATTACATGACCTACATATGGCTCTGTCAAATGGCAACAATGACAACAAAGTAAGATTCAGGGAAGTTATCAGTATTTTTAGGAGATCTAGTGAAACAGGAAACCAAGGCCAAGAACAGATAAAGTTCATTATGTGCTAAGTAATCCCTGGATCCCTGCAAACTCCACTCTTTAAGGTCCATGAATGTTGGGCTCACAGAAGCCCATTCACATTGCAGGGGATCTGAGCCTCCTGTACAACATGCATCAGTTTGTTCTCCTAGAGGACAGAGAGGGGGAACAAAGTTACAATGTGAAGAAAATTATGGGGGAGGAGGAAGCATGGGCTCTCACAACTGTGATTCTGTTATGCTTGATCCCACACGATTCTTGTCCTCCTCCAGCTACTAAAATATAATATATATAAAACATAAAATATATAAAATACAAAATATTCTTAGAGGTAACAGTGATGAAAGTGAGCAATGACAAAGACAATCACACACAGTGGGAAGCCAACTCCCACAGGTTGAGTACAGACTAGGCTCCATCACTTGCAAGCTGATCTTTGATGAGCTATTGCATTTCTCAGCCTGAATCTTCTCTTAAAATGGATACATCCAGGCATTACGTACAGCATTGTGAGGAGTTTTTAAAGATTATGCAAACTTAGAGTACAATACATGGGATCAAAGGGAGGATCAATAAATGGTGGCTGTGGTTAAAGAACATAAGAGGCTGGTGAATTAATGTATTCATTTAAGGTACCTTCACACAAAGGAGTTCATGAAAAGCTTACCTGTCAAGTCTTAGACAGAAAAAACTAGGTGGAGAGAGTACATGTACTTATTAAGACTTATTTGCTTGCAGACAACCCCACTCAAACTACCCTCGCTATAAAGGTAAATTGGCCCAAATAATAGAAAGTCTAGAGTTTATATGGCTTTTCTAATGATGAGACCCAGGTGCCCCAAAGTCTGTCTTTCCCTACAACCTCCTCTACTTTCTTTCTCTGTGTTATCTTGCCTTCCCTGCACAGTCTCTTTAAAGAGAAGGAAACAAAACTTGCTGAAGGATCAGGGCTATAGATATCTCACAGCCTGGTATTTCTGGAGGAGAGATCCTCTTTTTCCTGGGTTCCCTATCTATCAACTCCTGGTTAAAATGTCCTGTATGGCCTAAGAGATGCTCATGTGACTCAACTGAGCCATTCTCTGTATTCATGGACATGAAATATCCTCAGGGCTGTTGTGAACAGTTTTGTGAGCTCTTCCCTGTCCAACGCCCTTGGCCCTGGGGTAAGCAGCAATTGAAAACCAGCCCATTTTCCCCATGAGAAATTATGACCCCAGGGAGTCTTCTTTCTCTATTCTCAGAAAGGCGTGATTTCATTTCAAGCCCTTGAACCCTTTAAGGTTGTAGCTGCCCAAAGGTGAATCCATCCCTTAATTCACACAAATTCAACCGTACGCTGGCAGCAGCCTGAGATCTCTGATGGGTCAGCCTGGGTAAGTCCCCACTTTCATGGAGGCAAGCCACTTGATTGACAGCTTTGTCACACTCCAAAGAAATACTGGAAGGTCAGTTTTAAAAAAAGAGATAGGTTGGAAGAATAAAGAGTACAGATGGCATAAGAAGGTACAAGTCATAAATAGGCCAGTAGCATCAATGCTGTGAATGACCTCAGCAGAGGGATTCCTTCACTTCCCTTGGGAAGCTTCTTGGTAGAGCATGACTCTCCCTGTTCAGAAAGTTATGAATTGCAGCTGTCTCTTATGTGACTTACATTGCATTACATTGCAATATGTCATTGTGAGATGTGACATAATATAATGTAAGTGACAGGCAGCTAAAATTTTACAGCAAGAAAACTTTTTTTTTTATATATATCCAGGATCTGCTATCAAATTTGATAGCAGCTATCAATCCATTTTTTTTTTCTGCAGATAGATCAAAAATTTGACGTTCATGAAAAGCAGGTCATTTTGAAACATCCACAAACACTTCAGTGCCTGCACAACTCAGTTACCATAAATCAGTTAAAAAAAATCCTAAAAGCTGCATTAGTCTTGACTCAAGTTCTGTTTTTGCCTTCCATGACTAGTGCAGATATTGTTTTAGATTTCTTTGGGATATCACTAAGAAGTTTAGTGAGTTTAGTTTTCTTTGGGATGTCACTAAGAAGTGACGATCTAATAAATTATTTTAGTGCCCACATCAGACCACGTGTTTCACAAATGAGGGTGGCTTTGCAGTCCAGGAGACATTTGGCAGTGCCTGGAGCCGTCACAACTAGGGAAGTGGTGGGAGATTACTGGCATCTAGTGGGTAAAGGTCAGACATGCTGCTAAACATCCTATGATACATAGGGCAGTTTCCATAAGATCATTCCATCTAATGTTTTGGCAATTCCTCTGATCCCAGAGGTCACTGTTTAAGAAAATTGGCCTAAATATGGTCATGACCTAGTCCAAAGATGGCCGAAGAGTAATTCTGATGACTCTAGAACTAGTTTTTTCCGATGGCCCCATCCTCAAGACAGGCCATGGTAATGCATTAATTAAATATTCAGCTAAACCTTTTGGGCCTAAGGGGCACTTAAGAGAATCTCCTTGCACATCAAAATTGACTGGAAACCTCATCTAGTAACAGCCTCACAGAAGGTTCTACAGGGAGAGGAAAGCCAGATTTTTGAGGTCTAATCCTACCTTTATCAGAAGTCTGTCTTTGGGGGTCTTTGTAAAATAGTTTCCACTTTGGGCCCCAGGGGTCTCCTCTACACTATGGACATTTGCATGAAACTGAAGTCCTTGACTTTGTTACTGTTGTTGTTTTAATGGAGGAATCCTTTTGTTAAGTTATATTTTTCAATATACCCTAATTATGTAGAACACACAGATATGAAGATTCTATGACTGAAACATAGGTGAGGGACAGGACCAGATAGCCTGTCCATTCCCTATCGCCCTCTCTTCTAATATGACAGAACCCAAGATACAATTTGAAAACCAATGATGCAAGGAGAGTCCTTCTAGGAGTAAATTCATTTGGTATTATGAGTCATGCCAGGAAAAGACCCTGGAGAGTCAATTGTGCCCATGTTAATACTCAACTGTAGAGTGTGGATAGCTTCACCAACCTTCCCCTGTGCTTTCTTTCTGAGAACAAAGCAGACAATAATCCACTGCCAGTGTTTATGTGAACCTGACAAAGAACTCTCACTTTGTAGGATTTCTATCTGCCAAGATGCAGAATGACACCAGCAAAAAAAAAACATAGGTTTTAGATTATGACAGCTCCAAATAGGAATCCCTGCTCTGCCATTCACTAACTTTGTGTGTTTGGGTCCTTTATTTAAGGTCTGTGCGCTTCTGTTGCTTTATTTGTTAGGTTGGGTTAATAATGCCTATCATAGAAGTGATTTTAAGGATTAAATGTGATAATGATATAAAGCATTTACACAGAATGTGATGCATAATAATAGCTATCATTTATCGACTGCTTCGTAGTATAATTGTAAGAATTAGAGATAATGTGTGTAAAGTGCCTGACATGTAGAAGATGCCCCATATATAATAGCTACTGTTATTATTCAGCTCGAATGCACAACCAGGAAAGTCCCAGAAACATTTATAAAATGGAGATAGTTTAATGTCACTTCCTTGAATCATACCTCATTTACCTTTTCCCCTTCTTTATGGCAGAGAATCTCTAGGCTGCCCCTGGGATTTCAGTGTTCAACTTTGACACTCAACAAAGTTAACTTACACATAACTCGTATCAACAACAATATATGAGTGTCTACCATTGCTTTTTGGAGTATATCTCCATTTTGCAGATGAAGAGGCAGAAACAGGGGGCTGTGAAGTGCCTTAGCCAAGGTCAATTAAACAGGTGAAAAGTAGTGAAACCAAGATTCAGGTTAAGGCAGTCTGCTCCAGAACTCTGTGTAAATCATATAGCTTAGTGTTGCCAAATCAAGTCTCTCTTAATAATGATACCCTGTGAGGCATAAAAACAATCGCCCTTTAATTTCATCCCAATTCTGTGAATCAGCAAATTTGCTGCTATGCTTGTCTTCCTGGTTCTTCTGGTCAGAGCCAGGCTGAGCTATTCTCTCACCTTGGTTCACACAGCTGCCTGAGGCTTTGTATCAGACAACTGGGAACCCATTCCACATGGTTTCTTCTCCTCTAGAAGGTTAATTTGGACTCTGGGGGTAGATAGTTTCCCAGACTGAGAACAGATTCTTCAGGATCTCTTAATCCCTAGGCTCAGAACTTGCACAATGTCACATTCACCAAATGCTTTTAGTCAAAGCAAATCACAAGGCAACCCACATTTGGGGCTGGGAAGAGAGACTCCACTCCATGAAAAAGAAATATATATTCTGTGGGCATTTTCTGTAGTCTACAATGTGTACCTTCTATCCATAAATCCTTCATATTCTTCTCACATTTGATACATGCTCACCCCTATCCCAGGATTCCCCAAAATCTCTTAACAATTTTAGAATCAGTTTGTCATGATCTGTAACAGATATGAGTGCAGATGACATTTTGAGTTTCAGCTTCTCTCAGTCAGGAGACTATGAATTGAAAAGGCACATTATCTGTAGCCCATATACCTAACGAATAGAGTTAAGCTCAAA
The DNA here is from genome assembly GCF_023721935.1 of Panthera uncia. NCBI lineage: Eukaryota > Metazoa > Chordata > Mammalia > Carnivora > Felidae > Panthera > Panthera uncia. The sequence goes on along the minus strand of NW_026057589.1, from coordinate 2,458,912 downwards.
ATAATTGGACTAGAGATTGACATTTTAATAGAGGATGAATGTTAGATGTATAGAAGGCACTGGTCCATAGCTATTGTACAATCCACCTGGTGACTTGTTGCCATCCTCTTACTCTAAAGGTAGGGAATAAGCCAGGTTCTGCTTCTGGGCATGGCTCCCAGGTCATTGTTTACTGCTCTTGCCTGTGCCCTCTAGATTCTTAGGTCATCCCTGAGAAGTATTTCATTTTCTACAAGAAACACTTCATGTTTTCAGCTGAAAGTCTTTCTTATCTGCTAGGTGTCCGAGGCTTCTTTTTGAATTACAACTGTTTTAGTTCATGCTGAAGATGATTTAAGTTGTAAAATTCTCTTCTAATACTTTATAGGTTTCCTATAAGTTTAATCAGTAGCCTCCACTAAGAAGATAATAGTATCCTTTCTGATTTTCTAGCATTTGCTAACCGTTTCCTGACCTCTTTCCACACCTCTGCACCTACCTTGTCCCAAAGCTGTTGCTACATGTTTTAATTTTTTTTTACAACAACCCCTTTATAAGGTACCTCTTTCTTTATCAGTTTGCTTTTCTCTGTAACAAACTAACTCAAAACTTAGCAGCTTAGGGCCGCCTGGGTGGCTCAGTAGGTTGAGAGTCCAACTACTGATTTTGTCTCTGGTTATGATCTCTTGGTTCATGAGATAGAGCCCCATGTCAGCACAGAGCCTGCTTGGGATTCTCTCTCCCTCTCTCTCCCTCTCTCTCTGATCCCCTCCTCTCTCTCTCTCAAAATAAACAAACATAAAAAAAAAAAAACTTAGATGCTTAAACAATAAACTTTTAAAGTTTCTTATGACTCCTTCTATCACCTGGATGATTCTACTTACTTAAGCTAATTCAGCTGGGACTCAGCCTAACTTGGCTTTACAACATACTAGATGATTGGCTTAATATTAGGCAGGCTAGGGATGATTTAACATTGTGTGTCGCATCATCCAGAAGGCCAGTCCACACTTGTTCACATGGTATTGGTTATAGGATCCTAAAGCATAGGAAAATAGACCAAATACCAAATCCAAATACTAAGCCACATTTCCTGTTGCCCCTTGGCCAAAATAAGACACATGATTAATTCCAGAGTGAGTCTGGGAGGGGAATATCCAGAGGCATAATTATGGAAAGAAGACTTATTGCAGACATTTTTGCAAAATAAAAAAAAAAAATCTATAACCAACCTACTCATTATTCAGCACCCATTTCCTCCAGAGAGAAACAGATAAAATTATTCTATAGAGCAATACAAGTGCACCATTTATTCTATTTTCTGGGGGAAGGTGGAAGGGCTTCTAACAACTTTTTGTTATAATTGTTTAGTCTGTGACTGTGGCCAAAATCTCAGGGAAGCAGGACCTATTCTCCTTCAGTCAACAAAGAACAGTTGTTCCTCTTCTTAGCAACATTAGGACACAACCCAACACATGTGTGCACATGTGTACACACACACACACACACACACACACACACACAACCACCTGGGAGAATTCCAGCATAGCCAACAAGGTATATGCATACTCTTCCCTTACTCTCTGAAAGGGGAACTGCAGAAGAGCAGTAAAACAGTATATATGTTTTTTATTCAGAGAGGTCTGGAGGAAGGAATCCATCAAACCTCACTAATAATGCATAGCAGGATTGAGTGACTAAGAAAAATATCTAATGGTTAGGTTTACAGGCAACTTCAGACACTTAGATAAAAATCTCTGATGGGGAGGATTTTCATAGAGTTAGCCATCACATTTGCCTTTGGACACTGAAATTCAAATGAACAGACTGACATTCATAAAATCATTGCCTTTTCCCTCTAGATAGGGTAAACTTTCACCACTGTTTTCCTGGTTAATTCCAGGTTTAAGCCTGCTAGCATTTCTAGCTAAGCAGTTCTAGCATGCTAGCTGTTAATAATGGCCTCTTTTGTTTCCAAAGCATTTGGATGATAAATTATATGGCCACCTAACCTCTGAACTACATTTTTATCCCTATGATAAAAAAAATCACTGATGTTACTACATATAATAATTTCCAAGTGGATAACAATGTACTTCCCCTGAACACCACTGAATCATCCGCTGCATAGCAAAAATATTCAGTGATTGTACTGTCTGGCAAGGTAGTCAAGAAGGTGGTCAAGGTGGTTAGAAGTGTTGATTGATGGTTAATTGGATATAAGCTGTGCATGTTTACTCTTATTCAGTATGTTTTCAAAGAGTGTTAAGACCAAATACTACAGAAGCAATCTTTCATACATTTTCCTTTTATTCATCCATTCATGCACATTTACCAAATGTTGACTGAGTTCCTAAAACTTATCAGGAACAGGTACTGTGACAAATATAGGAAATACAGAGATCAATGTCATGATCCATATCTTCAACAATGCTATTGGAGTTCTTACTCTGTCCTAGTCATTGGTTTGCTTGTCTTAAGTCTGGAGTTTTCAGAGGGCACAACAAGATTACAGACAAGGGGATCTAAATAGATGAGGTAAGAAAAGCAGGCAATATGGATTTCTAGAAGAAGAAGACACCTGAGCTAAGTCTTAGAAGAAGTACCAGATGGAGAAAATAAAGACTTGGTGGTGCTTCCATCCAAGGGAAGAAAACTGGGAAAGAAAAGATTACATAGAAGTATGTGCCAACCACGGTGCCTGTAATGTAAATAGATAAGTTGCATTCAGCAATGGCCCAGGCATACCAAAAATAAATGAGGGCTTTTGCCTTACTAAAGGTCTCAAGATTAGAAAACCAATGATCCAGGCAATGAGAGGAATAGGCACAGAGAACTTGAACACAGAAAAGAAGTCCTGATGCTCAATTCTGAAAGAGGTAAATCTGGGCTGATTTTTCAAGGAAAATGTACTTATCAAAGGTTTTTGACTTACCAAGGTAAATGAAAGTGGGAGTCATCCAAGACAAAGGGAACAGCTTGGCTAGACAGGGGAGATTACAGGGGAACTATAATCTCACTGGCACTACTAGACTATATACTGAGGGGGCACACAGGCATTAGTAACTAAAAATGAGGCTACAAGGAGACCAGAGATATTTTGAGGAATTACAAGGTGGAGGTGGTAAAATAAGAAAAAATGGAGGCAATCCTTATAATGACTTTGTGTACTACAATGAGCCTTGAAGAAGGAGTCACTCACATATAATAAACTAGCCCTACTGAGGAAAGAAAATTCCAGAGGATCCAAATATGAATTATACTGATATATTCATTCTACTTCTTCATTTTCTTAGATTGAACAGTGTTCTTAGAATAAACATATGGTGCTGTTAATGGACATGTTACTTGGTACAGGAGAAAAATAAACCAAATAAAAAGACCAAAAGTTGAGAGATTTATTTCAAATGTTTAATCGATAGCAACTCGAAAGGTATGTGTGCTTATCGAAAGAGCATAAATATTTTACAATTCCCATTCTTGCAAACACTGATCAAACTCTGTAGATCATATCATGCATATTGATGAGAATTGTATTGTTCCAAACCTCATTTTGTTCACGTGAAATAGGAGAGCTTATATAGATGAGAAAGACCATTTTAGAATCATCTATGTGTGAGAAAACTCACTTAGCAAGGGGGTTTATAACTTGCCACCACTGTGCCAAACTGTTCCAAGGTTTCAGAAAGCCAATAATGGCAGAATTGCAACAAAGATCAATAAAGAATCCAACATTTTAGACAAGAGGGAGAAACGTGATTAACCTTCAGAATCTATCTTTATACCTTCTCTCAACAATGCTCCCAAGAGTTAGATTGCTACTTCAGAGACCCTCTTGACCCAGGAAACTTGATCATCCTTAAAATATGGATACTGAGCTGCCAAAATGCCAGTGTAAATCCCCCATGGCCCATTATTCAGCATATGTCCAACATACTTCCTTGCTCCTATACATCCTGAAAAATGTCAGCTTAGTGAAATGGTCCTGAGAATATAGTCCTAGTTTAAACACAGCTTAACATTGGATAACTAACAAAGTTAAAATTCCTAGACACTGATTCAGATGGCAGTCTATATTAGTGGTTTTTAGGGCATGGTTAGATTGTTGTATCTCAACTATAACATATATTAGTGGAGTGAGCTTGGGCAAATTAGTTAAACTCTCTTAAAACCCCATCTTTATCCAAAAAATAAATAAAAATAAAACACATTAGTAAAACTATCTTCATAGAATTTTGTCATTAATGTTTATAAAATTCTTCAGGGGCACCTTGGTGGCTCCGTCTGTTAAGCATCCGGCTTCAGCTTAGGTTGTGAACTCACAGTTCGTGGGTTCAGGCCCGTGTCAGGCTCTGTTCTGACAGCTCAGAGTCTGGAGCCTGCTTAGGATTCTGTATCTCCCTCTCTCTCTGCCCCTCTCCAGCTGGCACTCTGTCTCTGTCTCCCTCTCAAAAATAAACAAACATTTAAAAAAATAAAAATAAATGAATAAATAAATAAAAATCTTCAGAAGGACTCAATAAACATTTTTTCTGTCTCAAATTTCTGGCTATTACCATCATCATAGAAGCAAAAATAAAATCTGTAATCATAATAAACACTAGTAAGTATTGCTTCCTGTCTTACAAAGGAGTGGCTTCAGTTCCCTTACAAAGATCCTTGAGGAGATATTATTAACCTCATTTTAAAGCTGTAGAATCTAAGGCTCACTGAGGTTGAGATTAAGTGATTCCCTTAAGTCACAAAGCAAATAAGTGGTAATACCATGGAGAAAGTAGGATTCCATGTCAGTGTGCTGGGCATAGGGGGTATTTCCAGGGAGGAAGTGGGGCTTGACTAACATTAATGTGTACCTCTTACCAGCCAGGAACTTTATATATCTTATCTACTTTTAACTTTACAACCATCCTAAAAAGGAGTTGTTACTTGCTCTACCTTATATTTACAAAAACTTGAGTGGTAAAGAGACTTTTCCAAGATCACAGAAGACCTAAAATTCAATCATCATTCACTTTGATTCTAAAGCCCTTAGCAGTTCATTGAGAAATGGTGTTTTGGTTAACAGTGACAATGCTAGTTTCTTAAACTGTCAAATGAAGAGGGGGACCATACCTTCGCATTTTGGAGCAATCTGCCAGCCCATGTGTCAACAAAGCTCCCTCTGCCCTATCCCCCTCTTATGTTTTTTGCCCCTGGGATGCTATACGTTAGACTGTTAGATACTGAAGACATCAAAGTGGGTGGCATGGGGGAGATGAGGTAGGCAATACTCGGACTTAAAAGTAACTTAAGATAACAGAAGGTAATGCTTCGATCCACTCAGACCCCCCAAACCTACTGCAGGGGCTTTGATGGAAAATATTTTTTCTTTTTCTTTTTTTTTTTTAAATGTTTATTTATTTTTGAGAGACATTGAGAGAGAACACAAGCCAGGTAGGGACAAAGAGAGGGAGACACAGAACTTGAAGCAGTCTCCAGGCTCTGTGAGCTGTCCGCACAGAGCTCGACGCAGGGCTTGAACTCACAAACTGCAAGAGCCAAAGTTGGACGTTTAACTGACTAAGCCACCCAGACACCCCTGAAAAATTGATTCTAAGTATAGAATGGGTTTGGGACATCTTAGGCTTATGAAAATTTCACTTTCAAGATGATAAGAACCATTGGAAATGATGCTAAGGGTGGCCCATCCACTAAAGGCAAAAAGAAGTAAAATGCTCTCTTTAAATGGGTTTCATTTTCTCTGTCAATCAACTTGAGGTCCCTCGGTATGGAGTATTCCCTAGCTGGGGAGAGAGTAGAAGGGAATTCACGCTGTTCAAATCCAATATCCCCACTGCCACCTCAATGGGATCATTCTGCAGAATCCCAAATCACAAGGGAATACTAACAGTTACTTTCAGACCTCAGGACTGCTGTGTTTGGGGTTATCCCAGACAGCTGAGTGCATTGCATTTCCCCCCACTGCTTGATGGCCCAACAACAATACGAAAAAAGAAGCACTCAAAAAAAGAGCAAAACTCTTCCTTTTTAAACTCCTTTGAAAACAAACTGCTTTGCAGGCAAGTTTGGGCCCTGCAGGAGGTTAGGGGCACAGAGAGAATTGCTACATGTCTTGAGTCCTTATAAAGCTGAGGTCGTTCAGTAGAGTTTCCAAGGGCACATATGCACTAATTACATGCTTGGCTTTCATCTGACCTTAACGAACGGGATGTAAATTAGTTGCTCTGGCAGAGAGGTTGGCATGATGGAGGTGATGCTGGCATGTGACACATGAAAGGAATAAGTAAACACAAGTAGGCAGGTCTCCTCCTTGCTTTTCCTTCCCTGTTCCAGCAGGTTAGAAGTTCCTTCTGCTAAGAGATTTCAAACTGTTTGGAACACCATTTTTGGGACAGAGAGACATGAATGTAATGCCCTCTGTACCCATTTAACAAGCTGTCAGTAGCCCCATTTGCCAAAAGGGACTGATGATTTTCCTCACTGTAACATATGGGAACGGCTTGCAATGTTGCATGATAAAAACAAATATGATATAGCCAAGTGAGATGAAGGTTAGAAAGAACCCACTAAAGTTCCTAGCTTATTGGTTATACACACTCAGTAAAAATCACTAGAATTCACTTATGCTAGGGCTGTTATTTCTCCGTTCAACAGATGAGAAAACTGACTCACGTAAAGGTTAAGCAACTTACCCGAAGCACTTGGTTGATATATGCAAAGCCAGGGTCAAACCCAAATGGTCTGGCTCCAGAATACACAAGGAAACCATTCTGTTAATAAGTATTTTTTACACCGTAGAATTAGAATAACAACCCCTGGTGGGAAGGTCTGTGTGAGAACTAATGGGGTTGTAAGTATGAAATCATCTTGTAGGGAGTTTAAAGTGAGAGTCTCCTCTTCATGACAATCATCAAAGCCTTCATAATGTCCTTTAAATTCAGGAGAACCATGACAAAGCTAAGGGAATCCCAGCTGCTCAGTGCTACTGCCAAAGAACAGAAGAACTTTTAGGAAGTTATTTAGACTGTCTGAGCCTGAATCCTGATCTATAAAATGGGCATATGTGATGATCACAGCTTCATTTATAGTGAAGAAGGCTGGATACAATCTGTATATGTACTGTGCGTATTAAATAAGGAAATGACCTTTATGAACGCTATGAAATTTGTGACTGACTTTTTTTGGCTTTAAAATGGGATGAGGACTGAGAATTGCCAAATTTCACTTGCAATCAGGCTTCATTGCTTTTTTGTTGTGGCATGAAAGGAAGAGGGAAAGTTAGCCAGACTAAAATGAGTCCATTATAAGCCAGGTACACTATTACATGGTTCATTTAAACTACCCCAATATTTAAGGAACGTATCAATATCATTTTAATGTGTAAGGTACTGAGGGGGAAAAGATTGTAATTTGCATCCAACTATGTGGTTAGGAAACTGAGGAGTTGCTCTATAGGATCCTACCTAAACCCCCAGGTAACTGCCTTCTTCAAAACTGCCTTGTCACAAACATTTCATTCCCCCTTATTTCAAAAGCTATCTGGTTAAACATAGATTCCACTTTCAAACCTCAAAAGGACACATACGCATATGTAGAAATGTCCTTGTAATTTCCGAGCACACTCTGCCTAACCTACAATGCATTAACGCTAGTAAATATAAAGAAACACAAAACCCCAGCCTTGTGGAAGTTTCCAGCTGCAAGACTTCCAATTAAAAATTTCTCCCTTTCTTTACTCACGTAACATTTCCAGCATAGATAACAATTTTACTGCGACATCTTTAATACCATTAATGATTTGATCTTTCTGCAAAGAGCTTAAAAGCCCATAGAAGACAGAGATAGACTCGAGGTAGGTAGGTGGAAGGTTACACAGCAGGAGTATCTAGTGATGTGAACATAATAAAGAGAGTGCCCCAGAATTAAAGGAACCGGATGAGGGGCATTTACAAAGTAACACTTGAACACAAACCAACTGCTGATTTTTTTTAAATAAGAACTTTGGAATGAGAAAGTAGATTTCCAGTATCTCTTTGGTTTTATTTTCACAGGCAAAATCAAATGGAGAGTTGAGGCAATCAGTACTGGGAACAGTGCCCCGTACAGAGTAGATGACTAATAAATTTGTAAAATGAGTGATTCGGGCAAACAAAAAATCCTGCTGTCCTAAGAATGGAGTGCAAAGAATGGATGCATTCCTGCATGAATAGCGATCATTATTTGAATAATTATCTAAACATTCAGATCATCCTGGTGTTGATAGATGTGCTTTACATTGGCTTTGAGGAATCAGATTCACAGACACAGAAATATCCCAATGTGAATAAGACTTCTTTGCTTCAGTGATGCATAAGCAAAGGCTGGCATCTTCATGTTCATTGCCCCAAGTTAGATAATCTGGGAGGATGAGAACATTCATCTTTCATTCCGCAAACATTAAAGCTTTACTACAGCCTCAGTGTTAGACTATTCAGATACGAAGTCATTTAAGACATAACCCCTTCCCTCAAAGGAATTTACCATTTGACTCCACTGAACACAGTAGAAATTAATGAAGCTAGCTTCTTTCTCAGGTGAGAGAGCAACTTCTGCTTTTGGTTTAGAGCAACTGATTCTAAAAGCCAAAAATCATCCTCTAAGGGAAATGTGTGCAGAGCAAGGGAGACAGACTCATCATCTCCGCTGAAGGAAGAGAAAACACAGGGAAGGTAAGTAATAGAAACAACACAGCAATAGTAATAATGATAGACCTCTTTATATGTGTCTGGTCCCTGGTAAGCACTTCGTACACCTTATGTAATGTCATCCTCACTATTAGAATGTAAAGTTAGTTATATTATTACCACATTATATATAAGGAAACAAATTTCAGGGTTCTAAAAATTCTGATAGAAACTATGTAAAAAATGTAAGTGCCCTTCTTTATCTCTTTGACTTGATCTTATACTCTGATTCACATCACTCCAGCGAACCCCCAGCCACACTGACATCCTTCCTTTTGAGCTCATTGAACTTATCACAGGCATGCCCGCCTGAGGGTCATTGAATTTACTATCCCCTCTCTGGACACATTGTCCTCTCCCCCCTCCTGACTCAGCTATCTAAGTGATTGACTCCCTCATCATCTGCCTCAACTCGCTCAAATGTTGCCTTCACTGAGCATGCTCTTCTCTACTGAGCTCCTCAGTTCTCCAGACCTGCTTTGTTTTCTTCCATAGCAATTTTCACCTTCTGTAATACCTCACTGGCCAAGCCCTTGCACCCGGTTCTACTCTCCAAACTAAGCTGGATAAGGGTTGCCCTTGTTTTGTGTTTTTTTTTCCCCCAGATAGACCCTTTTTAGACGCTAGACAAAACAAGTCCTTTGTTTTCAAGTTCTGTTTCCAACTCAAAACTGTGTATTGACCACGTATCACCAAAACAGAAGCCACTCTCAGTATTTAAAACAGGACATTTAACACAAGGCAATGGTGACAGAGATGATGGGAGACAACTTAAATATTGGCAACAGGAGAAAGTTATTGCAACCAAGAAGCTGAGAGACAAAGGGAAGATGCAGGATTACTGGAACTCAGTGTCTAGTGTTTCCCAGAAAAGTTAGAAATGCAAAAGGAGCCATAGGAAGGGAGGGAAGACTGAAACCACTGAGGAGGTTCAGCTGTTGCTAGAAATGCCACCTTGAGCTAGCGAAGAGAGATGAATAACTTGGAGTTCTTTTCTCCAACCCTCCCGTCACCAGCTACTGACTCCCCATTAGCTGAACCCAGCCAAATTCTGGATGACACAGGATCTGTTAGGTCAGCACCTCCTGAGGCAAAGAACAGAGCAATTGACTGTCAGGAAATCAATGTAAATGCAAGCAGTCAGATAACTGTCCCTGTCTGACTGATGCATTAGATTTCACATAGGTTTTAAGGCCTGTTGCTATAGCCCCTCAATGTAACCTGGCTCCCTTATTACCTAACACATGGAACAATTATAATTAAAGAAATGCGTGTGATTTCTGCATTTGTCATTATGGTTGTTGTTTCACTGTGTCTCCCTCTAGATTAGAAGTTCCATGAAAGCATCTGAACCTTTTTATTGCTCTATCTATAATGCCTAGACCATGGAAACACTTTCACAGAGTTCTTCACAATAAATACCTGGAAAATGGAGGAGAGTGAATCACCTGAGATTTAGCAACATCATGATATACACACTTTATTATCACATTGCAATAATCTGTTACTGGTTTTAGTTCCATTTTAAACCTGAAAGGCAAGAATGTACAACTGATCTCAAGTTCTGAAGGTGTTATTGCTTAGTCTCCCAGCACTGTCATGTATTTGTGGGGAAGTAGGAGGAATGGACAACAGAAAAGATAACAATTCCATGATGACAGGCACTGTCTCTGCTGAACACCAATGGTGCGGTGGTGATCTAGTCCTGGAGGGAAGGTATCCTCAAAGATCACTTGACTCTGTGCTTTACTGGCTTTTCTAGAATTACCAATTGCAGGGTCTATCCTACCTCATGGTGGAGGAGGGTGACTGAAATAATGCCTTTTGCAGAGAAATTGCACCTATGCAGCAAGATCAAGTGGATTTCCAAACCTTTCTATCTCTAAGATCCTTAATGCGAGCACAGCCAGAAGTTTGGGACTGAACACAACAAAGATATGAATGAATGCATGATGAAATGAATAATATCTAGAGCCAATACCTCTGAAAAAATAATGTCCCCAATGTCCATTAATACTTTTAAAGAACCCAACTAGTGAATCTTCTAAGGGCCCATGTCTTTTAAAATGCTGCTCAGACAATGTTTGATTGTCTGGTTAGAGCATGCCAAAGAGAGATGGAAATCCAAATTATGTACATGTATATACATGAGGATATACAAACATTATATCATCTGATTCTCATTTAAAAGTATAAATGACTCCTTCCAAAGGTCCATGAATTAAATCATGAGTACCATTCAGTGACTTTAGGTTTTGTCCTGTGCTCTATTTTTTACATCTATAGTATGATCTCTAATCTTTGTAATAGTCCAACAGGTTGTGTGTTATTATTCCATCATTCAATTAAGAGAATAAAGACTCAAGGTAGTAGAAAATCTTGTCTAAGTCCACAGAGCTAATAAACAAAGATGTAATTAGAAAATAACTGCCTAGGGGCGCCTGGGTGGTGCAGTCGGTTGAGCGTCCGACTTCAGCCAGGTCACGATCTCGCGGTCCGTGAGTTCGAGCCCCGCGTCAGGCTCTGGGCTGATGGCTCGGAGCCTGGAGCCTGTTTCCGATTCTGTGTCTCCCTCTCTCTCTGCCCCTCCCCCGTTCATGCTCTGTCTCTCTCTGTCCCAAAAATAAATAAAAAACGTTGGAAAAAAAAAAAAAAAAAAAAAAAAGAAAAGAAAATAACTGCCTAGGTTATTTTTCAATGTTTCATTATGGAAAATATTAAAAGTTTATAAAATAAATCATCATATTGCTCTCTGCATACCCATATCTTAAATTTCAATAATTGCCGCCTTATGCCCAAGCTTATTTCATTTATTTCCTTACCACTTTCCCCACTTCTATTTCTTTGAAGCAAGTCCCATGTATGATAGCATTCGTCAATAATATATATATTTTTAAATGCTTATTTAATTTTGAGAGACAGCATGTGAGCAGGGAAGGTATAGAGAGGGAGGAGGACAGAGGATCCGAAGGGGGCTCTTTGCTGACAGCAGAGAGCCTGATACAGGGCTCGAACTCATGAACTGTGAGATCGTGACCTGAGCTAAAGTCAGACACTCAACTGACTGACCCACCCAAGAGCCCCCATAAATATTTTAGTATACGCTATGTAGGCTGTTTTTTAATGTAACAGCTTTTTGTATACTGTATATAGATTGAATAGCTTAATATAGACTAGTTATTACTGGCAAATGTTAACTTACTTTCACTTTTAATTGTCACTGGGCAAAACTCCCATTTCAGCCTGTACAGGGATAGGCAATTATTGTTCCAAAAGTTAAGTAGGATAATTACAGATGTTCTATTGGCTTATTGGACAGGAATGAGAATTTACATTGAAAGAAATGTACATGAAAAACATATCTGTTGTATTTTTCTTTCAATGCCGTTGTCTTTAATATAAGCATTGCAGGAAAAGAGAAGAATAATCAAGGAAAAAAATACCACGATTGTGATGAACTGGAGGATTTAATTGGAGATACTGTAAGAGGAAATTTTTAAAATGTGAAAAATGTTCAAATGTAAAAACGTGGTAACAAAAGCAACACAAGAATTTAAGTATCACTTCTACCTTCTGTGGTGGGTATGGAGATCCTGGCAAATGCATGTTTAAAAGTAAGAATGCAGAGCAATTACCAGCAAATCCACATATGACATCTCTTGGGAGTCTTTTGGAACCAGTTTCACTTATCCTTAGGTTTTTAATATTTTCCATCTCAAATTAAAAAATAAAGTTACTTTTTCCTAATAAATAAACTCTCATTGCTTCAGATCACTAAAAACTAATGAGCTGTTAAACATCCACAGAAATTGTTTTTGGTCTTAAATGGCTTCTTCTAAAAGGAAAATGCTCGAACTCTTCAGAAGATTGGCTTAGATTTCACTTTTCACAAGCTTAAAAAAAAAAGACTGAATAAGCTCCTTTTTGTTATAGAAGGGCAAGTTAAACAGCATAATCTACTTATTGAATTCTGTGAATATCAATTTTTTTTAATATGGAATATTTTAGGAGCTTATCCTTTACTTGGAGAGATTATGTTCCCAGAGATTCAGCGGAGGTTTCTACAGTTTTTGCAAGACATGACGCATACTGGTAGATCATCCAGGTTACCACCTGGAATTTTCCTAATTTTAGGAGCCAAATATTGTCAGCTATCAATCTATGCACAGTGTTACTCAAAGGAACATTTTGTAGATAGGCATTAGGGTCACAAATGACTTTGCGACTATTCATCAATCTTCAAAGAGATAGCACATGCGGCTCTCCTATGTGAATGCTAATACAAATGTGAGCATATTCTTTTTCTTTTTCACAATTTTAAATAGATTTTTGAAATACAACATACATTTCATATAACCCACCTATTTTATAGTACAATTCAATAATTTTTAGTAAATCTACAGAGGTACACAACAGTCACCCCCATCTAATTTTAAATCAGTTCTATCACCTCAAAGTAATAGACAGATGTAATGATATAGAGGCTTAAATGCCATCCCAAACTACATTTCGAAAAACAAAAACATTTTAATATTCCAGGATTGGGGGTGTTTTCAATTTATCCACTGATATCTGGTCCCATTTTCCAAATTGTATGAAGTGGCAGGTAAATGTGGGATCATCTTAAAAGAACTCCAAGTCCTGGGTGGACAGAAGGAACCAAATAGGGTAATTCTAAGAGTTCAGTTTGGGAATTTCAGAAGAAGGCACCATTTTCATCACATGAGTTCAAGTCAGAGGGGCTGCCAGTGCTAGAGTCTATGAGGAACACATGAAAAATCCCAATAAACAAAAGTACCAGCACTTTCTATCTCCCTCTCATAGGGCACCAGTAACAGATTATAGCTGTAACAGATTATAGCCATGTGAAATTTTACCCTTTCCCTTGACCCATGTGTCCGTGGGCAGATCATGGAGCTGTCACAATCAGATACAGCAGATATGTGACTAGAAAAGGAATTAGAAGGACAGAGAGAGAAGAGAACTAAATACCCCACTTTGGGAAGGCTACCTTCCACTCCTGAAGCAAAACTAAGTGCAGGGGAGGCAGATGTAAATCAAATGAATTGGGAAATTCTTAAATCTTTCTTGAGAAATAATTGACCTGCAACAAATACTCGTTTTAAGTGCACAGGTGAAAAGTTTCACAAATGCATGCACCTATATCACTATCACATTTCCATCACCCCACAAAGTCCCTTCATCTCTCTTTACAGTCAATCCCTTGCACATGCATGCCACCAGACAATAAGAGCACTTTGTGGGGCTATGAAAATATTCTACATACCAATTAGAGTTTTTTGTGTTCAGTATTATGTTGTTAGTGAATAAAGCAGGTTTCTTCTTCTTTTACAATCTTTAATTTCTTTCTCGTGCCTTATTTTTTTCTGTTTAGAGCCCGTAGCAGAATGTTGAAAACAAAAGAATACAACCTTGCTTGTTGCTGATGGTTGGGAAAAAGTATTCATATTTTTCAACATTATGTAAGGTGTTAATTCCAAGTTTTTATAAGATAGCCTTCATTAGGTTGAGGAGAATCTCCTACTCACCGTTAGCTGAGTTTTTTTTATCATGAACGAGTGCTGAATTTTATCAAATTCATCTACTGAAATGATCATATGGTTTTTCTCCTTTATCCTATCAATCTGGCAATTGACTTTCAAAGTTAAGAGAAAAACAAAACCATATTCTTAGGAGTAATACCACTAGGTAGTGTCAAAATCATTTTTTCGTATTGCTGTATTCAAATTGCTAAAATGTTCTTAAGAATTTTCCCCCGTAGGTTAATTAAAAGATATTTGGTGCTCTGCTGCTCCTCTTTGTAAGTAGTTCATGAGACCTGATTTTTAAGATTTCAGGAATTTGGGTAGCTGGTTAATACTAGGTTGTTAGCTTGAAATCAACCATAGTTGAGGTATCGTATCTACAACACAAAAATTGGCAAATGCTACCTATCAGTGTCTTTCTCCCTGTCTCAGAAAAGCTGGTTGTAAGACATTTAACTTCATACCCCTGGGGACATTGATGTGTGAAGTGCCTGCATATGTTTGCAATAGTTTTGCCTGGTTTAAGTATCAGGATAATGCTAGTCTCATAAAATGAACTGGGAAATATTTCCTCCTTTTCTATTTTATGGAAGACTTGTGTAGAATTGGCATAGTATCTTCCTAAAGAGTATGGTAGAATTCACTAGTGAAGCCATCTGGGATTGTGGTTTTCTTTACAGTAAGCTTTTTAATTATTAGTATAGTTTCTTTAATTGATATAAGGCTATTCCAAATTTCTGTTCCTTCTTGAGGTGGTTTAGGCACTTTTGCATGTCAGGAAACTTGTACAATTCACCTCAGTTAAGGAAAGCATTGTTATTAAATTGTTCATATCACTGCCTCTCTTCATACCTCTAATATGTAATTTGTGTTTTCTTTTACTTCCTAATTAGTCTAGTTAAAGTTTTATAAGTTTCATTGCTCTTTAGCAGTAAACAATATTTCATTTTATGAATGCCTTGTATATTTTTTTAATTTACTCTTTCATTGATACTTACCTTTGTTAAACTCTTTCATTTATATATTTGGACTTAACTTGCTCTTTTTCAAGTTTCTTAAGGTGGAAGTTTAAGTCACTGATTTTAAGACTTTGTTTATGTCTAATACAAGTATTTAACATTTTATATTTCTCTTAAATAGCTCTTTAGCTCCATCCCACAAAATTTTAATGGGTTGTGTTTACATTCTCATTCAGTTCCAAATACAGTTTCTAATGACCCTTGTGATTTCTTCTTTGACTCATGGCATAATTTTCTTGTTAAGGTATTCTAATTTAATTATTTTGAATCAGGGAACATAACTTGTTCATTTCAACTTTTTTGCATTGGAACTTTTTATGGCCCAGAATGTAGTCTATCGTGGTGAACAGTCCTTGTACCTTCGAGGAAAAAAAAAAACAAAAACAAACAAACAAAACCCATATATATATATATATATATATGGGTTTTGTTTGTTTATATATATGTATACACACACACACACATATATATGGTTTTGTTTGTATATATATATATACACACATATATATTTATATTTATATATGTATGTTTTCTCCTATTGTTGAGTGGAATTTTCCGACAAATAATTTAAATGACAAATAATTTACATCAGTTTATAGACTAAAACCATCACGTTCAGCTATTCTGTCACCTTACTGTGTTCTTCCTATTTGTTGTATCGATAACTTGAGAAAGGAGTGTTGAAATTGCAAAGTATTATGGAATTGTCTGTTGCTACTTTCAATTCCGTCACTTTTTGTCTTAGGTATTTTTTTTTTTTTTTCCCCCCAGTGGTACAAGTAGGAAAGTTTATTAAAGTGAAAGTACTCTCTGGGGATGTGAGAGCAGGGGAGTTCAACTGACAGCTGCCTACCTCAGGGGGTGGGTCTCTGTCTGTCTTATGTATTTTTGAAAGGTATATTTGATCATCACATATTAAACCTTCTTACTGAATTGACATATTCATTACTATGAAATAGCCCTCTTTATAACTGATAATTTTCATTGTTCTAAAATTTATTTTGATTGATACTAATATGCATTCCACTTTGCTTAGTATATTAATATAGCTAATATTATTACAGCTTTCTTAAATGAAAAGTTTTCATAATATTTTTTTTCCAAAATTGTCCCCTTTTTATCACTTTCCTTACCTCTCTCTTTGCATACATTCTTTTTCTCTGGTACTTACTCCTACAAATCCAAAACCCATCTTTGTGTCTTCAGTTCAGTGAGACTATTAGTCTCTCCTTGGACTTTTCTCAAGTTGGGAGCTTTCAAATGACACTGAATAGTACTTTTTAAATATTAAAATGAGATGTCTCATCATTAAGACTCACCAATAATGTTGTAGAATGTGCACCAAATTTTTTCCAAGGACAATGATCCAGGTGAGTTAAATATTCCTAGTTAAGAAAGAGTAAAATTTTTATATAAATGAGTTATACTTGTCAAAGTTGTTCGTTTGGTACAATAACAACAAGAATAGATAGTAATGCAAGGTGAGCACCATCAAAGAAATGTATAATAAAAATATTCCATTTGAAAGTAGGGGATATGTTGTATATTCTTAGAACAATCTTGATTCACAGTTGGAGAGAGAAAATTTGCAAGAACCAGACCATTTTAAACAAAGAAGTGAGCTATTTACTGATGGATAAAATGCATCCTAAAATGACATGGACCAAGCTTCCTAGAGAACTCTCAAATTTTCCCCCTAATTGTTGAAATATTTGTGTTCCCAGTCAGTAGAAACACATACAGGAGAAAATACTCTAAGGAAGGAAGAGGCCTCAAGACAAAAATAGAGATAGAAATCTTTCAAATGGTACCAATGATCTTGGGCTAAAAAAGTTAAAGATAAAATAGAAGAACTATGCAATTTAACATCACCTACTGTGTACACGATCTAATACTAGACACAGGCGATGTAAGATATAAACTTTTATTGGGCAGTCTTCTATTTAGGAATTGTCATCAATGGATTTTCTGAACCTAGCTCTGAACTGTAGCAATTTCCTAGTGGTTTTTGACTTTTTTGGATTTTTCTGTGAGTTCAGTGGGCTTCCTTTTGATTAAGATAAAGTTTTAAATCGAAATCTGGATTACTAAAACTGATGACTGATTTTTTATAGTAATTAAGTGGAAGTTTTCCTTAGAAATAACTTCATACTGCATCTGGATTCTATAAGAACCTCATCATAATCCATTCTGGAAACTCTTCCTCAATGTGCATCCTGAAGTCTTACTCCTTAACCTTTATTTTCTCAGTTCTTTATATTCCAACTTTTAGGTTTTCAAACAGAAATTCCTTATAAAGTATAAAACTCTGAAATCCAAATATTCTTAAAAGATTACAGGTCTTCACTTAATTTCAAAGTTAAGGTAACTGATAGCTTTACATATACTAATGAAAACCACTGTTATTTTAAGTTTTATTATACACCTCAGGAAGAAAAACACATTTGCTCCTCAAAGACCTTCTGACTCTTGGTTTTGTAATTAGTAATTTGGGTACAATAAAAGTATTTGCTCTGACCATGGGGAAATTATTTTAAAATGCAACCAGGTAAGTAATGAAATTGGTGTGCAAACACAATGAGGAATGATTCCAGAGCCTGAATATTATCTAATAAGATATTCAGAAAAATTCTGAAATACACACCCTAAAGGAATTATACCTTAAGATAAGCTATTGAGGATTTAGAATGTTGAAAGTGGAAGAACTCCCCTAAATTTCTATTTGTTAAGCACAGCTCTATGGTGCCAGAATGTGGAATATTTGATAGTAGGGATCTTTATATCACTGCCCAGTACCAGAAAATACTACGCATCCATTGTCAACGGGGGTTGGCAAGCTTGGAAAATCAAATAACATCTTGAGAATATTTTAAAAGACTCATCAAAAAAATCCCTTTTATTTTGAAAGAAAGTATTAAAATGAAATCATGCATGACTTCAAAATGTATTCAGATTTCTCTATAGTGTATAACAATAGGGAATTTTATCAGATTACATTTTCAATAAAAAGAGTTTGAATAAGCTTGATGTGATTTCTATTTCAGTCATAAGGGTGACCTACACAGGTATCTTCTTCTTCAATCATTTTATTTCTGCTCCTTCCATCGTATTTTAACCTGTTAATATTTGGGTGAATTTGAGGAAAAGCAAATCAGTTTGACCTTTAATGTAAAGTCATTTTTGTATGATCAAAACAGTACTATTTCCAATACTATACAGGATGTGGATTTTAAGATTCAAAAGCACGTGCCATTCTCAGCAACCTGGGAGGAATGATAATGTGACCACTGCTTGAATGATAATTTTATCTACATAACTGCCTTCCATACTCTTGCCTTCACTATATATTAAGACTTCTGCCCAAAGATATATGTTTAGCCAAGCTGTTTTAATATAACATATTAAACTTTAAAGTGATTCAAGGACAAACACTGGACTTCAGCTCGCTGTAGGATGCCACATTTTCTTGCATCTTTCCCTCCTTTTTTTAGCAGTTATTTTACCACTAAGCCAGAAAAGAAGGAATTATGCAGGAAAATTGCTATCAGCTGCTACCCCTGCTGGATTACAGAACCCAGAGCATAATAGCTTCCCCAGTGGAGCCTCTAAGGGTTTGGGCCAAGCCATTAACCACTGCAAACACCTAAGGGAAGAAATGGAATAGAGTAGAATGGCTCTCAGGCATCCCAGGAGATTTTTATGCAAACAAAATTTATTTGAAATGCAGATGTCCAGGGCCTATCCCGGGAAATTCTTATTCAGTTGATTTGGGGTAAAATCCAAGAATAGGCATTTTTAACACATGCAAATATTTATATCTGAATTACTGCCTGAATTTTAGAGTTGGCTTCTGTTTGTGTGAATATTTGCTCAGATTTAAGTTGATAATTAAATGGGCTTAAGATTGGAATGTCAAGATGGACCAGGTATGTCAGACCCTAAGAGATAATGGACACTTTATTTTAATTAGTGTAATAATAAATATAAGACTGCTGACATATGTCTCTCTCCTTGCATTCTAGTTTTGTAGGGCTAGGAATATTTTGGACTTCTCAAGGTTCTGTTTTGTATTTTGAGACTCGTTACAAAGTGACTAACTCATATTCACTGTATTCACTATCATGTATTTAAGAGAACAATTAAAACCACTATATTTACTTTACATTTCTTTATAATCCAATCTCCATTTCATCTCTGAATTAGATACTCCCAAATCCCTAGGCTGTTCCTACAGCCTCCTTCATAAATGAAGTAATAAATTTTCAGCTAGTTACTGAAGGATGGACAGAACTTTCTTACATGAAAAGAAAGAAGTGAGGTTATTGGATGCAAGGGGAGAGATGTATAAAGTCATAAAGCCACACAGATGATGCAAGGAACGGAACCAAGAAAGGGATTTTTAAAAATGGGGAAGAATATGGATGAAATATTATTAGTTCCATTATTTGAAAGGTTGAATTTGTGCTACTGAACATTCAGGTACATATGGTCAGTAGGTAAGTAGAAGAGATGTAGGGTAACATTTTAGAAAGAAATATTGTCTGGTATTTGAAATCAAGTAAGTGAATCACATTCAAATAGTTCATAAAGAGGTGGTAAAGAATGAAAATTCAACTAAGGATATTTGAAGCTCCAACTGACTTTATTCAAGAATAAATGAATCAGACAGCATCCCATGTAGCAAAGAGAAAGGAGCACCAATGACGTCCAGTATAGAAAGTTTTTTAAAGTCAGAGAGGACCAGAAAAAAGGACATTATTAGCAAAGAATGCACTGGTGGGCATTCTAAGGCAACATAAGGGTCCTTATTATGGACTGTGTCCTAGTGCTGACCACACAACTCCAGGTTGGTTGGTTGAAGTTCACATTCCTTGCAGGTGGTGGGTCAGGGGGGCAGCTGAAAGTGCATTTAGCTTAGGTATCAAGTCTTGATTTGCTGATGTGGGCTTTAATATAGTGACTCCATTTTGAGCCCGTGGTTTTCTTGTTGTCAGAGGTTAGATGAAAACGCTGAGGGCAGAATGCTATTGAACAAAACAGGGAAGCAGAAAAGATGGAATGCCATTCTCTGTATTTCCCCATTTCACAACCAGCTGTTTTTAAACCCAGCCCACAGGCCTCACCTTCCTTAAGGCTTCTTTTCATCTGTATCTATGATGATGGAACTTTAAGTCAAGGTACATATGGCATAGTGGACCACAGGGTATGAGAGCTAAGGCAGGACAAAGGTCCCAATTAGAGAATAGACCACCAAGTCGCCTATGTTTTGGCTAGTTACGTGCCATTTTTCTCTCCCCTTCTGTGTCAGAAGTTCTTTGGGATCAGTGATCACATCCTCACTTAACCTGGCCACCCATTTGCTCATTCAACAAGGATTAACATCTCGCCATGAAGACTTCTATATAGTGACACACATGACAAATGAAATGATGCATTTGCATTTGCTAAAGAAGACAGTATCTCTGCATCCAAGGATCTTTCATTTTGCAAGACAGAAAACCATCGTATCTGACCATATTGCAGCATGCTAGGGGAAAGTATGCAGAGGATCTTTCCTCTGACAGTGATGTCTTGTTGACAATAGGCACTGAATAACTGAGGGCAGAATGCAGTGAAGGTATCGGTGTAGATTTGAAAGAAGTTAAGATAGAGACGTGGGTGATAGCAAGGGAATGTGCATTTGTACCATTTTTGGTGGCTTTCACCTTATGTCTTATTTGTATATGTGCAAATTCAAAACATTCAGGGAGAGGATGGTATCTAACAAAATGATGATTTGCAGGGATACTTGACCTCCTTCAAATGGAAGCAGGTTAACTAGATAACAAACTACTTTCGGTAATTCCTTTCTTTCATATCCGCAGTTGTCCATTCACTATATTTAATGATTTCAGTAAGTTATATGCAATGTATACCTCACTTGAACTGCTGTTGTAAAACAGCCTTACTCTCTGGTCCAACTACCCTATACATCAAGTGTGTTAATAAGCACAAATTTATCATCTCCAGTGCAAAATGAATTAATCAGCTCCAGTGCAAAAAGAATTAATCTCTGACACCCAGTTTCTTAAATATTTAGAGAGGTCTACTCAATCAATAGCGATGTGGTGGAAAAGTCACTCTCTTGACAACACTAGCTTTCCAATGTCTTGATTTTTAATGACTATGAGGTTATTTTCTGGAATTTTCACAAGAAATTCCAGTAAGAGCCTTAGTATTTCTTTGTTTGGTTTGGTTTGTATTTAAATAGCTTGCATACTCTAAAAAATGTTGTTGTTTTTTTTTTTTTTTTTTACTTCTGCATAAATAGGTAAAAATACTCTTTGTCATACATGTTGATATTTATAAAAGGTTTAAAATTTCCATTTGAACAGAAACTGACTGTTGGTATAGTTTTCACTTTCTGGGGTTAGTTAATATAGGTATTCCTGAAATAAAATGAAGGTCATATTAGTCTTCATCCCTCATTCCCCAGTGCCTGGAGTAAGATAAATCTTTTCATCTAAGCATTAAGCGATCTGCATAAGGTTCATGGAACATTTTGTGTAAGAGCAAGTATGCAAATTAAATACAGGGAAAAAATAATCAAACTCAGAAGACCTTGGGCAATATGATTGTATCTAGCATAGAATTTGTACCTGTAATACTTGTGTTTCTCTCTGGCACCAAAAATAATCACTTCTTGATAATTAATTCATGGTTATGTTATGCTATGATATGTTGTGCTATGTTAGGCAGACTCTCAGGATATGGGATTTAGATCTATGGAGTACTGTACTGAATACCTTTTGATCCTTCTAAAATACTGAATTATCATCTACAGTGGCAATGACCATTTAGTTTTTCCTTGTTTGTGATAAAGGTGCCATAGAATGGAAAAACCTCCCTCCACACACTTTCTGTTTTGTATCTTATCCTTAAGCTTTAATTTAACCTTCTTAGAGCTCATTTTCCCTTGTTTTCTGAGATGAATTTTGTTAAGATGACAGAAAGTGTAGAAAATACATTGGATTTAGTTGTAATTCTTAGCTACCAGCTGAGAAACCTTGAGCAAGTCACTGTTTGTCAAAAACTCCATTCCTCATATGTAAAATGGGAATAAGTATGCCCTTCCCTGACTCTGTAAATCACATTTAATCAGATTCACTGATTAACTTAGTTTATTAGGGATCCCAGAACAAATTACCACAAACTGAGGGGCTTAAAATAACCAGAGATATATTATCTCAGAGTTCTGGAGGCCAGAAATCCAAAATCAATTTGCTTATAGGGCCATACTCCTCTCCAGAGATTCTGGAGGAAAATTCATCCTTTTTGTCTTCCAGCTTCTCTGTTGGCTGTAGACATTCCATGGCTTGATGGTTACATCATACCAATGTCTGCCTCTGTGGTCACATTACTTCTTCCTTTACTCTGTGTCCAATCTACCTCTGCCACACTCTCACAAGGATACATGTTTTGAATGTAGTACCCAGCGGTTCAGCCCCAGATGAACTCATCTCCAAACACTTAATTTAATTACATATGCAAAGACTCTTTTCCAACGAAGGTAACATTCACAGATTTCAAAAAAAAAGGACTTGGATATGTCTTTTTGGACATCACTATTCATACCACTATATTCTACACCAACTTCATATAATCTAATTTTTTGCTTTTATATTAACAATTTAAGAATAGTTTATGTAGCTTCTTATGGAATTTTAGAAGATGTTTAACTTTCACAGGCTACTTGCTGAGTCCTAAGCACAGCCCAGTTTCTGTATATTTCCTCCACAAAATGAAAACAATGCAGATATTTATAGAACTGTAGTAATTGCATGCTTATAGCAGAATTCTTCTGTTAAAAAAGTGTTAATTCATTTAATGCGTACTTGCAAATTTTTGACTAAACATTATTTGGTGTTAGTCTAGGAACTTCCAAAAGAATTCACAATGATGTTTTTTTTCTAAAGGCAGAATAAACATTGATCATTACTTTATGGCTAGATATACTTTATTATTAAATATTTGGAAATTTGATAATGAGTTAATGCTTGACAAACATTGATATTATTGACATCAGGTGGTATTGTGGACAACCTAATGAGGAAAAAAAAAGGAAACAAGTAACAAATGATCTAATTAGGTAGCTCAGAATATCCAGTTGCTTGTTGCAGATTTAGTATGTTGGTACACTTTCAATGAATTATGTAGGAAGTTATAATGGTACTAGAGGAGATTGGCTTCACAGAGTCTTAGTTTTTATTAATTCATTACAGCCTGATTGTTTCCAACAACACTTAGTGTTTGGAGTAAAAATGTATAAATGAAATATAAATGGTAGGATCTTCACTCCATATTCCCAAATATTAGGTATTGTATATACATATATTTATATCTAATTTGCTAAAAGGTAATAGATTTGGTATCTCTATTGCTTTGCTAGGCTCTTAGAAATAAACAGCAGACACAACACAATAAGGACTTAATTAAATCTCTTGTCCATACCTACTGAACAGAGTGCCATTTTCCCTTTGTTTTGACCTCCTTGCCATTTTTATTCCATTTTACTTGACCGAGAAAATGTGAAATAAATTTGCAAGTCAAATGCCAGGAGATATTTTTTCAAAAAGAGAGAAAGCCAGTGATCTTCTCTTCATCTACTCCTTTTGTCATAAACATTTGTCTGGCAAGTGCCTTCATTAACTCTGGCTCCTTGTTGCTTTTGCTTGCATGTAAAACAATGAACAAAAGCCATAGCTCCATGATTTCAAATAAATGGGACTTGGGGAAAGTAAAATTTCTGCATCAGGGCAACAATAATAGATGAACGACGGTAAAACAATAGAGAATTTAATTTGCCTGCCTTATTTTATCTGGGGGAACAAACAAGGACAATGTGGGAAGAACATGGGATATTTAAATAATAACAAGAATAATGACCTTTCTTTTTCTATTAAAAATACATAGAAAATAAATGGAAGGAAGGAAATTAGTGAGGAATGTGGGAAAATTACACAAATAAAGTTAAAGAATTATCCAGGTAGACACAGTCTATCTCTTTAGATAGATTTGGATATTTCATGGAGTATGTATACAGAAATAATTAGTGCCTACAAGATTTTAGTTTGCTCAGGCTGCTATAACAAACACTGCAAACTGGTGGCTTAAACAACATTTGTTTCTCACAGTTTGGGAGGTTAGGAAGTCTAAGATCAAGGGGCAGGCAAGGTATGTTTCATTCTGAAGCCTCTTCTCCTGGCTGCTTGTAAGAGGCCACCATGTTTCTTTGTGTTCACATGACCTTTTCTTTGTGCACCCATGGGTAGAGAAAGAGAAGCATTCTTGTGTCTCTTCTTATAAGGGCACAAATTCTATAGGACCAGGACCCCACCCTATGACCTCATTTACCCTTAATTAATTTCCTTAAAAAATCTATCTCCATAGACAGCCACACTGGGGGTTGGAGCTTACAAATGTCAACTGCAGGTGGAGGGAGAGGCACAAACATTTAGTCTATCACAAATGCTTACTGGCTTATTTATACAAAGAAACTTTTCTTCTAAGAGTATTAATGTTCTATGAAAGAAGGCCCTTGATTGCCAACTCTAAATGATATAAAGACTGAATATTAACAATCAAAGAAGACATTCCTCCTAAACCAGCTACAGGAGATTCTAATTCCGATTATGTGCCCCCCTCTGAATACAGGACTAAGTTATCAAATTTCAGCTCAGTAAAAGGGAATTCTGGTGTGCACTCTTTAACATGATGATAGTTCAGATATTTTAGATATCTGAGATGGTATTTCAAATATTCTTCTCCTCTCAGTCTTCTCTATTTGAATCTAAGCACCCTGAGTTTATTGTTCATGATACATGGTATTAGTTATGCCCAGAGTAAGACTGAGAAACCATGAATATATCTCTTAAATTTCCATATAGGACCTTGGGCTATAAATCCTTTCCAATAGCCTAAACTGAACTTTCTCACTGACTTATTCTGAATCACATATAATTCCCTATGACAAAATAACATGAAGGGAAATAAATGTGAGACCCATAAAATGCAGCTAATGATTATTCATTCACTTAACAAATATTTGCTGAGTACTCATTATGCATTTTAAATTGGTTATTCATTACTTAAAAGTTTTTCAGTTTATTTTGGCATCCCCTGTATCGATCACATCCCTATTACTATATTATTTCTTTGTAATAAGTTCTTTGATAAAAATATAAAGATTATCTTATTAGATTGCATAAACACTCTGTCTGGGAAGGCTGGGGATGGTTAGTAAAGGAATTATCCCCCCAAAATTACATTTAAGTACAGACATAAAGAATGCATAAATGTTAATTCAAATGAGGGCTAAGGAAAGGTAGAGAGATTATGAGGTAGAAGAAAGAGCAATTATGAAAGCACGAAGGAAAGAAGATCCTTGACTCAGAAAAGGCCAGGATGGCTAGAACACAGAGGAGTGGTAGGACGGGAAGCTGGAGGATGAGGCTGGGGCTCGACCATGTAAGTCACATAGGAAGAAAAACTCTCATATGCAGCAGAAATTTTGAAAAGACTTAGCAAGCTTCTATCATATCAGTTAGTTGATCACTTCCTTAGAACTGAAACATTCCAAATAAAAGTGGATAAAACAACCCCACCAGTGTTGCTGTTTTTTATGAGGATCTTCACTCTGTGTCAAGTCCTGTGCTGAAGACTTGGAATAGAGCCATGACTAAGGCTAGACTCCCTCAAGGGGGTTAGACTTTACTGAGATAATACACACACTTTACTGAGTATTATCTATTTGTCTCCTCAGTGTTAAAACCATTGTGTTAAAATTCTGAGACTTTAATTTTAAGATGGCTGTATTTGATACAATATCAAACAACCTCCAATAATGCACTAATAGGTATATCTGGAGGAAAAAAATGGCAAACTAAGCATATAAGTAAATATTTTTATTTACAATGAATATGTTACCAGAATCTGAAAGGAATCTCATACATAATGGCATAATGTAATGTGCTGTCTGAAAAAAGCAAGCATATACCCCTACTGTTTATCTGTTCCCTACTTTACTATTTATTTGGTGTAGACCTTGTATTACTCAGCCAAGGAGTAAGAAACCCAACGATTCCACTATTTTTGGAATATTGTCAATTTTGAGAACTATGTCTGGTGTTACTGGTCCACTTTAACTTTCCACCAAGATCTTTCTTTCACAAATCAGTCATAAGCAAAAACGAATGGGTTTAGAGTATGAAGCAAGATTCTGGAATGGAATCATTCATCCTCCTTGGTATAATGCTCATAAGCAAAATATTCCAGGAAGATGAGAAAATAGGAGAAATCTTTAACTTATGGAAATAATAAGGAATACTGATATTTGACTATTTCACCTATTAAGAGTATCAGGCAACCAGGTGATAAGCTGAAGAGATATGTTTCTATCTCAGTGTAACACAAATGCATGAAGTGGACAGCAAGTGGACATTGCTCTCCACCTGGATATCAGTCCTCCCTAGAGAATACCAAACTCTCTTGCTCCATCCTCTTCTTACATAGATCTTGACAAAACACCCTTCTCCCCTTTCTCAAACTGTGTTATTTTATACTCAATTTCAAAAGATTTAAATTTAAAAATAAATCATGACATATATGTTGATGGGCTTTCAGTGACCACTCTTTTTTTCTCATAATTTTCTCAGTTTTAGAAAATGTATTTTCTCTAGTAAGTCACCAGGATATGTTCTTCTATTTGCTCCAAGGGAAAAAAAAAAAGTAAATGCAATAAATACAAAACCCAGGAGCAGAAGCCATGAGGATGGAATAGATTATGATGCAAAGGCAACATGATAGAAATTGGAAATGCATTAAAACAAAAAGGTATGAAAAAAAAGTTTTTACATAATACAGTAACCCAATTGAATCCAACTTTAGAGGTATTGAACAGCTGTCTTTTATATGGCTGCCTTTTCCCTTTGCATCATTGCAAAGAGAACAAAAAAGAAAGAAAAATTAAGGAGGAAAAAAGAGTACAAGTAAACAAACTTGAACAAAAACTGCCTTCCAATAAAATCAGTCATCTTAATGTTGAAAGTCAAAACCTATTTTCTCTTTTGTAGTATCAAGAACAAGGTACAGGTATCACCATAACTTCTTATGTTCAAAATTCTGTTAGAAGGTCTAGCTAGTATAGTACAATAAGAAAAAAACTAATAACGTAGGCATTTAAAACTATAACTTTCCCTCTAAACATTGCTTTAGCTGCATCCCTTACATTTTGATATGCTGTATTTTCATTTGCATTGTCTCACAATATTTTCCAATCTCCCTTTTGACCTTGCCTTTGACCCAATGATTATTGAATAATGCATTGTTTAATTTCCACAGATTTGTTAGTTTCCCAAATTTCTATTATTCATGTTTCTTCATTCCATTATAGTCAGAAAACAAATTTTGCATTATTATCTTTTTAAATTTTACTCAAGTTTATTTTACACCCTCACATATTGTCTACACTGCAGAATGTTCAATGTGTACTTGAGAAGAGTATTTATTCTACTGTTGTTGAGTGGAGTGTTCTATAGATATCACTTAGATATCATTGATTTATACTGTTTTTCAAGTCTTCTATTTCCTATTTCCTTGTTTATTTCTGCCTAGTTGTTTTATCCATTATTAAAAGTGGGATGCTGGAATATCCAACTATTACTTTTGAATATCTAGATATTACATGCCAACAATATATTATGTACTTACTGTTTTATACAATTGCTTTATAAAACAGTGAAGAAAAAAGGAGAAAGTTGTGTATTCCATCTTTCATGATGACATAATTACTTTTCCTGGTCCTCTTTTTTTTTTTTTTTTAAATGTGAATCTGAATTACCATCTGAGGTTATTAGCTTTCAGTCTGAAAGAGTTCCTTTGGTATTTCTTACAAGGCATGTCTGCTGCTGATGAATTTCCTCAGCTTGATGTTTACTTTCCAAGCTTCTATTTCATATTTTTTTTTGTTTGTTTTGGAAAGAAGGCTTTGCTGAATATATGATCCTTGGTTGAAAGTGTTTGCTCTAAACACTTTGAAAATGCTATCTCATGTCCTTCTGGCCTCCATTATTTCTTTTCTTTCCTTTTTTAAAAAAAATTTTAACATTTATTTATTTTTTTTAACGTTTATTTATTTTTGAGACAGAGAGAGACAGAGCATGAACGGGGGAGGGTCAGAGAGAGGGAGACACAGAATCCGAAACAGGCTCCAGGCTCTGAGCTGTCAGCACAGAGCCCGACGCGGGGCTCGAACTCACACACCATGAGATCACGACCTGAGCCGAAGTCGGACGCTTAACCGACTGAGCCACCAAGGCGCCCCAACATTTATTTATT
Organism: Panthera uncia; assembly: GCF_023721935.1. NCBI lineage: Eukaryota > Metazoa > Chordata > Mammalia > Carnivora > Felidae > Panthera > Panthera uncia. Next base: position 2,430,271 of record NW_026057589.1, on the reverse strand, counting down.
TTTGAGAGAGAGAGAGAGAGCACAAGCAGGGGAGGAGCAGAAAGAGAGGGAGACACAGAATCCGAAGCAGGCTCCAGGCTCTGAGCTGCCAGCACAGAGCCCAATGTGGGGCTCAAACTCACGGACCGCGAGATCATGACCTGAGCTGAAGTCGACCATTCAGTCAACTGAGCCACCCAGGCGCCCTGTGGCCTCCATTATTTCTATAAAAATTCAGTTAATCTTATTGGAGTCCCTTGGAAGGGATGAGTCAATTTTGTCTTGCTTTCAAGTTGTTCTCCTTGTCTTTGGCTTTGAGTATTTTTACTAGGATACACTGTGAAACTCTTTGCATTTGTCTTCTTAGAGTTTGTTGAGGTTTCTGAATGTATAGGTTAATGTCTTCAAAATTGTTTGAAGTTGTCAGATTTATTATTTTTCTTTTCTTTTCTTCTTTTCTGGTATTTTTCATCCACATATTTTGGAGCCACATTTTTATGAGGCTCTGTTCATTATTCTTTATTCTCTTTTTTCCTCTCTATTCTTCAGCTTGCATATTTCCTATGCATCTATCTTCAACTACATGAACACTTTCTTTTGCCAATTCAAATCTACATTTTAGTCAGCCTAATTAGTATTTTATTTCAGTTATTGTGCTTCTTAACTCCAGAATTTCCATGTTCTTTTTTAAATGTTATCTTTAAAAATAATTTCTATTTATCTATTTATATTATTTGATGTGATATTATTATCAGACCTTTCTTTCTTTAATCATAGTTTAGTTTATTGAACACTTTTATAATGGCTTCTTAGAAGTCTGTTTAATCTGATATCTGGTTGCTTTCATGAATAGTTTCTTTTGCCTCCTTTTTTTCCCCCTTGCTATATGGGTTTCCTATTTCTTTGTATATCTTGTAATTTTTTGTTGGAAACTGGACGTGTTAGATATTATAGCAGTTTTGGATATTGACACCCCCCCTACACACACTGAGAGCTTAATATTGCTGTTTTTGCTTAATTTGTTTAATGACTGGCTAGAATGTTTTTGTTAAGTCTATTTCCTATCTGCAATTTTAAACCACTGATATTTCACCTCAAGGGATCCCAGCCTTGGGTATGCCTACAGTCACCCTAGAATGACAGTGATTTGGGCAGGATTCTCTGCCCCTGACCATGTTCCAATTGTTAAACTCCACTAACTGCCAGATGATTTCTGTATTGTTTTCAGACTGGGGGCAAGATTGCTCTACAGACTAAGCCAATCAAGTTTGGGCTCCTAGAATATTTCTCTAAGTCAGTGTTTCAGATGTGTTCTCCCCAGGCATGTTGCTCCCCTAGTCTCTGTCTCAGGTTCTCTGTGTCTCCACTGAGGCCAAACTGTAAGCCACTCTCTCCAGAGTTGAGTTGGAAACTATGATGTGTTTCTCTGAATGAAGCCTCTGTTTTAGATGATGAGCACTTGGTGCTGGGTGGGGGTGGGGAGTGGATGTGGAGTAATGTCAAGTTTTTTGGCTTGTCCTTCCCAGTGTGTAACCAGTGCCTGATAGGCTAGGGCAAGGGTAACTGAGGCCCTATATCCCCAGGGGAACCCTTCCCAGGGAGAGTTTCTGTCTCACAAGCAAGGGCTGTGAGAAAGAAAGGAACCCTCTTTTGGCTGCACTCACTTGAAATTTAGTTTCAATAATATAGTAGGATGAGACTGCTCACACCCTGTATCTCCTGCTAAGACAGTTCTTTAACTGTCTTAGCTGAGGGGACAGGGAGCCCTATGTTCTTGGCTGAACCAGTATAGAGTGGATTTTCCATCTCACAGAGCTGGGAGAAAGTGGGTTCTACCTCACACATGAGTCTCGTCATTCTTACCAACCTTTGATAGATTGTCCTGGATAAATGTTTCTTCATTTGCTGCTTGCCTCCAGGACCATTTCCAGAGATGTTAAATGGTTTTTCTTTTATAATCACCATTTTCACTAGGGAACAGTTCTGTGGAGCTCCTCACATCATTGTCTTGCTGAAGTGGAACTCTGTGATGAGAATATTACTTTTATAAATAAAGAAAAGTTTACAAGATTGCTAGAATTAAAATCAATGCATAAAGCAATTACACTTTACACACTAGCAACAATGATCAGAAAGTGCACTTTTAAAATATTAATATCACTTTGCAGTTTGATAATATTACCAAAGCAACAAAAGATATACAGTACCAATATTAAATCTAACAAAAGATGTGAAATTCTCTTGTAGCTAAAAGTTAAAAATTACATGTTTAGTGATATATATTAAAGAAAATAAGGAAACTATGATCTTGAAATGGAAGACTAAAGACAGTAAAGGTGATGCCAATTCTCTCAAAGTTGATTTATATTTTAACATAATTTCTACTAAAGTTCTTATAGGGATTTTCATACAATTTGCTAATCTGATTCTATAATTGTCAGAGATTAGCAAATGAACAATAATAGCCATGATACTCGTAAAGAAGAACATGAAAGGGAAATTAATCTAATAAACATCAGGATTTATTATGAAGTTTCCATACATAAAAGTGTATTACTGATGCAGATTTATAAAAACAGAGCATTGGGAACATAATAGAGAGCTCCTAAAAGGGTGAGGGTGCACAAAAGTTTGATTTGTGAGAAACTGAGAGTTGAAGAGCAGTGAGTAAAGGATAAGTTACTCAATAATTAACCTTGGGGAAATCAATTACCAGTAAAGAAAGAAACACACACACACACACACACACACACACACACACACACACACACACAATTCCATACAATCACCTAAATGTGACAGATGGCATTATAAATATATTTCATGTAATTTACTTTTAAAAACTCAGTTTAGAAGCACAAACCTAAAAGAGATTAATTAAACTGACTATATTAAATTAAAACTTTCATGAAATTAAAAGGCACCATAAGTCTTAAAGAAACTAACGATAGCTTCATAAAAGATATTTGCCACATGTAGATTTTTTTTAATGTATTTCAAATGCAGGAATTTGAACTGTGTGAAACTGCTGATACTTGTTTTTTTTTAAAGTGTACAATAATGACAATTTCATTTGGCATAATAAAATAAATCCATAATAAATATAAACACCAATTAGAAATAGTTGTTGTTTTTTGTTTTTTTTTTTTTAAAGGAGAAAAATGAATAGGCAAATAGGGAATTGACTTGCCTGGAGGTAGCAGGTAAAATTTGCCAAAAATGACTCATAGACTTCCTTTACTCAGATAATAATTTTCATTATCTAGGACGGGAATAACAAATGCAAATGCAAGGAATAGTAAACACTAAGTTTAGTGGTGGACTCACTAATGCTTTTATACGTATTAAAGAGCATAGTTTTTTTCGACACTGAGCAATATTCCTGCTGCGGTTTCTAAATTATCATTATAGATTGTTTTAAAGAGAGAATATGCAAAAATAGTTTCCCATATAAATAATGTCAACCACAAAAAGGCAAAAGTCTCATTGTAATTTTATTAATTGCATCTTGAAGAACAATTCCCATCTTCTGTTTTGAACTATGGTATATGAAATCATCCACAAATGTTCCTTGCACTAATTAACTGTACTCCAACTTGTCACACATTTTCTGAAAATATAACATAACTATATATTCTGTATCTGTTTTGAGATAATGTTCTCCCATTTTTTAGCTTAGTGGTATTTCCCTCCATGTCTTGGAAATAAAGATAACTGGATCATTTGGTACACCACTACTTAACTCTATTAGAGAACTCTTTTCAGTCTTCAACTACTAATGAGGCACAACGAAAAGAAATTTACAAAAAATAATGTTACTCAATTTGAGTGTTTTCCTATTTGCTTACTAGCAAGGCATTAGAGATCCATTTATATCTTAAAACAAAATAAATATAATTTATACATCTATTTTGGGGAACGGCCATCTTTTTTTTTTTAATTCTGGAATAGCACTATATGGTACAGAAAATTTAACACATTCATTTAAAGTCATTTGAGTAGAATATGTGTTCATGTATTTGAGTGTTCTGGAAGCCAGAAGGACATTAATGACCAAGAATTGGACAACAATGGTTTGGAATCCCTGCTTATTATGCAACAATGAGGTAGCCAGGTATTCTAGGGTCTACAAACTTGCCAATATGTGAAAAAAATCTGAACTGAAATAATCCTTTTGCTCAAATAATATTATACATGTTATCTGAGATTGTTTATTTGCTTCCATGTAGAATATAAAAAGGAAAGTATGTTCCCATTTTGAATAGATATATGTCTTTCATTAATCAAAAGGAGAAAACAATAGTTAATATATACAATATGACTATAGTTCATGAGCTGGGCATGAATGACTACGAAGTTTTATTTTGAGGGGTGAAATTTTGAGAACCATAGGGCTAGCATGGGTTCAATTACTCTTCGCTGACAAGTTTTACCCTGAACTGAAATGAACCCTTCCGTATGGCTTAATTGTCTTGAAATGTTGCTCTAGATAACCAATATATTTCTCTGTATAATCGACTGATACATGCAAAATGGAGCATTTGCTCCAGGGACTTTTCCATTTATTCTTTTTTGCATAACCAGTATAGGTCTTCTCTACAGAATTTTAATATATGTGGCATATCTCCTCCAATTGGCAGTAAATGGGACTTTTGTTAGTTTAAATGCTCAAGGGTGTGAATGACTCTTTTTAGATACCTGTGGGAGACAACAGAGTGCATTGTTTTGTATGCCATATCGTCATATAGTCTATCTTTCAATGCAGAATTTCTCAAACATGCCTTTCAAATGTGGTCCAATTCTGTTCAGTCAATTTTGCATTATCAGGATAAATGAGGGAAAAAATAAACTTATTTGTGGAAACGTGGGTTAATTTGTGTCTTCTGAAAGGACACTTGAAGATTATTTTTATAAAAGAAATATTTTGCATTTACAAAGTGATGGTAAAATTTCATTAATTCATGGTGGGGGCCCATTTATTAAATTTGCAGGGCAGGGATGTTTTGGTCCATGTCAATTGGGGAGGTAGGGAGGGGGAAAGAATCTAACTGGTCTAGTGGAGTTGGGATTCTCTTGAGTTTTCCAGAGGATTTATGAACTAGAAAAACAAGTGTTGTTTGGGCAGCCATTTGGAAATGATGCAAACTATTGTAATTTTCACTTTTTCCAGATAATTCCCTCAGCATTTTGGCAAAGCATAACGGATTCAACCGCCAGAAGCAAGAAGTCTATCTTTTACCAATCATAATCAGTGATAGTGGGAATCCTCCTCTGAGCAGCACCAGCACCCTGACCATCCGGGTCTGTGGCTGTAGCAGTGATGGTGTTGTCCAGTCTTGTAATGTTGAAGCTTATGTCCTTCCGATTGGACTCAGTATGGGCGCCTTAATTGCTATATTAGCATGCATCATTTTGCTGCTAGGTATGTATTTCCTTCACAGCTTAATGGTCACCATTTTTCTGGTTCATAAATGACTTAAATAAGGACAGCAAACCTGAACCCCAGTCAGGTATCAGCATTCTTCTGGGGAAAAGGAACTTTCTTGCACTTCTCCAAGCTTTGAAGTTACCAAATAGGGGTGAAGGAAGAAAAGTGCCACGATAGCCAATGTCCAATTGGAGAGGACAATTCAGTGCCTTTTTCAATCCCATTACCAGTGAAAAGACAAACTAATTCTAATGGTGGTGGAAGTGGGGACAGACCTTTATGTGGTTACAACAGCATCTACCATATAAGAAGGCCTGCAGATCTGATGTACACCAGTTTACTGTAATGGGAGGCTCTCGTGTGTCCATAATACTCTTTTCTCTAAACGATGTATACATTGCATTGCTGAGTTCATCCAAACACACAGTTTGGTCAGACTAAAAGATAACAAACAAGCAAACAACAAAAAAAAATATTTTTCAAAATTACACTGTGTTCTTCAGCTATTTTTCTGGATATTAAAATCAACTTAAAATGAAGATTGAAAATGAAGGAAAGTTTTTTTTTTTTGGTAACTTTTCCATTAAAAATTTCTAATTATAAAAACAACATTAGAGACTAGAAAGATATATAAGAAGAAAATTATGTCTTATCCTGTCCTTAAGTAAAGGATATGGCAGTTACTACCTTTCCAGTCACATCCGTTCTATTCACCCACTGCCTGGATTAACATTTCTAGACATATTTTACCCTGTGAACCCTAGTTTGGTTTGGCTGGCTTTGCCTGTTGGGTATGTATTCCTTTCCTTTTGCCTACCTTTAGGCGTACCTTCCCAGATGGGGAAGCCCCAGCTTCCTTATAAGGCAAGAAATTGCGTATGCCAATTTGACATTCATCTTGATATATCACTTCATCTGTGAGTGAACATTATTTGATTGGAGAGAGTCTTGAAGAGCCGATAAAACACAAGATATTCTAGATATGATTTACTCTGCTACTTTTTCTTTATCGAAGAAGGACATGGAATCAAAGATATTAAATAACTTGCCCAAGAGCCACAGCAAGTTAATTATTTTTATCTTTGCTGTTTTCTATTGTGTGCCATTTATTCTAGAGCTCGTAACAGTCTTACATGCAGCTTTCACCATGGATAGATGCAAATTAATTCTTTTAACCCAACTTCATCACCATTTAATAAACAGAAGCAACCTGGAATAATACTCACTCAGAATTCAATAACCCATCTTTCAGAAAGGTGTTTAATTTAATTCCCAAGTGAATTGTAGTAAGGCTATATGCTGGCAAGTTTCTACACAACGCCACTCTCTTGTAACATACATGATATGTTGCTTGTGAAATTATTTGCAAATTGAGCTAATTGTTATTTCACATTTTTCCTACAGTAATTGTGGTGCTGTTTGTAACTCTGCGGCGACATAAAAACGAGCCATTAATTATTAAAGATGATGAAGACGTACGAGAAAACATCATTCGTTATGATGATGAGGGAGGAGGAGAGGAAGATACAGAGGCTTTTGATATTGCAACTTTACAAAACCCAGATGGAATTAATGGATTTTTACCTCGTAAGGATATTAAACCAGATTTGCAGTTCATGCCAAGGCAAGGGCTTGCTCCTGTTCCGAATGGTGTTGATGTTGATGAATTCATAAATGTGCGGCTACACGAGGCAGATAATGACCCAACTGCCCCGCCATATGACTCCATTCAGATTTATGGCTATGAAGGCCGAGGGTCTGTGGCTGGGTCCCTCAGCTCCCTGGAGTCCAGCACCTCAGACTCAGACCAGAATTTTGACTACCTCAGTGACTGGGGTCCCCGCTTTAAGAGACTGGGAGAACTCTACTCTGTTGGTGAAAGTGACAAAGAAACTTGACAGCGGATTATGAATTAATCAGTGGAACTGAGCATTCTGTAATATTCTAGGGTCACACCCCTTAGATACAACCAATGTGGCTATTTGTTTTAGAGGCAAGTTTAGCACCAATCATCTATAAACTCAACTACATTTCAATGTTGAACCAAAAATTAATAATAAAAAGCATATGTTAGGAGGTTGTAAATCTTGTGGAGTGTGAATTAAAGTATGTGGAGTCTCTAGAAGTCTTTGGATATTTGATATTTACTTAGCCACCACAGACAAAGATTGGGATCCTGGCTAATCCTTAGAGAGATGGTTAAAAAGAGGAAAAAATCAAAATTAAAAGGTGCTTTCTTAGAAAAATGGACCTGCAAGAAATGTGCTGCTGATATGTGTCTTCTGCAAGGATTTTTATAAATGCAAATGGTTTTTTCCCCTTCACCAATAAGGATTCCGCCACAAACGATAAAGCAATACTTGGTCTGCTGTACATTATGACTTTCTGGAGTTTTGGGAGGCCTCCTAGATTATACGGTACGGTGACCGCACATTGTACATAACTGTTGGCCCCACTCATCAGAGACCGAATAGCATCTTTAAATATTGTGTCGAGCCTTAAAATATTCACATGTTCGTAATCCATTCCCGGGTGGGGATTGCCAACTCAGTGGTGGGAGGAGAGAAATCCCATTCAAACAGGCTTGTTTTCTGCAAGCAGGATTACTCGTTCCCTCCACTTCATCTTCTTCCACAAGGACAGAAAGATAAACCGTATCACACAGCAGACTACATATGAGACAGATGGTTTTATTGCTAGCGCGTGAATTTATTTGTTTAATCCTCGAAATAAATATTTTATTGATGTCCATTAATGCTTTTATTTATTAAGGTTGGTAATCTATATAGATTAAGGGACTATATGGAAAAAAAACTAAATTATATCCATTAATAATCCTTTAGATTGTTTTATATAAATATATATATATATATATATATACACACACAATGAATGTTTAATACATGTACATTTTGATGAGATGAGTATGGCAGGCAATATTATCAGAAGGGGAGCTAAGAGTCTCTTTAGAGTAGAAAGTGTTATTGTGGCTGGTGATGGCAGGAGCAGCATTTTCCCAGAGAAACTTTTGGACTGTTTTCTATTTTGTTCATAATCCTAGTATTTGGTGTTTTTACTACAAGCACAAACATCTGAAAGCATATTGATTCATGTGACTATTTAAACTCTAGACTTTTAGATACCTACATAATGCCCTGCCCAGTAAACATGCTTCAAGTTGCCCCCACTGTTTTAAAGCAGGAAGTGGTTTGTACATAATTTTACTGCTTTTGTTTTTAGCACTTCTCTCCCTGATCTTCATGGTGATGCACAGAATGTCGTAGACTCCAAAAAAGGACAGCACTAGAAGATGTGAGCATATTCAATTTGTAACACAATCCTGCCATTTAGGAGTAGAAAATGTATGATAAAAATCAAGTACTACACGCAGATCATTTTAATTTTCTACTTTGCTTTAATGCAATATTGTTTATTTACTTCATGTATTGTATTCAGAGAAACTCCTGTATTGTTTCCTACTTTGTGAAATATATTTTTATAAATACCTTTGTTGTCATCACTTTTTTTCCCCTAATCAGATGAAGATCTGTTAACAGAGACATCAACTCTAATTAGAGTTCTACAATGTTCAACTAAATCATCCCGAGGATCACTTATATTTCTAAGAGTCATTATTATAAAGCAGAGGAAAGAAATAACCTGGCAATGAACACAAAGCAAAAGGGACATTAAAGGAACATGGTGTACAGAAAGTCTAGTGCGGCTGTGCTTGTTGGGTCCTCCTGGCAGCAGAAGCTGTAATAGAGTTAAGAGTAAAAAGAAAAGAAACAAGAATAAGGAGGGAAAGATTTCAGCTAGGAGTACAGGTCTAAAACCTTTAGAAGGAACGTTATCAGTATGCAGGATTTAGCAAAAAAGATCTAAACCGCAATACAGACCTGACCAACTTCTGCCAAATGGGTTCTGAGTGAAAGACTGCCTGATGAGGGGTCTGTCATTGGGGAAAAAGTAGTTGAGGTCTACTTCCCCTGCCATCTCAGTCCCTGGTGTGGGGTTGCCTGGGAAGAGCAGGACTTTGGCTAGAAAACCAAAGATATCAAATCCTGGAGACTGCCTCCACTGTGACAGACATAAAATGTATGAATATTGGAATTTACAACTATCCAGGGACTTAGTTGACTCATTGAGTGTCTGTTGCCTGAGAATAGTTCATGTTTTATGCTCTGGCTACTGGACACTTTTTCTTGAGGTAAAAGTAATGGTCCAGAGTGACTTTATGCCACAGCTTGGCACAGTACCTAAGACAAGTACTTAGTGAATGTAGATTAGTAATAGTAGTTGCAAGAGTAACCAGTGGTAATATTCTGACTAAACCAAGGTGAAATCATTACCTTTTTACTTATTTCTTGCATATCAGATGCATCTCTAATGTACTTCTCAGTGAAGCCCTTAGATTACTGACATACAAACATGTTTGACGGAAAAACTACACTTTTTCAGGAATACAAAATCTATATCCTCCAGTCTTGGTAATCCATAGGGTAATATTTATATGGTGGTTTTGGGGGGGGGGTAGGAGATGGTGTCTATCATACTAGTTCCCTAAATCTTACCTCAAAATTTATTTTGACCAGGAAGGGAGAATGAAAGTGTTTTAGCCTCTTGGTGATTTACTTTGCCACCACCTACTAGCATTTTGTGCTTTCAAAGTCCATTTAAAGTTTTATAATATGGAATGAAGTAATTAACACCATGTTCAATGGTACTTTTAGAGTACCCTGAATCTACATAAAGATCCGAGAAACACCCGCCCCCCACTCAGCTTAAGTACTTTGTATTTTAGCAAGAGACTTGTTAGGACTTCCTCAACCAAGACAGGTTGATGGGGTTCCCAACCTTTTTCAGACTTTGAGTACTCCATGCTCAACTCTTTAAATAATACGTTTTTTGAATTTTATCAGAATGAGTATTTTTACTTCTGCATTGTTTTCTGTTGCAGTAATACATATGTCTTACATATACATGTGTGGTTAGTTTTCAAATAAAATGCTGATTCAGTTCACAGGCATTTTAATGTGACTGTAGGTTTTTATTGTGTCCTAAGCATTAGTTATTTTCCATTCTTAAAACTCACTCCTGCACAAGGTTTCTCTGCCTAACAGCAAATGACTAATAAGTGGGAGTCAGGTGAGACAAAATTATTTCCCTCTGTCCACCTCACAATTCAAGTTCCTGTCTGGGAAAACTGATACATTCTTGGGTGACTGGACACCACCTGGAAACAGTTCAGCCCCAACCCTGTCTACTATTTCAGCAAATCATATTACAAAAATGTCCCTTAAACATCCATGCATGGTTACCACAGAGTATTCAGAACACAACCTTCCAATAATATTTTATGATACAGTTATAAGATTAAGAATAGTTTATAATAGGATGATTAAAATATGCTAGAAATTATATGCAAGTATTAACATTGCCGCACAGAATTGTGATTTCTGAAATATAAACTTGACAGTGAAAATGCTTTGGGAAAATGTGCGGGTGTTTGTATGTATGGAAAATAAAACTTGGATCTAGGGGCATCACCAGTGAAAGCAGGATGCTTAAAAAGAGTCACATGTGCTTCGAGAGAGTTTCCTTAATCAGATGCTTAAAGTGAGACAAGTCTCTGCATGAGATGTGGAAACCACCTAGGAGCAGCCAAATTCCATACTGAGACTCTTCTGGGCTGTGCTGTATTTTGGAGAAGGAAAAGCGGGTGCTGGGAGCTAAGTAACCAATTACTCTTTATAGCCACATAAGGACCAGGGGCAAGTAGGCCCTTCCAACAAGTTATATTATGCGATCACTGGCTTTGCAGGGAATCTCACGAATATATAACATTCTGATTGCCTTTTTGATTGAAAGTTCCATCTGAGATCAGGACAGTGCAACTAGTAATAAGATTTCAAAAAATCCCATCACTGGCACTGTTGGAAAGGCTGAGCATGACTGAAATCACATCATTGTCAGTCAAAAAGATAAGGTAACAGTGGGCATCACTATAAAAGCTATATAAATGCACAATTTAAACATGAATATCAACATGGAAAAACTATATATATATGTGTGTATGTATATATATATATATATATATATACATACACAGACATATATACACATATACATATATATACACACATACATATATATATGCACGCATACATAGATATATACACATATGCCAAATTAAGTTATTGGGGTTAATCTTCTATTTATAATTTTCATCGCATAATCCTATGCTACTAAAACCCCGGAAGGGTAGCTCCTTGTTTTTCTGAAACTAACCTTGAATTGGAAAGAAATTGGATTGAAGATAAACAGTTTTAAATGCAGGTTTTTGTTTGAGAACAAAATAATGGTTCATAATACCTGGGACGAGAAGGAAATACATCACATTGTATTTGAGAGGTTTTTATATTATTGTGTTTTTGTGGAGAAAATAATTGTGGAATGTACTCTGCAGGTAATAGTTTTCAATATATTTTTATTTTCCCCATTCTGGTACTATTTTATTTGCTATACAAAGTTTTTTTGCAGAGTAACTCAGTTGGCCAGTGTTAAACATATTGTTGCCACTGTGGTCATTGCCCTCTTGATGACTGTAGAAGACAGAAATGCTGTCATTAAAGTAGATGTTTATTTGTATTATTTTCTTCTTAGTCAACACACATTTATGTATTCCATGGTATATTATTTTGTTTTTTATTTACATGATACACTCTTTAAAGATATTCTAGTCCTAGTATTTCTGACCCAATCCTAGTATTAATGGGTCCATGCAACTTAAAATCCCCCTGACTGGATGGACTATCTGCAAGGAAAGAATGTGTTTCCTACATGTATTGAGCATCAATCATCTCAGGAAATAGGCTATATATTTGATAAAGAAAGATTAAATGAGATGGCATCTCTAAACTAATTCCCTTATTTATAAAGTAGAACCAATTAATTGCATCTAACCTAATTGTTGAGACATTCTTTCTCTATCATCTTGAAATAGTACTTTGAGTCTAGGTTTAAACTTAGGTTGGTCTGACATTAAAGCCCATAACTTTCAATTAAACAAAACTCTGTAATTATAATGGAAAGCTTGTAATGATAAGAAATAGAATCTAAGTTATGAACAGTGATATGGAAGAACTGAGGAAAAACTAAGTGACTCTAAGTGGGAACACTCAGGAAGTCTTCATGGAGAAGTTTTCAAAAAAGATGGGAATGAAAGAATTGGCAGAACAGAAATCACAGCTTTTCAAACACCCAAAACTAAGAGGGGGGGCATTATAAAAAGATCACACTTACAGATTAATGACAACTTTTTGGACCTTCAGAAAGATCCAAAACATTGGTGCTCATAGGACACTTTAGGTTTGCCTAAATTGTAGCATGTTTGGTGGATGAGAAAAATGAGGTTCAGAGATGTCTTTGGGAATTTTTTGGAGTTACATTAATCATCTAAGAAGTAAGAGAGACCAGAATTGAACTCTGGTCTTCTAATTCATTACCAGGATTGTGAAGTTGTGTTTTTGTGTATATACATACCTCCCCCCCGCCCACCCCCCCACACACACTTTATGTCAGTTTCATCTAGATCACAAGGCTAATAGGCATTTGCTGGAAGAATCAATGTCTGGGGCATTCCTCTTCCAGCTTGAGTTACCTGTCATCATCTGACATACATCCTGAGTTTAAGCACCATCTCTTGCAGGTACCATTATTAATAGATAACAGCTATCTATTACTATGCACAAATGAGAGAAGGATAATTGTTAGAAGGAATAGCACAGGAAACTGTCTGAGAAGAAAAACTGTAGAAAACAAAGGCTTCAATTAACCTAGAGACCAAATAAAAGAAAATGAGAAATCACTGAAGGTAAATTTTAATTGCTTTGGATCCCCTCTGTATAGGCAAAGATATCCAGGGCCATCCTATGACTCTTCACAAATATGAACTAGATTCTAACAATTATGTTCCAAGTGAATACAAAAATTTAGGAGTCATTGGAATAATTCTCTCTTCCTAATATATGCATTCCTAACTACAACTTTACTTAATGTTTTTCTATTTTTCTCCCTTAATTCAACCTCTAAATTTTGAGAGCAATTCCGTATTTATGAAGTCTAATTTTTGCAAAAGTGAATGGATTATCTAGGCTCAAGGAGAGAGCTATAATCATACTGCAAATAAACTTTTAAAAAAAGATACCTTTCTAAATTTTTCTAAATTTATTTTCTACAAAATATGTGATATGATAAGAAAACTCTTGTCTTATCTTTCCAAGACACATGGTCTAATTGGATAAATTATAGAAGCAAATAAGTGATAAAACATTAGATTTCGCTCTGCTATGGAAAAGGGGAACAGATGGTTTTATGAAAAGACAGAAAATTAATAATCTAACCCTGCCAAGGCACAGTATTCTGCTAGAAACTGTGTTATAGTGAATCTTAGAGAGAGCGAGCATCAATAAGCAGTGTCTGCTGGGGTAGAATCTCTCTCAACGGACTTTACAGTTAGTGCTTTTTACCATATGAAATCTCCACGTGACAAAATTTCCAATACCCTTACTTATTTCATAAGTATTTGTTTAGGATCTCCCAGAAATCTGGGTGCTGGGAATATAGGACTCAACAGGACAGGGAGGTCTATTTCTTCACAGACTTGGTGGTATAAGAAAAATAGAAATAGAAATAAAAAAGACAGAGATGATGATGACATGAAAGAACATAACATGGACAGGAAATTAAATGTTTTACATGGAGTGGACAGGGTCATCTTTGAGTTGTCATGTGAAGTTGTCAGGATAAGAGCAATGGAAAAGCTTATGTCCATCGTTGTGCTGTTCTAAACCATATACAAGAAATAACACATACAAGAAATAAACATGAGGCATAGACCACAGTGGATCAGGGTGGAGGTGGCACAATGTGTTGTGGAAAAGTAGTCAGAGACCACGTTATACAAGTCCTTGTCAACCAGGGCAAGTAGCTCAGATTTACTTCATGTCTGTTGGAAGAGGAGGTGAGTAAAAGTGTCACTCACTTTCACAATCAAAGGGATGACATATTCTGGTTTGTATATTTAAAAAGATCCCTCTGGTTCTCGAATGGAAAGGGATTTTAGGAGACAATGATGAAAGCAGGAAACCCAGAGAGGAGATTGCCACAGTAGTCCAAGCAAGAGCTTATTTTGGTTTTGATTACTGAGGTGGTATTAGAAATGGAAGAAATAGATAGTCCATATATATTCTGGATATAAAACTGGCAGTATTGGCAACTTCATTGGATGTGTAAGATGAAGGAAAGATGGATTTAAGGGTGACCTCTAGAATTTCTGACTTGAATAACTATGTGATTAGTGGAGCCATTTATAGGGATTGCGTTGACTGGAGAGGGTCTGGTTATCAAAAGCAGACATCCGGACTCCTCTAATGATCCACAATAGAAGGGATAACAGACACTAGAGTCACTTAGAATTTCCTTGATGGTGTGTATAAATGACTTCTAGAAAATTTTACTGCATTTTGATTCTCCTATATATGAATACCTGAATCAATAAAGGTCACAAGTGACATGATCAGCCTCGGGCAGAAAAAAATCCAGCCACACCAATTATTTTTTTTTTAATCTTTCTAGAAATAGGAAAAATAAACACTTGATATTAGTGAGTTTATTCTTGGCTGGAGTAAGATGGATTCACCTATGTTTCTTTTCTTTTTTTAATGTTTATTTATTTTGAGAAAGAGAACATGAGCAGGGGAGGAGCAGAGAGAGAGGAGGACAGAGGACCTGAAGCAGGCTCTGTGCTGACAGCAGTGAGACTGGTGAGGGGCTCAAACTCAAGAAACATGAAATCATGAACCATGAGATCATGACCTGAGCTTCTGACACCCAATGGGCTGAGCCACCCAGAAGCCGCCAGATACGTTTCTTAATGGAAGTGAGGAGGGACATTTTGAAATATTTATCTATAATTATCTTAAAATGGGAGCAGTAGCATTTGTAACTTTATATACAAACATAGTATGTTATCCAGAAAGCATTCCTGAAGTATGTCCTTTCTCTTTGGACTGAAGGCTAATTCTCAAGGGAAGAAGCAGTTTGGTCTTTGTGGCTTAGTGATATATATATATATATATATATATATATATATATATATGGCAGGCTATATCAGGATATATATCAGGAAAATAACACACTCAAGTCTTGTTTATTGCCATTTATTGATAAAGTTCATCTGGTTATCTGTAAGCTGAGGAGCTTGGCATTTAAGAAATGCTGGGTGCATGGAATTAAAGTGGGATCAGTCTGGAGGGAAACATCTTATACAAAATAAACATAAGAAATTCCTACACAAGAAAACAAATTTAAAAGGATGTTTCTTCCTTGTTATCCCCTTATTATGTTATAAGCCCTATACCAGATGTCATGGGAGTTGGTCAAAGGCGGTAAGATTTAGTCCCTCCTTGGGAATTTCTAGTCTTCTGTGTTAACATGACACATTAAAAAAAAAAAAATCATAGCATTGTGTTTTGACATATAGGTTTTTGCACTTTCAAACTGCTTTAAGAATACGGAGTGAAAATAAATAATGCTTTGTGACTTTAGGAAAATAAAGGTACAAAAATATTTACTGAACTATGCCATACAGAAAAGTTATTTGGGTTAGTGAATATGGTGAGAGATGGGACAAATAGGCACAGATAATATCACAAGTCAAAAGCAAGAGCCTAGAGAAGATAGAGTGCATCTTTAAAGTTGGCAGAGATAAACCAAGAACTAAAAATTACAGATCTATTTATTTTCCCTATAGAAACATCAGTAGAATCTAATAGTATTAATAAGTAATGCCTCTTACTTTAATGTGGTGTATCCCAAGAATTTCCTCCCAGGAATGTAATTTAGTGTTATTTGGCTGTCAAAGACAGAAATATCACTTAAGATTTCAATAGATGAATAAAAAAAGCCTCAGAGTTCATGACCTGTTTAGTATTAAAAGAAAAAAAAAAGCAAAAAAGAAAAACTAATAAGCACAGATTCTTATTAAGTTGATAAATGGTAATCTATCTAAATTCGATAGCAATTGAAATATTTAATAAAGAATTTAAAAGGTATATTCCCTTAATATGAAAATAAGAAAAGAATGGCTGTCCTCACTGCTATGGTTCAATATCATATTGGAAGGGCTGGCTACCACCATTACACAAGGAAAAGCAAAAATAGATCCCAAGATTTAAGATTTATGGGGCAGGGACGCCTGGGTGGCTTAGGCAGCTGAGGATCTGACTCAATTTTAGCTCAGGACATCATCCTGGGATCATAGGATCAGGCTCCCCATAGGGCTCTGGGCTGAACATGGAGCCTGCTTGAGATTCTCACTCTGTATGCCCCTTTGCACCTCTCCCACTTGGAGTCTCTCTCTCTCTCTCTTTCTCTCTCAGGTTAAAAAAATTTTTTAATTAGAAATTAAAAAAAAAATTTTACGTGTGGGGGGCGGGGGGCAGGGGCGGCACCTGGCTGGCTCAGTCAGAAGAGCAGGTGACTCTTGATCTCAGGGTTGTAAATTCAAGCCTCATGTTTGGTATAGAGATTACTTAAAAAAAAATAAAATCTTGAAAAAAAAAGATTTTTGGGGAAAAGAAAAAAAAGTGTCAATATTTGCAGATGGCATTGCCATAAACATAAAAATTTTAACAGAATAAGCAAACTGTTAATGCTAAGCAGAGATTTGGAGTGTCTCAGTCAGTTCAGCAGCCAGCTCTTGATTTCGGCTCAGGTCGTGATCTCCTGGTTCATGAATTCTAGCCTCTCATGGGGCTCCATGCTGTCAGCATGGAGCCTGCTTGGGATTCTCTCTATCCCTTTCTCTCTCTGCCTCTCCCTCTTGCATGAGCTTGTGTTCTCTCTCTCTCTCTCTCTCTCTCTCTCTCTCTCTCTCTCTCTCCCTCCTTCCCTCCCTCAAAATACATAAATTAACTTTAAAAAATACTAAGCAGAGAGTTTATCAGTATAACTAAATCTATGACAAAAACCTAAAATGTTAAAGATGCCAATTATTCCAAAAATCTATAATTTCTCTTCCATTGAGATCAAAATTAGAACAGAATTTTTATACCAATTCAACATCTTTTCTTTTTCAAATTTGATTTTAGTATTTACTGAGCTCCATTCTTTAATATAAAATAATTATAGTAACACTAGTGTATTCCTCACACTGCCAGATAAGGACTTGCTACGAAGCTGTAAAAATAAAAATAAAACAAGAAAACAATAAAAAGCAAAAACGAACAAACAAAAAAAACAAAAAACAATGGCATCCCTGCTTCAGGTGAATAAGCATATTCAAGTACACTAGCCAATAATCAAACATAGTATGACAAAACATGCAAATACAAAAACAGTAAGCTATTATTATAAATAGTAAGCTATTAATGTAAACTCAGAAGGTTTAAAAAGGTAGATACAGCCAAATGTTGGTGAAAATATTAAAAGTGAGAAGATTCATAGACTGCATGTATCTTGTGATCCAGAGATGACATACGAAGATAAGTCAATATGCCTGATATTATTTATTATGTTTTTATGTTTTTCTAACTAAGATGCCAGAGACACTGTACTCATCAACAAAAGGAGAATGAATGTAAATTATGACTATTTAATAAATTCTAAGGGCAAACATGGGGCATTTAGAAGTAATAAAATGAATGCACATGAGCCAACGTACATCCACTTTGAAACAATGTCAAGGGTAAAAACAAAATATAAAATGAACTTTTTGGTAAAATAACATCTGTATTAACTGAAAATGCAGTCACACAAATATACATTTTACAAAGGCTAGTTATTATCATTGTATTATGTGAGAAGACAGAATGGCCCAACAACTTTTACTTGAGGTTCATAGAAGTAAATGAATACATAAATAAAAGTTAAAATTAAACAAATATAAACATGTTTAAGGAAAATAATAAACAACCTATGTCTTGGATTTAGGGTCAGGTGGAGGAGAGGGAGCATTACAAAGAGGATAAGTTGTGGTCTGTTTATGGAAGTTCATACATGCTAAAGAGTCTAGACCAACATGGAAGGTCCCATCTATGTAATTTGTTATACAGAACACAAGCCCATAGGATTTTAATAAATATTCTGACTAAAAGGCAGGTTTTCAAATATATTTCATATTTGGTGAAATGCCCAGACTACCTAATCCCCCCCTAAAAAGTCTCCATCCACATTTAATAAAGACCCTTAGAAATCCTACTGCAATGAAAACTTCTTAATTTGTTTACCTGAGGATTTCTCAAATGTAATTATATATATATATTTTTTTACTGAAACACCAACTTCATCTTTCCAGATATATGCATGTGGTATAACAGAAAATGAGCATTATTACTGAAATCAAAAGACAAACAGGATTTTTAAATAGTGGAAGGATATGGTCAAATCTAATTTCAAAAATGAAACCATTTAAATTTTATTCAGTATATGTTAGCCAATCAAGTTTCAAACTTAAATGTTTAGTAATTATTTTTATGTTCTCACTGAGATCATTATGAGATCATTATACAGTGATCTTTCTGTCTTCTGAGCTCCTCCTATTCTTCATTTTTTATACTAATTTTTATAAGTTCATTTTTTAATTTACATCCAACTTAGCATGCAATGCAAAAAATGACTTGAGCAATACAATCCAGTGATTAATCCCTTACATATAACACCCAATACTCATCCCGGCAAGTGTCTTCCTTAATGCCCCTTGTCCGTTTAGCCCATAATCCCACCCATAAAACTTCCAGCAACCCTTATTTTGTTCTCCATATTTAAGAGTCTCTTATGTTTTGACCCTCTCCCTGTTTTTATATTATTTTCCTGCCCTTCCCTTATGTTCATCTGTTTTGTCTCTTAAATTCCACATATAAGTGAAATCATATATTTGTCTTTCTCTGACTGAGTTCGCTTGCCATAATGCACTCTAGTTCCATCCACATTGTTGCAAAAGACAAGTTTTCATTCTTTTTGACTGCTGAGTAATACTCCATTATATATATATATATATATATATATATATATATATATACACCACATCTTCTTTATCCATTCATCTGTTGAAAGACATTTGGGATCTTTCCATACTTTCAATATTATTAATAGTGCTACTGTAAACATTGGGATTCATGTGCCCCTTTGAAACAGCACACCTGTATCCTTTGGATAATGCTGAGTAGTGCAATTCCTGGGTCATAGGGTAGTTGAATTTTTAATTTTTTGAGAAGCTTCCATACTGTTTTCCAGAGTGGCTGCATCAGTTTGCTGTCCCACCAGCACTGCAAAGGGTCCCTCTTTCTCTGCACCCTCACCAACATCTGTCATTGCCTGTGTTGTTAATTTTAGTCATTCTGACTGGTGTGAGGCAGTATCTCACTGTGGTTTTGATTTGTATTTCCCTGATGATGAGTGATGTTGAGCATTTTTTCATGTGTCTGTTAGCCATCTGGGTGTCTTCTTTGAAAAAGTGTCTATTCCTGTCTTTTGCCCATTTCTTCACTGGATGATATGGTTTTTTTTGGGTGTTGAGTTTGTTAAGTTTTTTATAGATTTTGGATTCTAATCCTTTATCTTATATGTCATTTGCAAATATCTTCTCCCATTCTGTTGGTTGCCTTTTAGTTTTGCTGATTGTTTCCTTCACCATGCAGAAGCATTTTATCTTCATGAAGTCCCAATAGTTCAGTTTTGCTTTTGTCTCCCTTGCCTCCAGGAACGTGTTGAGTAAGAAGTTGCTATAGTTGAGGCCAAATGGTTTTTGTCTGCTTTCCCCTCTAGGATTTTGATGGCTTCCTGTCTTACATTTCATTACGTTAGGTTTTTCATCCATTTTGAGTTTATTTTTGTGTATGGTGTAAGAAAGTGGTTAGGTTCATTCTTCTGCATGTTGCTGTCCAATTTTCCCAACACCATTTGCTGAAGAGACTGTCTTTATTCTTTTGGATATTCTTTCCTGCTCTGTCAAAGATTAGTTGGTCATACACTTGTGGGTCCATTTCAGGGTTCTCTATTCTGTTCCATTGATCTAAGTGTCTGTTTTTGTGCCAGTACCATACTGTCTTGATGATTACAGCTTTGTAATACAGCTTGAAGTCCAGAATTCTGATGCCTTTGCTTTGATTTGGTTTTATTTTTCAGGATTGCTTTGGCTATTCAGGGTCTTTTCTGGTTCCATACAAATTTTAGGATTGTTCGTTCTAGTTCTGTGAAGAATGCTGATGTTATTTCTATAGAGAGTGCACTGATTATGTAGATAGCTTTGGGTAGTATCGACATTTTAACAATATTTCTTCTTCCAATACATGAGCATAGAATATTTTTCCTTTTATTTGTGTTTTCTTGAATTTCTTTCATAAGCTTTGTATAGTTTTCAGTGTATAGATTTTTCACCTCTTTGGTTAGGTTTATTCCTAGGAATTTTATGGTTTTTGGTGCAATTGTAAATAGGATCAATTCCTTGATTTCTCTTTCAGCTGCTTCATTATTGGCATATAGAAATGCAACTGCTTTCTGTGCATTGATTTTATATCCTGCAACTTTGCTGAATTCATGGATCAGTTCTAGCAGTTTTCTGGTGGAATCTATATGTGGGTTTCACATATAGAATATCATGTCATCTGTGGAGAGTGAAAATTTGACCTCCTCCTAGCTGATTTGGATGCCTTTTATTTGTGTTGTCTGATTGCTGAGGCTAGGACTTCAAATACTCTGTTGAATAACAGTGGTGAGAGTGGACATCCCTGTCATGTTCCTGAACTTATGGGAAAAGCTCTCAGTTTTCCCCCATTCCTTTCATGTATGGCTTTTATAATCTTGAGGTATAATCCTTCTATCCCTACTTTTTGAGGGTTTTTATCAAGAAAGATGCTGTATTTTGTCAAATGCTTTCTCTGAATCTATTGAGAGGATCATGTGATTCTTGCCCTCGCTTTTATTAATATGATGTATCAGATTGATTGCTTTGTGGATATTGAACCAGCCCTGCATCCAGGTATAAATACCACTTGATCGTGATGAATAATTTTTTTAATGTACTGTTGGATCCAGTTGGTTGGCATATTGTTGAGAATTTTTGCACCCATGTTCATCAGGGAAATTGGTCTATAGTTCTCCTTTTTCGTGGGGTCTTTGTCTAGTTTTGGAATGAAAATAATGCTGGCCTCATATAATGGGTTTGGATGTTTTCCTTCCAGTTGTATTTCTGGAACAGCTTCAAAGGAATAAATGTTAACTCTTCCTTAAATGTTTGGTAGAATTCCCCTGGAAAGCCATCTGGCCCTGGACTCTTGTATTTTGGGATATTTTTTTATTACTAATTCAATTTCTTTACCAGTGATGGGTCTGTTCAAATTTTCTATTTCTTCCTGTTTCAGTTTTGGTAGTTTATATGTTTCTAGGAATTTGTCCATTTCTTCCAGACTGCCGAATTGACATATAATTGCCCATAATATTCTCTTATTATTCTAGTTTTGCAGTGTTGGTTGTGATCTTTAATCTTTGATTGTTTTACTTTTAATTTTTTAAATGTTTATTCATTTTAGAGAGACAGAACATGAGCGGGGGAGGAGCCGAGAGAGGGGGAGACAAAATTTGAAGCAGGCTCCAGGCTCTGAGCTGTCAGCACAGAATCCAGTGTGGGGCTTGAACCCATGAACCACATGATCATGACCTGAGATGTAGTCTAATGCTTAACTGACTGAACCAACCAGGCGCTTCTTTCATTCTTGATTTCATTTATTTGGGTCCTTTCCTTTTTCTTTTTGATCAAACTGGCTACAGGTTTATCAATTTTGTTAATTCTTTCAAAGAACCAGCTCCTGGTTTCACTGATTTGTTCTGATTTTTTTTTTCTGACAGTATTGATTTCTGCTCTAATATTTATTATTTCCCGTCTTCTGCTGGTTTGGGGTTTAATTTGCTGTTTTGTTTGTTTTTTTAGCTCTTTAAGCTATATTGTTAGGTTATATATCTGAGACCTTCCTTCTTCACGAAAGCCTGGATTGTTATATACTTCCCTCTCATGACCACCTTTGCTGCATCCCAGAGATTTGGATCTGTGGTGTTATCATTTTCATTGGCTTCCATGTACTTCTTAATTTCCTTTCTAATATCTTGGTTAACCCATTCTTTCGTTAGTAGGATGATTTTTAATCTCCAGGTATTCATTATCTTTCCAAATGTTTTCTTCTGGTTTTCTTGTGGACTTCTATGATTCAGATATTATTCCTTTTTAGTGAGTGACTGAGTTATCTGATTCTTATATTGTGCACTTTTTTCCTTAGTTTCTCTCTTTTTTTCTGCTTTATTATTCTCCATAATTTTGTCTTCTATATTGCTGATTCACTGCTCTTCTTCATCCATCCTTGCCGCTGTGGCGTCCATTTGATATAGCATCTCAGTTATCATGTTTTTAATTTCATCCTGACTAGATTTTACTTCTTTTATCTCCACAGAAAGGGATTCTATGGCTTTTTCTACCCCAGCTAACATTGGTATTATTATGATTCTAATTTTTATTTCAGACATCTAGCTTATATCTGTGTTAAGTCTGTGGCTTTCATTTATTCCCATTCTTTCATTTGGGGTGAATTCCTTCATTTCATCATTTTGGAGGAAGAAACAAAATTCATAAAATAAAAATTAAAAAATTTAAAAAAACACAAAAAAGCAAATAAATAAATCAATATCCTAGGTATGTTTTGGTCTGGCTGTTGAAAGAAGCTTGATAGAATAGAGAAAAAAAGGGAAAGATAAGAAAAGAAAAAAGTAAGAAAACATTTTAAAAATTTAAAATAAATGTATATAATAAAATAGAATGAAATTATATAAAGTAAAATAAAATAAAAAAGATTACCAAAATAAAAATATACTAATTTTTTTAATTTATAAAAATGGAAAATAAAAATAATTTTTCTCTTTCTGTATCCAAGAATAAGAAGATAAAAGAAAAAAAAAGAATAGCTGGACCAGAGAATAGAATGAAATCTGAGTGAAATTACATTCAGTTTCCCTAGAAGTCAAATTACGAAGCACTTTTTAGTCCGTACACTAAGCAGGTGGAGAGACTTGCGGTGTTCCTCTAGGGCTTGGTTGGAACATGTGGACAGCACTTGGTGTAAAACTCATTCTCCACTAGCTGTTGCTGCTTAGCTTACTGGGGTGGAGCAGTTTGGCACATGTACATGTGTATGTGCATGTGTGGGAGAGGTGAAAATGGTGTCACCCAGCTTCCCAGTCTCTAGCACCAGAACTCTGTTCTCTCACCAACCGGCAATCAAGCTCCCCTCCTTTGTCTCAGACTTCCACCCACTCCCCGCTTCTACATTGTTTGCATCCAAACCATCAGCCTTCTAGGTGATATCTCCCTCCTGAATTTTATTTCAGATGGGGCTGTGTTTCCAAACCCCTCACTTTTGAGCACCCTGCAGCTTGGACCCTCTTTGACCCTCTGGGGGAGGGTCTCCATGAGCAACGGCCTGGTGCTGGCTTACCCCTGGGAATGTTCCTGCAATTGCATTGCTGCAGAGGCTCAGAAATTGTGACCTAGTGCCAGCTTGCCTGAGATACAGTTTGTGCAATCGTGTGGCACCAGAGGTTCAGGGATTATGACAAATCACAACACAACTAGCACTAGGTTTCACCGCACCCTGGTGTCTTTGTTCCAATACCAGCAAACATGGCTGTTCTGTGGGGTTTGCTGGGACCTTTGCCTGTGGGGAAGCCATATGGCCACTACCAAATGCCCTCCTATCAGGGGAACCACTTCTCCCCATTTGGCCCACTGACACCTGAAACCCCACGGTCTGCTCCTGGGGATTCACCCTTCCTACCAGAGCATTGCCAGGTATTGAGTTGTGCAATTTACAACTCTGTACTCTCCTGTTCATAGAATCCTAATGTTACTGAAACCCTCTCCTTTCTCCTTTCTCCCTTTCTTGTTCAGTCACTTGTGGGAAAGAGTGGGTTTCCACTCTTTCTCTTTCTCTCCAGCTACTTTTGGGGGGAGTGCTTTTCCTATACTCTTCCCTCTTTGTCCTCTCTCTGCAAAAACAGCTCCCTATCCTCCTCAACTTCTTTCTCCTCCAGTTCACCTCTTTGTGCCATGTACCTGCTGAATTCTGTTGCTCAAGTTATGCAGCTTGTTGTGTTAATCCTCAGATAAATTTTCTAGGTGTGCAAAATGGTTTGGTGCTGATCTAGCTACATTTCAGGAATGAGAGAAGCAGAGGACTTCCATGCTGCTCCACCATCCCTGTCCCTCTTCCTGATAAAACCTAATTTAATCCATTTCCTCTTGATGGAAATGTATTAAGGTTACTATTTCCTATTTATTGAACATCTATACTGCACACAGCTCTGTGATGAGTGTCATCAGAAGTAAAACAATGGAATAAATTATAGACCTTATTCACACAGAGCTAAGTGAACAGATAAATTTACCACATGAAGATAATTAGGTGATGCGAACTACTGTATAGGACAGTATCTAAGGAAGTGATAAAATGTGGGGAAGCTGTCAAGTAAATTGACATTCAGGAAAGGAAAAGCTCAAGGAAGGTCATAAGGGCCAAAGAAAGCCATGTGCAAGAATTTAAACTTGTTTTAGGCTTCCTTCCCTATTTAGGAGAGAGGGATTATGAAGCAATTATCTTCCATATGGTTTATTGCAATATCCTACCAAATAGTTTCTTCATCTCTAACCTTCTCCCTTTTCTTTCTTTTTTTTTGTTTATGTTTTTTTTGTTTGTTTGTTTGTTCATTTTTGAGAGAGAGAGAGAGAGAGAGTGTGAGTAGGGCAGGGGCAGACAGAGAGAGTGAAGGAGGGCAGAGGATATCAAGTGGGCTCTGTGCTGACAGCAGAGAGCCTGATGTGGGGCTTGAACCCATGAACCATGATATCATGACCTGAGCCAAAGTTGGACACTTAACCAAGTGAACTACCCAGGTGCCCAAACTTCTCCCTCTTCAATCTTTAAAAATTTCTATTATCAGGTGCCCATGTGGCTCAATTAGTTAAGTGTCCAACCCTTGATTTTGGCTTCAGTGCAGAGACTGCTTGGAATTCTCTCTCTCCCTCTCTAAGTCCCTCCCCAACTTGTGGTTTCTCTGGCTAATAAGTAAGTAAGTAAGTAAGTAAATAAATAAATAAATAAGTAAATAAGTAAATAAATAAATAAACTTTAAAAAATTATATTATTGAATAAACTTCCTGAAACTTCATATTTAACTACCCTTTATTCTATCACTAACTTAAAATGGCTCTCTAATCATTCTTTAAAAAAAAATTGGGGGCAGATTTCAACATACATTTGCATAGCTTATTATACATCATGTCCTGGTAGAACTGAGTTTCTGAGTGAAAGAAACTTTAAGACTGGTGGAGAAGGCTATAGTGGAAAAAAAGAGGATTTATTATATTAAAAGATGACCTCCATACCCACAAAATCCACCCAAGTTACTCATTTAAAGTCTTCTCACTTTGCTCTGTCAGGATAGGATTTTCCCTCTTAATTGTTTTTGCTAAAATTATTCAGAAATGTTCTTCCCACTGACACTCAACTATACATATTACATTTATCTTCCAGGCTCCACTTTCAGTAGTGGGTATGTCATCACAAGATCAGATATGAACAGCTAGGCAGAAGATTATAGCTAGGCAGAAGTTCTAGTAAAAATGAAAAGGATACAGAGTACATTATTTTTTTAGAGTGGAAGGAAGGAAGGAAGGAAGGAAGCAAGCAAGCAATCCTTGAAGGCTCAAATGTTGGAAATGAAAAATATTTAAACCAGTTCAACATCTACATAGTTTTTGATGAAAATAGTTATTTAGGGGTGGGTGGTGGGTCTAATAGAGTAGTAACCAAACTGAAGGTAGGCACTCCTTCATATTAATTGAACATAGAAATGACTGAATACTTTGGGGTAGGAAAAAAAAAAGATTTATATGACACAGTTTTTAGATTGTATGCCCTTAAACATTCAATTGTCTCTCCTGAGTTCATTGTCATCCTCTAAAAAATGAAGGGAACTATAATACCTCAGTTGCTTTCAAACAGCACTCCACAGAACCTGGCCCAGTTGCTGCTAATGGAGGGGATGAAGAGAAAGGTCTATGAGCAGGGTCATAGACCCTCCACCATCACTACAATCATCACTTGTTTTTAATCCTCTAAAAATTGTTTTCTGTGTTGAGGTTTCAAGTTAACTATACTTGAAGGAAACCTTTTTTTTTTTTTTTCTGTGTGTGCTAAAAATTCTTTCTGAACAATTTGCCCCACATTTTTCAAAATTTCCTTTCTGTATTTTATTAGCTTGTGTGTTTCATTTAAAAAGCTACACATTTATATATGGTCAATAGAACTCCATGACAAAAAAGAAAGGTAGAAAAATTGCTTTGAATTTTTCTCAATAGGGTAAAGATAATACCAGAATATTTACTTCCCAATAAAAGGAACAAAGAGTATTTGATTTATAGCATTTTGTTTACAACATCAGAGGGAACATTTATATACAGGAATGCAGTGATTGCTAAGTTGTCATGGCCACTCCAAGATTGACTTGAAAATCTGCAAGAAATAAAATTCAATCCTATCAACATTTGTAGTGGGAAGAGATGTTTCCATGTCACTATGCTGACTACTTTCTGGAATGTTCCTGAAAGGTCTGTGTTGAATGGAGGGAACAGCAGTCTTTTAAAGTCTATCATTCATATGAGTTATGCTCATATTATTTCCATATTTGTGCATGATATATTCTAGGATTGCAGAAGGTAGAAACTAATTTTGCCAGCTTTTTAATGCATGATAGTTTTATAATCACATTGCAGAATGAACACTCTCTTCTATGTTATCCAATGCAGAAAGTGTAGAAAAAATGGCACACGCCCAGCTTTAAGATTCTCAATGAAGAACTATAAAGACTCTTACAAGGGCACTTATGGGACAGTGATGAAGATGTCTTCAAGACTGTTAAATGAGTTAAGTACTCCATATCTAGAGATGTAGAAACACAATCATTAAACCAATGTTCCTCACTGTGCCCACCTACTTATCACTATACTCAAAGCATGTAAAATCTTTCTGATCAATTAGGGAAGAATGTGGTAAGTGGTACAAAGTTAAAGAATTTGAAATTGTCTCTTCTAACCACTCAGGTAACTTGTAACCACAAATATTCACTCCATGGACATACTAAAAAATGGCGGGGCTTCTCCTGGTCCAC
This sequence comes from Panthera uncia, assembly GCF_023721935.1. NCBI lineage: Eukaryota > Metazoa > Chordata > Mammalia > Carnivora > Felidae > Panthera > Panthera uncia. The sequence continues at coordinate 2,402,592 of NW_026057589.1, read as the reverse complement.
ACTTAAGAATTTAATAAAGAGCAATAGTGACTTTCTGTGATTCTACTCTAAAATGGCCACATCCCCACTTTTTCTTATTATTTCCTTGTGACCTAGTTTGTTGATTTAGTCATTACCAAACTTGTCTGATGTCATGCTTTAACCTTGCATTCTATTTATTCCTCTCCCTACTCTGAAATTGAGTAACCAACAAAGATGTGGAGAACCCCAAAGCTAACCACGGAAATAAACCCAGTAACATTCTTAGTCCTGAGTGGATAATGAGAATAAAGTCAATAGAACTTAGAGAGGTAAAGTTTTGTCTGTAGGATAGGTGACAGGAGCTATGGCAAAGAAAAGTGTCTATTCCTATGTGCCTATCGAAAGATGAATGGATAAGTAAGATGTGCTAATGTACATAGATACAAAATAATATTATGCAGCTGTACAAAAGGAAAAGCACTTGGCATTTATGACAACATGCACAGACCTCAAGGGTATGATGCTAAGTGAAATAAGTCAGACTGAGAAAGACAAATACCATATTACTCATAGATGGAATCTAAAATATAAAACAAATTAGTTAAACAAACAAAAAAGTAGAATCAGACCTGTAAAGACAGAGAACAAATTGATGGTTGCCAGAGGGTAGTGGGATAGGGACATTAACAAAAAGAGTGAAGGAGAGTGAGACATACAGGTTTCCAGTCATGGAATGAGCAAGTCATGGAAATAAATAGCACAGCATAGGGATTATAGTCAGTGATTTAGTAATAGTATTGCATGGTGACATATAGTAGCTACACTTGTGGTAAACGTGGCATAATATGTAGAGAAGTTGAACTGTATGTTGTACACTTGAAACTAATGTAACATTGTACATCAACTACACTAAAAAAATATTAAGAAGTGGGTGTTCTTTTTGATTTTGTGGAATTACATGACTTATCAAGGGATAGAATAAGGACACAGAGAAAAGTAACCAACAACAAAGAAAGTAGAAAACTGTTAAAATATTTATTGATTAGGCATTACGGGATATTCTTTTCACATGTTTGTAGGAGATGTCTATGAAATCAATGCTATTTTTAATTACCATTCTATAAATTAAGAAACTGAGACTCTTAAAGTAACTAGAGCAAAATTCTAATTTCACCTGATTACAAAGCCTGACATTCACAGCCTATGGATGGTTGTAAAAAAATTCTGGGAGGAACCCAGAAATATGATCACACATTTGCAGTGACAGGGTTTCTGCAAAACTCTTCAATCACATCCATTAATGCATTTTTGCAAAGTTCTACTTTCAAATACTATTGAAATACCCCTAGATTTTCATGGAATCCTTAGCCTGCAATTTTGTCTCACCTCTAGCAAAATCATTATCTGTGAACAATTTGGAAAACTGTGCCACTTTTTGCTGGGACTTTCATTACATCTACCAGACAGCTACATTTAGGAGTGTTTTCTGGCTTACCTTATTTCCTATGTATGCATTTGGAGAAATTCCTCTTTGTAACTACAAAATTAAATCTGATTCAATCCAAATTCAATCAAATTCAACAATCAAGAATGTTTCAACATTTCTTACATTTATGATGTAGCTAGTTACTGTGACATCATGCTTTCCAGAAATTATGAACCTATGCTACTGGGAGGAGATAATATTTCCTGAACACACGTGGCAGGAAAAAAAGGCATACTCTTGGCCCAAGATAATAGGAGATACAGTCTATTAAATCCTCATTCATGGAAGAGGATTTAGCAGATACCTACATTAAATAATCATAACTACGTGGTACTGAAAACTTTTGCAGACCTGTCTGCCATGAAAAAAATGAAAAAAAATTACCTGTTACATATTTCAGCTGATGTTTACTGGGTACCTTCATTTGCTACAGGCTATACTAAGTTCTAAGTACATACCAGCTAATGACAATGATATGGTCCCCTGTCTTCCTAGATCTAACAGAGTATGTTGGGTTGTGTACACATAAATACAGATATACACACATAATACATATATATGTGGGGTGTGTGTGTGTGTGTGTGTGGGCACACACACACACAACATATATTTTGGAAAGTGTTTTCTAGTTGGCAGCATAATGCTATACAGGTGCCTTGCACCAAGTGCCCAGGCAAAGGGCACAAATGGAGGCAGAAATCTAGCCTGACTTCATGGTTATGCCATTGTCATGACGTGGAGCTGTACCAGTTGGGAGAAAGGACTATTATTTGTTCACATAGAGAGGATGCCTTTTGCAACCCATCTCCTGGAGTAGAAGTATTTTTCTAAATCTTTAGGAGACACTCTAAGAAATAGAGATACGTGAAAGTACTCCGAAGAAACATCTTAAGAATCTATGAAATAAAATAATAAGGGAGCACAACTTCACTGGGTTATTAGGAAAGTCCTCAAGAAAAATGGCATTTCAGCTAACATTTAAAGGGCAAGAAAAAGTTAACCAGGTCAACAGAGAAACAAAGAGGGGTAAGACAGAGTCACAGGTAGACAGCCCCCGATTTCAAAGAGTCTGAATAATCTGAAGAAAGGGAGGAAGAGGGTAACTAGCACTTAGTGGGGACAAGGGGAATTTAACAAGAGGTGAAGATGGAGAGACTGCAGGTGGCAAATCTAATAGGATCTTACAGGACATTGTAGTGAATGTTTTTATTGTTGGTCCGTTGAGAAGTCACATGTTCATGGTAGGATGAATGTAAATGCCGATGTCGAGGAGGTAGACGGAAAGACAAGTTTGGAGCATAAAACAAAGTTTTCTCTTGGAGATGTAATTCTAGATATCATTAGCATATAAGTGCTACTTAGCAGTGAAATTGCATAGTGGTTAACAGTAGAAAAGAAGGCCCAGAACTGTACTAACAGAGTAGAAGAAATAAAAAAAAAAAATGGGAGTAAATACAAAGCTATACAAGAACACCCAAGGGAAGGGGTTGTCCTGGAGGACAAGAGAAGTGAGGTTTCAAGAGTCATGTACTTAATTAAAAGAGCTGAGTGATCTAGCTAGATGCAGACTAAAAATATCCACTGAATTTCTCCTTGGTGGCTCTTGTAAGTGCACAGGCAGTAGAGTGAACTGAGCTCAGTGGAATGAACCAAATGAAGTAGAAGAAAGAAAGAATGCAGGTTTAGGAAATATAGACAGTAGATATAAAGGAAAAACTCTACTTATTGAATAGCTCTGGGCTCCAAATAGGTGGGTGATTCTCTACACTAAGAAACACTTCAAGTTTCAGGTGGACACCAACTGGGTGTCCTACAATCCAATTCAGTTCTGACACTATTCACCCAGAGAGAGCTTCAGACCCACAGAGTAAATACTCAGTCCCACAGGACTGCCTGCACTTGAGATATTGTGCCTGCACAAGGAGACATGTCCATCTTGCTCCCTGTGCTTCTCACCAACCAGCCATAAGTCAGAAGTTCCTACAACCCCCTCCACCAGTTTGGTTACTGGCTAGAACAGCACACACAATTCAGTGAAACAGTTGACTTACTATTGCCGATTTATGGGGAATGATATTTCAAAGGACACAAATGAATGGGTAAGTAGAGGAGATGCACAGGGCAAGGTATGAGCGTGAGGGTGCAGAGATCCTGTGCCCTTCCAGGTGAACCACATTCCCAGAACATCCACAAGTTCAGCAACCTGAGATCACTCCAGGGATTTTTACAAAGGCTTCATTACTTAGACGGATTGGCTAAATTGTTGGTCATTGATGATAGGTTCAACTTCCAGCCTTTCCCCTCCCTCTAATCAAAGGATCAGTTCCCCTGGAAACCAGACTCCATTCTTAGGGCTTTCTAAACTACCTCATTAGTATAAACTCAGGTATAGCTGAAAAAGGCTTATTATAAACAATAAAAATCATGTTTACCATTTAGGAAATTACAAATGTTTTAGAAGCTGAGTGTCAGGAACAAGGACATAGACCAAATATATATTTCTTATAAATCACAATATTACAATAGATTGCAACAAATTTTGGCTTACCTTTAGGGGTATCTTTCTTAATAGAACTAATTTTAGGAATATATAAAACAGAAGAAGATTTAAAATAAATAAATATATTATATATGTTTGTTTAAATATTGAAGACACTGGATCCTATATTATGCTATTAAAGATAAGCTAGTTGAATAAAGAAAAGTTGAGGCTGTAATCCACAGAAGATGTAAATAATTGCTTTTTGATAGGAGTGGCCCATTTTCTCATTTGGTGTAAGACTGAACAACTAATGGCTTATGCATTTTATTCATTCAAAAAATAAAAATAAAATAATTTGTTAAAACCTTACTATGTTTATACCCCTGTGTTAGATCTGGACAGGTGCAGTTTAACAAGATCAGTATGGTCACTCCCTCATAGAGCTTTCATTCATTTGCAGGAGACAGATAAAGGAAAGCAAATTTGCCACCTCAAAATAGGCCTTGTTGGCCTAAGGATGATTTTACATTGATTACTTTTAAAAAACAGTGGACACAGGGAAAGCTATTAAAACCCAGTAGAAGTTATGGGGCATCTGGGTGGTGTCTGACTCTTGGTTTCAGCTCAGGTCATGATCAGGTCAGGTCAAGATCTCATAGTTGCTTGAGCTTGAGCCCTGTACTGGGCTGGGGCTGGTGTGAGGCCTGCTAGGGTGCTTAGGATGCTCCTTCTCTATTCCTCCTCTGCTCCCTCTATTACTCTCTTTCAAAGTAAATAAATAAACTTAAAAAAAAGAAAAACCAGCAGAAGTTATCCTTTTGTATGGGGCATTTACATTTATAAAGAAAATCTCCAACTGTAAGGGTATCTCCTTCTCCTTGTCAGGAAGAGAAACTGACTAAATCTCCAGAAACTCTTATCAGTGCAGGACACCGGAATCTAAATTTGCATAACAACACTCATTTCTGTGCTTTTCCTTATAACCTCCCTTGACTACACTTCCCTCCCCTCCAAAAAACCATCTTTTCTTTGGTCTTTAGCTAGAGATGGTATTTAAGGTGGGGACTTAGCCCATTTCAGGAAGTTACTCAGTGTTCCTGGGTCTCTTCCATGGATACAGGAGGTACACATGTTATTAAACTTTGCTGTGTTTTTCACCTCGTAACCTGTCTTTCTATTGTGAGGGTTGAGGGGACAGTGTCCAGGGGGTCTCAGCCAAGAAAATAGAACAGTATTTCCCCCCTTCCACAAAGACAAGAAAGAAACAAAAATAAATAAATGAGATGACTTAAAGGAAGAAATAAGGGCAGGATAAATGCAGTGAGAGGAATAAGAGAGGAGAGCTTAGAACTTGCATAGGCCTCTGGAGGAGGAAGGCCCAGGAATGCAAAAAGGGATCAGAGATGTTCCTGAACAGAAGCATTTTCGTACTCCAGCAAGAGACAAACTCTGTTGCAGCTACTTGTGGTTTAAAATCATAAAAAAAAAAAAACCATGTCAACTTATTTAAGGAAGAAATCCCCCATATGCTCTTTTTTTTTTTTTCCCCCTGAGCATTTGGAGGTAATGCTCTGCCTGGTGTTTTCCCTTATGCCCCTATTTCAATGCTCTGTTTAATAATAATAATAATAAAATTATCTGGATATTGTACAAAATTTATTCACAAATATATTACAAATATCACTTCAGTCTCCAGTAACTGGTAAAATGCTGTACCCTGATGTTTTAGTTGCTACAAAGTTCCTAGGTTCCTTCAGGAATGTTTTACATTTCATTAGTATAATGATAGAGTTTATGATTATCTACAGTATGTAATTACATCCATTAATAGTAACAGTGCATTTTTACATTAATTATAATGAGAATTAATGGGTGGTTATATGGGTTTTCAGCTACATGGAAAAGTTTTGCTACCAATTACTCTTGTATGGCTGAAGATGAATTTATGCACAAATTTATTTTGCTAATTATTTTTGGAAATTATGAGATTCCAAGTTCCAGTAACCATGAATTACAAAAATTAGGGAAAAAAAATATTGGGTGGGAAATTAGTATTTGGAACTCTAAAAGAGAAGAAGTTTATTAGAGTTTGGCATGTAGGTCAGGAAGTGAAAACAGAGAGACCTGAATTACAATCCACTATTTGCCACTTCTTTTCAACTCTCCCACCCTTATTTTCTTCCTCATTTATAAGTTAGGGCTCATGATAACTACTGTTCTGAGCTATACCAATGTGAAGAGATAATTTTGTGAACTTTCAGCATGCTGCCTGGGACATCATAAATACTCAATAAATGCTAGTTACATATATGGAAAACAGGGAGGCAGGATTTATGCCATAAAAGCTTAGGAAATATACAGGTGGTTCCTTAAAGATAAAAGAGAAGCTGAACCCATGGCAAATAGAACTACACTTTTTGATATCTGCAAGAGAATAGAGACCAGGAGTCAAAGTGAGCCTGGGAAAAGCAGGAGGTGGCTGTGGAAATTATATTTCATGGCCCATAAAATCAGAAAGGCATCACAATCTTGAATGGAAGACCAACCAGGGTCAGGAAATAAATTCCCTCCAGGCATGCGTATTATCCATAATAAGGCAAAATGATTTCATAAGCAGCCCATTGAAACACAGAGGGGGAAGATACTAAAATTCTTCTAGGTGCCCAGGACTGGTTAAAGAGAAATTAATGTGTAATAAGAAATTATTACTAATTTAGGACTTGCAAAATGCCTTCCTAGGTTTACATTAAATCTTCCTACCTGATTATCTCTCAACCTCTGTCTCTCTCCCCCCATCTCCCTCTTTCTCTGTGTCCTCATCTATGTTCTTCAAAGTGATTACTTTTGCCCAAAGTTTTGCAGGATATGTCACCCCATGATAAGAAGATATGGGAGTTTTTTGTACATTTTAAAGTATTCAGAATCTCAATTGTCTCATTTTCATTTATTAAATCATTCAATCATGATAACCACTGTGATTGTTACGGCAGGGGCTATTATTACCATGTTTGCGACTGGCAAATATTTGCCTTTGACTCTATTAAGCTACGTTCTCCTTTCCTCATCCAATTAGTCACAAAGGTATCTCCATTTTTTTCACACCATAATTGGAAGCAAACTACCTGAACAATCAGTGTGGTCAGTAACAATTCTCTGAGTTAATTTGTCTTTCTCGTATCCACTGCCTCAATTAAGAACACATCAGCATTATGAATAAAAGAAAATACATTGACATTTCCCAAATCTTGACAAGGTATAGAGCAGTCAATAACGAGATTTCCATTTCCTCCTATATTTCCTACAGCAGGGTCTATAAGTGTCCCGTACAGACGGCTATCAAGCAAGCCTGGGAACAATATTACAAACAAAACTGCCTGATGGAGCCAGAAAAGGAACCCTCTGTCCTCTGCCTGTGGATTTGAAATGACCTCTGCTTGAAGCCTTTGTCTTCATCAGTGGAAAATTCTTCACTTCACATTTGGAGACATAGGCTCAAGGGATGCAAGCTAATGTTCTCCAAATTGGGTTTAAAATTAGACCTCAGTCCTAATATCCTGCCATATTGAGAGTCTTAAAGAACCCTAATTTCCTCTAAAGGAAGGCTAATTTAACCTCTCATCTAGGTGGGCTCTTAGAAATGTGTGCCATAGCACAGAGTGAATACAGACCTCTTCTTCCACCTTTCATACCTTCAGTTAACAGGTATCCAAACCAGCTTTCATCCCCACCCCATAAATCAGGAAGCAGTGAGAAGATTTTATTTGGGCCTCATACGGCACCATGTCTGTTAGATACATGACCCAATAAAAAATCTGGGCCCATTCCAGGGAGAACAATTTTGCATTCATTAGACAAGCTGCTGTCTTGCTGAATTTCCAGCTGCCGAGAAACAATACGCTATATCAATAACAAGAAAGGGTGACTAATCAGCTCTTAAATAGAGGAGGGGCCAATTCAAAGGTCAGTGGGCAATAGAAAATTAAGATTCACATGGAATCTCAATCACAATCTCAAGGTATAACTAGGGAATACTTTTCATGACTATGTCTCCTTCCCTTATTGTAGTAAAATACAAATTGTAGGCTTTATAATTACTGAAACAAAATAAACTGTGGCTGTAAACATAGTAACAGAACAAAAAGATTAAGTGATTTTGGGGCACCTGGGTGGCTCAGTCGTTGAGCATCTGACTTTGGCTCAGGTCATGATCTTGCAGTTTTTGAGTTCGAGCCCCATGATGGGCTTTGTGCTGATAGCTCAGAGCCTGGAGACTGGTTTGGATTCTGTGTCTCCCTCTCTCTCTACCCCATCCCTGCTTGTGCTGTCTGTCTCTCTCTCAAAATTAAATAAACATTAAAAAATAAAAATAAAAAAGATCACGTGATTTTAGTAGATGTTCCTTTTATCCATTCATTCAGTCGTATAACAAGTGTTTATTGTCCACTTACTGTGTGGTAGGCACTGTTCTAGACAGTTGGATAACATCACTAAAGAAAAGAGCCTTAACATCTGCTCTCCAATTAATTATAGTGAAGGAGATAGACAATAAACAATAAATATAAAAAAATGTTCTGTTAGGGAGATGTGTATTCACCAAATGTTAATCTTATTTATCCTTATGTCATGTTTTTTCTAAACCTCTCAGAATCCATGTATCCACAAGATGCTATCTATTTATAGCACTTTTAAAGTCAAATGGCGTGTGTGTGTGTGTGTGTGTGTGTGTGTGTAGAGGGGAAGGGATGATAAAAGTATAGCAATTTGCCAAATTCAGGTATTAACTAATGTATAAATGAGAAAACTGAGGGACAGAATTTCCAGCCAGTCTGTCTCAATCTAAAGTCATCTTGTTACCACTATGCTACATTATGTCTAAGAAATAATACTGCATAAATAAATGAAGATGGGATTATTTTTTTTATTTAATTGTAATATATTTTTAATTTAATTTCAATTTTTTTCTTTCTGTGAATTCTCTATGATGTGAAAATGTCGGAGTTCAGGAACAAATGGTCAAAAAAGAACTCTTGAGGTGTCCTTTGTGTAAAAAGGGTGGTTTTATTAAAACACAGGGACAGGACCCATGGGCAGAAAGAGCTGCACTGGGATTTTGAGGAATGGCTGATTATATACTTTCACGTTGGGAGGGGATTAGGGATAGCCTAAATTTCTAAGGAATTGGGAAGCAAGATTTCTAGACATTGAGAAGCTAGCTGTTGTTAGGAAAAGGTCATTTACTACAGTCTAGCAAAACCTTAGTCAGGAGACCCTTCAGATGTGTATCAGTCGGCCATATGCTTGGAAGATGATTGCTAACATATATCTTGGAGGGTAGAGATAATGGAAGTTTCGAAAGGAAGTTTTATATGTTAATAGAGACTTATGGTGATCCTGGAGGTCAGTCTCTGTTAAGCTAAGATTGCCTTTTGCCTCTAGTCAAGTATTAACATAGAGGGAGTTGAGGTCCTAGAGGAAGGTCACTCTGCCTGTCTCAAGGACTTGTCAATGGGCTGTACGTTGTAAGAAAATTGCATTTTTCCTTTTGCCTTTGTTTTCCACATCACTGTGTATCCTGATAGAATTCAATCACTGTTCCCACATTCCTCCTTTTCTTTCGTTTCCTCCTTCTTTTTCTTTCTTCCCTTTCTTAAATCTTTCTTCCCTTGAACACACTTTTCTTTCTCATTTTCTTCTTTAAAATATATATCTATTTTTATAGTGATTAAATATATTATATAAGCTTCAAGTCTCCTGAGGGTACTTAAGCTAAAAGATCAGATACAGATTTTTGTTTCAGGTTACTGTTTCTTTTTCTGATCTCTAACCCTTTTTCTTTTATAGGAAAAGAAGTTGAAGAATTTCCTTTTTTGTTGTTTTTTCCCTTTCTCCCATTATTATCCTTTCCCTCAGAAAAAAAAAATCCTCAGGAGCTCCTTCTTCCTTCCAAAGTAAAATTCTTACCATCAATTCTTTGATTTAGCATTGGACTCCAACTCATAGTTATTTTCACAACAAAAACAAACATTTTCTACTTTGCAAGGAAAACTGTAGGTCCATTGATCTTAGAGATCTAACATGATGTAAATATTCATGTAAATGTCCCTTTCTCCACTTTACATAAATGGAATGGTGACCTTTCCTTATCATATCTTCAGGAGTCCACTCTAAACATCTCTTTCTTTATGTTGTCAGAGTGACTTCCTACCTACCCAAAGTCTGCAGCAAACTTAGAGTCTTCTGCAGTTGTCGGTATACCATTATGAGATAATACAATCTAGTACTTAAGAGGTGGGAGAAACTTTTAGGAAAAAAACTATCTGTGAGAAAGGTAATCAACCCCTGAAATAACACACGCACACGCACACACACACACACACACACACACACACACACATTCTTCAGACCTGATACATTGTCTCTTTCCCGAACTTTGTGCACATGTAGGAGCTATGTATAATTTATGCTAAAAATAGATATAGATATAATATAGATAGATATAGATATAGATATAGATATAGATATAGATATAGATATAGATATAGATTTATTTTGGGCATGTTTAAGTTGCTTACTGAGTCCATTGATCTTCCTTTATTGGGAACCTATCTTATAACAAATAATCTTTTCAACACAAAATAAGCCCATTATAAACAAAGTGGTTTTCATTTGCAATGTAACAGCCTTCAAAAACTTTTTTTTTAGGTTTTCAGCTGTTTCTGTTCTGTAGATATTTATTGAAATTATGTATATGGAAAGTAATAGTTTTAACATGCAATTTAGGGGCCAGAACCTCCCACTCAGTTCTCTAAAAATATCTCCATAATATCATTGCATTAACATTACTATACCTTGTGACTAGAAGTTTCCTATTTCCTCTCCCTCCTTCCTTTTTTACTTATACGCTTATACTATCCAGGTACATTTTCAACTGCCATGTCACTATGCCAATTTTATTTCATATTATCTGTAAACAATAAAAAAAGAACAGTAATCATCTGCAGAAGGTCAAGTGGCCTGCCATATTTTCCGATTTATGTGGAAATTCCCTATAAGTGATGTAGACCTGAAGTTTTCTCATTACACTTAATTTTCAAAAACTGTTTTCCATAAAGTACATTAAGACATTGGTCAAATTTATTACTTCAACTTTATCACTGTGAAATGCAGATCAGAATGACTATCAGATTTACATAATATACATCAAGTCAATGGTCCAAATTGCTTCTCCAAAGTCATCTCTTTCCATCTGTCATGCCCACTCTATTTGTACTTCTGTGATCTGCATAAATGTTTTTCTTTCACTTGAATGCCCCAATTACACGTTGTTCCATGTACATGTGGTAAATGGCAACTCTTCCTCAGAAAACAATGCTATCATGAGGGTATCTCTATGTCCCAGGACATTTACACCCAGAAGACAAAAGTACACATGGCTGCAATTGAAATACCATGAGGGTATATTGCAGAACAAGGTGATAAACACCATAACAAAATGAATACAATCAATTGTTTCTATGCCTGTACACTCATTAGGTCATTAAATTTTAGAGAAATTACTCACACTTATTTTTCTCATGACCTAGTTAAGAACCTCACAAATAGTGTACCAACAATAAATTTTGGCCTTGTATAACCAATGTTGCCCTGCTTTTCCAATCTCAACACAGACCAGAATTTCATGAGCAACAATAATAAACTGGGAAGTGGGGTGAGGAATCTAATTTCCATACTTATGATATCATAGTATTTAAAAATGTCCAATTTTAAACAATAAAAATATGCGATATAATAGTAAAGTATGGCCTTTATACAAAAAAAACACATCAGCCAATAAAAACTGCCCCTGAGGAAGCCCAAATTGCACATAATAGACACAGACTTCAAAGAAGTTATTATAAATACATTAAAAAACAAACCAAGAAAAAAAAAACCTAAATGAAATGACCTCTAAGAATTAAAGGAAAGTACAACAATAACGTTTCACCAAATAGAGAATATCAACAGAAAGACAAATTATTAAAAAAAAAAAAGTTGGAAAGTATAGTAACTGAAATAAAAATTTTACTAGAGTGACTCAACAGTAGATTTGAACTGGCAAAAGAAGAATGGTGTATTCAAATATGCGTCAGTGGAGATTAAGCAATATGAAAGATAGTAAAATACATAAAAACTATGGGAACAATGGGAAATAAGCATATTAAAACATGGTCAACATCATATGTCACAAGGGAAATGGAAATTAAAACAATAATGAGATACCACACTACACTATCAGCATGACCCAAATCTGTAACATTGGCAACAAATCAGGCAGGGATGTGAAGCAGCAGGTGTTCTCGTACATCGTGATGGGACTGTAAAGAGGTACAGTCCCTTCGGAAGATAGTTTGTTGGTTTCTTACGAAATTAAATATACTCTTACCATACAATCCAGCAATAAAGCTTCTTGGTATTTCACCCAAGGAAGCTGAAAACACATCCACACAAAAACCTGCATTTGGGTATTTATAGTAGATTTATTCATAATTTCCAAAATTGGAAGCAACCCAGATGCCCTTCAGTATGTGAATGAATGAATAAACTGTGAAGAGTCCAGACAATGGAATATTATTCATTCCTCAAATGAGTTATTAAGCCATGAAAAAACATGGAGAAACCTGAAATGCATATTACTATGTGAAAGTGATCAATCTGAAAAGGTTATATACTATATGAGTGCAACTATAGGACATTCTGAAAAAAAAAATCTCTGGAGACAGTAAAAAGATAAGTGGTTGCAAGGATTGTGTGTTGGACAGTGAAAGATAAATACATAGAACACAGAGGATTTTTAGGGCAGTGAAAACACTTTGTGATGCTATAGTGATGAATACATGTCATTATACATTTGTTCATATTTATAAACTACAACACCAAGAGTGAACCATAATGTAAACTATGGACTTTGGGTAATTATGATTTTTGTCAATATGGGTTCACCAATCGTAGCAAATATACCATTCTGGTGAGTAACACTGATGATTAAAGAGGACATGCATCTGTGGAGGCAAGGGGCATAAGGTAGGTCTCTGTATCTCCCTCTTAATTTTACTGGAAATGTACAGCTGCCCTAAAAAAATAAAGTTGTTTAAAAAATTAAGAGAGCTCCAAACCTTTGGAACAACATTAAATATGCCAACATATACATAATAGGAATCCCAGAAGGTGAGGAGAAAACAAAAAAGGATAGAAGAAATATTTGAAGAAATAATGCCTGAAAACTTCCTTGAATTAGATGAAAACCATCCATGAACTCTACGGGTCCAAGGAGGATAACTCAAAGAGATCCAAACAAAGATGTTTTCTTGTCAATCTGTCAAAAGCCAAAAAGAGAATTTTAAAAACAGAAAGGGAGAAAAGTGGATTCATTACATACAAAAGGGTCCAGGTAGATGATCAGTTAATTTCTCATCAGAATCCATGAAGGAGAGAATGCAGTGAGATGAACCATTCAACATACTCAAAGAAAAAGGCTAAATAAGAATTATCTATATGGCAAAACTGCCCTTCAAAAACAAGGAGGGAATTAAGACATTTTAGATATATAAAAACAGAGAATCTATCACCAGCAGACCTGCTCTATCAGAATTACTAAACAGAGTCCCTCAGGTCAAAAATGAAAAAAACACTAGGCTATAAAACAAATTCACAACTGAAAAACTAAGCGACATGCAAGGTAAATAAATAAATAAATACGAAAGACAGTATAAATGTGTATTTGTTTATAAATTATTTCTTATTACATATTATTGAAGACAGAACTACATAAAGAATAATTAGAATATTGTGTTAAAGGTCTTATATAAAAACTTAATTTGTCTGATAATAGGAAAAAGAAAGGGAAAGGCATAGAGTTATTTTGAAGAAATTACATATGTATATAATACACTACTGAAAATGGTTTGAAATTAATCCAAACTACACAGTGTTAAGATACAATTTTAATTCTCAGGTCAACTACTAAGTAATTTTTTAAGTTCAAAAAATAATTGGGGTGCCTGGGTGGCTCAGTCAGTTAAGCATGCAACTTTGGCTCAGGTCATGATCTCATGGCTCATGGGTTTGAGCCCTGTATTGGGCTCTGTGCTGACAGCTCAGAACCTGGAACCTGCTTCAGATTCTGTGTCTCGCTCTCTCTCTCCCCCTTCCATGCTCACACTCTGTTTCTCTCTCTCTCAAAAAATAAAATAACCATTAAAACAGATTTTAAGTTAAAAAATAGTCAATTAGGACTTAAAATTTATACTACAAAGTATCTAATAAAAATAAAGGCAGTAATGTAGGAAAAGAGAAATATACAAATAAGACATAATCAATAGTGGAATGGCAGACATAAATGGCAACGATAAGTAATAACACTAAAAAATAAATAGACTACATGTTCCAAACAAAAGTAGAGAGAGTCATAACAGAGAAAGAAGTACATAATCCAACTATGCTGTCTATAGGAGACATACTTTAGATTCAAATACACAAATGGATTAGTAGTAACAGAATGGAAAAAAGGTAAACCATGCAAACAGAAATTTTAAATAAGTTGAGGGGTGCCTGGGTGGCTCAGTCAGTTAAGCATATGACTCTTGGTTTTTGGCTCAGGTCGTGATCTCATGGCCATAGGAACAAGCCCTGTGTGAAGTTCCGTGCTGAGCATGGAGCCTGTGAGTGATTGTCTCTCTCCCTCTCTGTCTACCCCTCCCCCACTCATGCTCTTTTTCTATCAAAATTAATATTTTCTTAAAAAGTTGAAATAAAATCGATAGTCTAGAAGCAAATTCTATTATTTTTGATTAACTGATTTTTAATAAGTATTCAAGAAAGTCAATGGGGTACAGGGGAAGATTTGTCTTTTCATCAGTTGGTGCCAGGACAAATGCATACCACATGGAAAAGAATGAAGTTGGACGCCTACCTAAAACAGTATATAAAAATTTACTCAAAATGAACAACAGATTCAAATCTCAGAGCTAAAACTGTAAAATTCTTAAAAGAAAACAAAATTATACATCTTTAAGTATTTGGATGAGGCAAGGTTTTCACATACAGGACATTAAAGCACAAAGACCAAAAGAGATTATGGATAAATTGGACTTCATCAAAATTAATTTTTTTCTATTTCAAAGGACACCATCAAGAAAGTGAGGAGGCAATCCACAGATGGGAGAAAACCTCTGCAAGTCATATGTCTGCTCAGGGACTTGTACCTGGGACAGTTAAAAAAAAAAAAAAGAAAATCATGCCACTCAAGAGATACTAAGACATAAAATTAGATATATAATAAAGGGTGGTGAGGACATGGAGAAGTGGAACCCTCATAAAATCATAAGTGGATTTTATAATGATACATCCATTTTGGAAACCTATTTTTTTTAAAGGGTTATCATATAACTCAGCAATTCCACTCCTAGGTATATACCCAAGAGAATTTTAAGCATGTATCTACATACAAATTTGTACTCAAATGTTCACGGAAGCATTGGTCGTAATAACCAAAAAGCTGAAACAACTCAAATATTGATCAACTGATGAATGGATAAATAAATGTGGTAAATCCATATGACAGAATATTTTTCGGCCATAAAAAGAAATGATGTTCTGTTAACATGGTACACCATGGATGAACTTTAACAACATTATGGTTAAGTGAAAGGAGGCAGACATATAAGACTGTATACTGTGCCATTTCATTCATACGAAATCCCAAGCAAAAGAAAATCTATAGAGACAGAAAAAAGATTAGTTTTGGCCAGGGGTTTGGGGAAGAGGGAAATGAATAATGACTGCTAATGTGTATGAGTTTTCTTCATGGAGTCACAAAAATACTCTAAACTCAGATTGTTCTTAGGTACAAATTTGTGAGTTTAATAAAAACCACTGAACTGCATACTTCAAAAGTATGAGTTTTATGGCATATGAATTTATATCTCCATAAATGCCATTTGAAAAATAACATAGCTTGAGTTTTACACTTATTTTTGTAATTATTTGATTGATCTCTCTTCTCCATTATATCAGATCTAAAAAAGAGCAGGGATAGTATTTTTCCACCCATTCCACATCATTCATATTATATTCACAGTATCTAATGTGATTTCTAGCAGTCAGTAGATATGGAAGAAATGCTAAAAATAGTGAAATTTAAAAATGTGTATTGAATGAATATAACCTATGGCAATACTAACACATTCTAGACCAAGTGTATCTCTGCTAAGATGAATAGGCCACCTCCAGGGGATAAATGATAGCTGCTGAATATAATGTTTGAGTAAACTCAGTCTCATTTCCTGATACCTGAAATGAATAGAATTATCTTGATTAGCAGTCAGGGCCCCACATGATATGCATGGTCTAAGCTATAATTGCAAAATGATGAAATAGATATATTTTTTAAGTACATTATTCCTCTATGGGTATACTCCAATTTGCGTGATCAGTTGCTTGTATTAACCCTTCCCTATGATTGTTCAGGTGACAAAAGTTAAGTCACAGTTACAGTCAGTAACCACTCAGCAAGGGAACTTGGGAAAATGAATGTTTCTGGTTTGCCCTTTAAGAGGTTTTACACTCCAACAGTGGCAATTATCTTTTGTACTGTTGTGATCTATATATTCTTTGACCAAGAAGTATAAAACCACTGGTTGGCACAGACTTACTTTGCTTTCACAACTTTCCTGGTAATTGATAATTGAAGCTGACCTGTGAATTGCTCTCCAGTGACAGTGATGTCTTAAGTTGGATATCCTTGCAATTGAGAGCAGGGTTTGACTGTAACTTCAGAGTGTCTCTATCTTAAAATTCTAGCCTATTTTTAGAAAAATTTTGTTTCCTTTTTTGCCAAGATTAAAAATGTATATGTTTGAAAATACCATGCAAGACTCAAAAAAATCAACAGAGTTTTTCCTTCATCACTAAAAATTTGAAACCAATATTTTAAGCTATTTACCACATACTACTTTACATACTTTAAAAGCTGTATTCCCAAAATATAGATGAACAGGTTAATACCTCAGATTCTTGAGATAATTTATCAGTGGAGGGGAGCTTAATCCTACAGTGGTCAAAACTGGATTTAATCATAGTTGAGTTTATTTATTTCCATTACACCACTGGTTCTCAGTTAGGGGTGATTTTACCCCCAGGAGACATTTGGAAAAGTCTAGAGACAATTTTGTTTCATAAGCACCACCAGCATTTAGTGGGAATGGATAGAACTTCAGCTAACCACCCACCAATCCATAGGACAACATCCCACCACAAATAGTTACCTGGCCCAAATATCAAGCTGAGAAAACCCACATTACACCAATAGTTCACAAATTTGAATTCATGTGAGAATCATCTAGGAATCTTAAAAAAAACAATGACGTCCTTTCTGAGGAGATTTTGATTTAATTGCTCTGATATGCAATCATGATATTAGGATTTTTAAAAACACATCCCCTGGATTTCATGTGCAGTCAAATTTGAGAACTATGAGAATATACAGTGCTGTGCCTGCACACACTGAAGCTAATACACAATTTACGAAATGGAAAATTCTGTAAGGACTACCTTCAGCAGTTGCAAGAGAAGACAGAACAGGCTGAGAACCTCAGGTTGCTGCAGAACCAAGGCAGGATCTAAGTCCATCCAGAAGGCACTGAAAAGCTAGACCACAATGACTGGGAGACCTGCTTGAAGGTTATAGAGTATGCCTTCTACCTGGAGAAAAGCGTGAACCAGAGCTGGCTGCGTGGGTATCAGCTGGCCAATGACAAAAGGATGTCCACCTGTGTAACTTCCTGTAGCATCGCTATTTGCACCAGCAGGTCAAAGTTTTCAAAGAGTTGCACAACATAGGAGCCATGGAAGGCAGTATAGCAGAGTATCTTTTCAATAAGCTAATCCTGAATGATGGCAGTAAGAAGTGAGCTTGGACTGCCTTGCTCATGGCCATGGAGTGAATTCCCCTTGTCACCAGGCAATGCATGCAGATGTAGATCTAAATAGATCTAGATCGGGGTGCCTGGGTGTCTCAGTCGGTTAAGCGTCCGACTTCAGCTCAGGTCACGATCTCACAGTCTGTGAGTTCGAGCCCTGCGTCAGGCTCTGTGCTGACAGCTCAGAGCCTGGAGCCTGCTTCAGATTCTGTGTCTCCCTCTCTCTCTGCCCCTTCCCCACTCATGCTCTGTCTCTCTCTGTCTCAAAAATAAATAAAAACATTAAAAAAATTATTTAAATAGATCTAGATCTATCTTTCTATTTATCTATTAATCATCTATCAGTGCATGCAGATTTAGAGCTAAATAGATCTAGATCTATCTATCTGTCCATATCTTCTTATATATATTTATACCTATGTCTATCAATTTAGAAAGGGATTTATTATAAAGACGTGGCTCACATGACTATGGATCCTGAGACCTCTCTGCAAGCTGGAGGCCCAAGGATGTGGTCATGTCTTTCAGTCCAAATCCCAAGACCTGAGAACCAAGTCAGTCCCAACCAAAGGGTAGGAAAAAAACCAATCCCCAGCTCAAGCAGTCAAACAGCAAACACAGTCTGCTTTTTTGTTGTACTTAGGCGCTCAATGGGTTGGAATGGATCATATCTAGGCAGTGTGGGGAAAGCAATCTGTTTTTCTGAAGCTAATCTCCAGAAAAAAAAAATTCAAAGATACAGGTGGAAATAATTTTTACCCAGCTTTCTGGACATCCTTTGGACCAGTCGAGTTTACATAAAATTAACTATTATAGTTTCCAAAAGTAAAAAACAAAACAAAAGCAAAATAAAACAAAACAAACAAACAAAAACACAGATTGTATTTTAGTAATTCTTTGTGGACCCTCCAAATGTGCCCTCATTATTCTTCCTGCTGTGCCCTGGAGGAAGATCTTTGCAGACTGCACCAACCAGTTTCCCTCAACCTTTGTTTCTCTCCCTTCTTAGCTACAGTTTTGCAGTGGCTGCTTCCTAAGATGCATTACCATCTCCCTCTCGTAAACTGACCCTTCATTAAATTCTCTTTGGACACCCCTTTTGAATGGGCCACCTTTTCTTGCAGAATAGCTAACCACAGCAAGGTCTAATGGATAAAGACAGTCTTGTTTGTTTGTATATTTGTTTTTTAAATCTTGGATTGGCTTTTTAGAATTAAAAAAAAAAAAGGCAGTTTATCACTCAGGTTTCCAGGAAAAAGGTAATCTCAACATAGGGTATGTTTAAGAAAGATTATTTTCAAGGGATTATACAAAAATAAGCCAGAGATATGTGCATTCTGACCTTAATCAACTCCCTACTCTGTTCTCCTCTTGGGAGTTCCGTGGCTTAGTACAACTGAAAGCATAAGGTCAAAAAACTCATTGGCACACACACAGATGATTCTTCTGGCTTTAAGATAAATAGGAAGAAGGGCGGGAAGCAAATCTGGAAGGGAAAAGCAAAGCCGTTGACCACAGTGGTCATCTTGCTATTGGCTCCTTCTTCTTTTATGCATATTACTTAGCTTAAAAAAATGTTCACATGAAATATTTCATTAGTCCTTAAATCGTTAGATCTTAAATGTACCCTAAAGTATCTTTAGTATCCTAAATGTATCTTTAGTATACTAAATGTAGAACTTAGAAATCTTGTAGAAGATGCATAAACTCATAGTTTATGTTTTGAAGGACAAAACCTGTAAGATTACTGACCAATTACAATCTAATGAGTCTTCTAAAAACTTTAATGATATTTTTCTTTCTTCTTTTCTTCATTTATATATTCATCTATTTACTCCTACATTAATTTAACAAGAATCAAAAAGCATATTCACTGAGCAGCTATGTTAGAACTTGAGAATTCAGTAAAGACAGGGTCTCTGCCAGTTGTAATTTAATGGGAAACAATTAAATTTGAAAATAAATGAAGACAGTCTTATTTGAGATATTTTTTAAAATCTGTTAAATCAATAAGTTACCTTGTCAAACTCTAAACATCCTTGTGTTCAATTTTTTTTTATTTTACTGATTATGAAGTGATTACATGGTGCATAGTTTATAAAGCAAAATGTAGAACTAAAAATCCCTGACACTGAGGCCAGTGTTTTTCCAAACTCAATTACTGACACTACAATGAATTTTACCAGTAAGAACGGATCATCCTCACCTGTAAATGCTAATTGGTTTCTGCCCTTTTTCTTCCTTGTTTTAAAATGATATATTTATCAAGTATCTAAAATACTTGTTTCTCACAAGAACTGGAATTTTTATAAGAAAAATCATTTTTATAAGAAAAAATCATGTGTAGAAGGGATATCCTTTACTCTCTGACTACTCTCTGACCACAGAATGCTGATAATTCAATAGAAGTATCTTACATTAAATTTTTTTTAATGTTTATTTTTGAGAATGAGAGAGACAGAGTTTGAGAGGGGGAGGGGCAGAGAGAGAGGGAGACACAGAATCCGATCATGACCTGAGTTGAAGACGGACGACCAACCGACTGAGCCACCCAAGCGCCCCAACGTTTTAAATACTCATATAAATGCAACTGAAAATTATGAATCCTTTCAACTACTCAAGTTAATTCTTTAATAATTGTTCCGAGTTCTATATTTTTTCAGAACAATGTGATCTAATTTAAATAAATAGGAAGTACCCATAAACTGTGCAGAGAGAGATTTTTTTTTTGAAGAATAAAATCATTTAATGAACCTCCAAGAGTGGAAAACTCCATTATGCACTTTCTAAATAGGTAATTCTTCCATTATTGATGCTGCCCTCATTTTAATTAATAATCTGAAGATAGGAACAGGGACTTAAGAGTCCGTGTCTTGGTTTTGCATGTAGAAGTTGATTTGGGCATTGCTGTTTAAATGAAATATTGTTTTTCCATTCTGATAATATATCAGAATCTCAAATCAGACAATACGTAAAGACAGCCAAGAAATAAATAACTAGATTAACGAACATTCCAAAAATATGAAAGCTGAATCACTGGAAAGAACCCACTAGGACCAAGAGTGAGCATTCATACAAAAGCTGAGGATGACAGAAGTTACATATGGTGTCTCCCCTACTGTGTTCATGAATAACTCCGTTACATGACCCATTACATCATGTATGAATTGTTCTCTGAACACCTTTTTTCACACTAATTCCTGTTAACTTTTCACTTGCATTCTCCAGCCATACAGTCCTTCTCTTTGTTCCTGGAACGGGAAAAGCTTGTTCATACCTAAAGTCCTTTGTATCTATTGCTCCCTCTGTCTGGAATGTTCTTCCTCACCAGGCTGACAACTCACCATTCAGTTCTCAATTCATGAACCATAGCCTCAAAACTTTCCTAATTATTATCCCATTTTATTGTTTTTCTGCTGATTTTAACCACTACATTACCTTTAATTATTTCATGAGTCAATTCATTTATCTATTCTTGCCTCTGCCACTGGGATGTAAGCATCAGGAAAACTGAATTTTTATGTGGGCTATTATTTTTTAACACTTATTCATTTCTGGAATGACAGAGAGAGACAGAGCATGAACAGGGGAGGGGCAGAGAGAGAGAGGGAGACACAGAAACCAAAGCAGGCTCCCAGCTCTGAGCTGTCAGCACAGAACCCAATGCGGGGCTCAAACTCAAGAACTGCAAGATTGGGACCTGAGCTGAAGTCAGGTGCCAAAGTGACTGAATCACCCAGGCATCCCTTGAGTGGTTCATTATTATTGTTATGGTAGCAAGAGCCTGGCTCAATAAATATTTTATACAATATTTTATAAAAAAGTGGATATTTATAAAAAAGTGGATACCATGAAAAGCAGCCTAATACAGTGATCAACTTTGTAAGACCTGGAGTAAGAGTCCCTGAATTCAAAATCTAGTTCTGCTACTTTCTGACTACATAGCCTTGGATGCCTTGGTATCCTCATCTCTAAAATGGTAAAAATAGTATCTAAATTTTAAGTTTTTATGAGAATTAAACATGTTTATATTTATGAAGTGTTTAGGATGATGCCAGGCATAGAGCAAGTGTTATGTGTTGTTAAATGCTTGTATGTATGATGTGCATGAGTGGGTGTGTATATGTGTGTGACCCATAATTTCTGCAGTTAGTTTTAGAATCTTTCCCAATGTAGCTGTGCAGGCTGCCAGTTAACTATTCAATGCCACCATCTACGGTGAAACGTCTTTGCTATCCTTGGTACGTTCACTTACATGCATGTATATGTGTGTTTCATCAATTAAAACAAATAATGTATTTGATTTCTTAAGTAGTAACTATGTAAGAAAGCTGTGGACACTTCAGAGGGGCCATTATCCAGAATCTAGTGCCTCAGCTAAGAACCTAAACACTTAAAAAATAAATTAATGTTTACTTATTTTTGAGAGACAGAGACGGAGCATGAGCAGGGGAGGGGGAGAGAGAGAAGGGGACACAGAATCTAGAGCAGGCACCAGTCTCCGAGTTGTCACCACAGAGCCCGATGGCAGGGCTGAACCCACGAACCAGGAGATCATGACCTGGCACCCAGGTATCCCAGAACCTAGATACTTTTAATGTTTATTTATTTTTTGAGACAGTGTGAGAGACTGAGCACCAGTGGGGGAGGGGCAGAGAGAGAGGGAGTCACAGAATCCAAAGCAGGCTCCAGGCTTTGAGCTGTCAGCACAGAACCCGACACAGGGCTCGAACTCACAAAGATCATGACCTGAGCCAAAGTCAGATGCTTAAATGCTGAGCCACCCAGGTACCCCCAGAACCTAGATACTCCTACAGCTTCAAATAAAGAAGTTTGGTCTCTAACACCTTTTATTTTATTTTTTTTTAGTTTTAAAGTTTATTTATTTATATTGAGAGAGGTAGAGAGAGCATGAGCAGGGAAAGGGCAGAGAGAGAGGAGAGAGAGAGGATCCCAAGCAAGCTCGACACTGTCAGTGCAGAGCTGATGTGTGGCTTGAACTCATGAACCATGAGATCTTGACCTGAGCCCAAACCAACAGTCAGACGCTTAACCAACTGAGCAACCCAGGCACCCCAGGGTCTAACACCTTTTATAAGGCCCAATTACCCATCCTCCCAATAACATTGCCTCTCTGGATTCAGGTATATCCTATTTAGATTTACAAGTGCTCTTGCCTTGACTTCCCACACCCATCACCTGGCCCCGTCTTATGGTAGTGAGCTCAGGTTTAGTTCCCTCTGCTCCACCTACCCACGTCTATCACCAGTTATATTAACAGCCTCTTCTTGCCCTCTTGCAATTAAAGGTCTTCCCTTCCAAGTTACCCAGGTCTTGCTCAACGGCATGCTTAGCTGTCACAGTATGTTAGTTTCCTGTAATTCCTTTGCTTGAACTCCCATCTGGGGGGTTTAGAAAAGTAGAAAATACAAAAGAACAATTTGTAAACACATGTTTCTAAAGCTCTGAACACAATGTGGAGGAACAAAGGGGAGTCAGAACTCCCTGATCTAATCTTTGGAATTGTAAAGAAGTCATGACTATTTTGACTTATTTAATTTTGTGGAAATAACATTTGAGCTTAAAGTGAATGAGGTTTTGGTTTCCATGTGTTAACTGTTTTAACATTTTCCTCATTTAATAATGAATAGAGTAAGTGATAGAAACAAAATGATTCCATATTTGTTTTAGATATTTTCCTCAAACATGTGATGTGAAATCATTTAAGTTGTAGAAAGGGGCTCAAAAAACTAGTCAGTGAAAAAGTACAGTGAAAGAAGCCTTGAGTAATGACTGGGATATATGTTTTGTTGCATTTGATTATTCCCAAAAATGCTATGTGTTGAGCACCTTGTACTAAACAAGGTAGTTTTTTGTTTGTTTGTTTGTTTGTTTGTTTGTTTTTTGCTCACTGTTGAGGAGACAGATTTTTAAAACATAATCACTGCTTAATAGGAGGTCAATCTCCTGGGGGAGCCCATACAAGAGATGTGAAATGAAAGATGACAGAGACACTTACAGAAAGAGACACTTATAATACTCTGAGACTGGAATAAACTGGTTTTAAATTTTCACATTCCCAGTGAGATAACTTGTCAAATTAAATCCCATCCCAGTATGTTAGTGTTCTGAGAGTAGGATCTGGACATAGAGGAACCCACCTAGAAAGGGGACACTTTGAAGTCCCAGAGAGGGAGTGAATTTTCTGTACCAGGTTCTGTGTTATCATAGCCAACGTGATTCTTCTTTGTGGGGCTAAGAAATTTCATTTAAACATAATGGATTTGGGAAAGATATAGCTAAGATATTTTTAAGACCTGGTAGTCTATGTCTCGTAAGAGCTGTCTCCCAACTCATCCTATTTTTTCAACATATTTATTAGATTTTTTAACTTTCTACCTTATCTAAGGCATAAAAATAGCTTTAGATGCCTTAATGCTTAAAGAGATATGTATGTGAATAGACAAAGTGCTATTTCAAAGGGCAGAAAATCAAATAAATTGAGAGAAACAATACAAAAATACCTAATTCTCAGAGTTTTACCTGAGCTGTTTTCTTCTAGGAAAGCATTATAAATCAACCACATGGTGAGAGTATATAATTTACTTTTTTGGAGCTATTTTGTGAGTATGATGAAATAAATTACCATAAGGTTGTAGGAGAGGAAAGAAAAAAAATGATGAACAATAAAAGATAGAGTGTTGTCTTGAGAACTAATTAACTTTTCTACCAAAAAGACCATACGGCTGAGGGCCTCAGCTATGGTGCTTCTTCCATCTGGGTAACTGGTTCAAATGCATAACATGCTGCTGGTAATCAAAACCAAATCTAGTAGGTCACTCTCCTAATGTTTGTAGACACTAAATTGATGGGCAAAGTTCAATTTCTTGAGCAAGTACCTGTCACCAACACATATTCTGATTTGCATTAAAAAAAAAACAAGAGGGAATGTCCATTTAATCTTAATGTTGAACTTCTCTTCCTTCTAAATATTAGTAAGTTAATTAACATTGACTGTTTACACTATGTGGGTACTAATCACATGACAACTACAGCACATACAAAATGAGTATATTGTTACTTCTCCAGAGTTTACATTGTAATAGGGAAGGTCAATGGTAAATGCATTTGGGGGGGAGTTTACTTGCTCATCATGATAGGAACTGGTACTTGGTCATAGTGGATTGACTATTCTACCACCCACATCCATTTTTCATCCTTTTCACCTTGCTGTAAACCCTGAGGGACTAAAAACAGTCAGACTGTATTATTCAGGTTCCTTTGAATACCAGTTGAAGTGGGCCAATAGGCAGAACCAAACAGAAACTGGAGATCCAATGGAAGGAGAAGTCAGTATATTTCCTTCTCATCTGTTCACTTGCATGGTTGTTGTTCTGGCAAGGGCTGAATTCCTCTACCTGTTACTACAACTTCTATTAACCAACATCTCTTTCAAAGTTCCAGTTCACACCTGGCTGTAGTAATACCGTTTGATCCTTTGCCATTTTAGGTGTAGGGGTGGAAATGTCATCCAGTGGCCAGAAGTTAGATATTTCACTACCCAGTGTTCACTTCCTTAAATCTGCTCATACCTCTGCAAATGCCCTTTCACTAAACTCTCATGAATTAAACTGTATTACTATTCATTTGTTGAACCTTGATATGGTTAGCAAAACTAAAACCATGGTTAATTGGGAATCAAACTAAGTATTCAAAGCTTAAACACATTTTTAGTTTAATTATAACCATTTACACTCATCAG
Source organism: Panthera uncia (assembly GCF_023721935.1). Lineage (NCBI taxonomy): Eukaryota > Metazoa > Chordata > Mammalia > Carnivora > Felidae > Panthera > Panthera uncia. The sequence continues at coordinate 2,376,946 of NW_026057589.1, read as the reverse complement.
TCTTTGGATTTCAGGAAAATATATTTTGTGGAATATATGATTATTGATTAGAAATCAAACTTACTTTTTTTGCATGATTCTCCCTGTCCATTTTTTAAATTTCAATTCCACCAAAGAGAGATGAGAACTCACACTTGTAAAATAAGGACAGCATCAATTTGGAATTTCTTCCACTCTTTCATATTGCTTCTTGCTCACCTAAAGCAGGAATGTCTCTTTTCAACATTCTTTATTGTGTCTTTATAAAATATTCTGTTTTGTTTTCATAAATGTAGCAATTCTTTCTTGCTGCACTCTAATTAAATATTGCTTAAACACAATGAAATACAATAAATAATTGCAATTAAAAGTGCAAATGGAATAAATAAGGTTGGAAACAAACACAACATATTTGAATAAACAATGCAAACAGCAGCAACAAAGTGTCAAAGCATCCTAAAGGAGTCTATTTATTGGCTGTGTGTGTATGCTTTTACCCAGGAAACGGACACTGTTTATTAAACAAGTATTTTGGTTAACTAGAAGAGGATTATAAGAGTTTCCCTGTTTAATATGAACATTTATAAATACAATTACTAAGAATATGAAAGCATGAAAACTGTGTACTGATAGCCTGGGAGAAGGGAAACTAAGGATTGTTCCCAAAAGAAGTAATGAAGGAATTAATACCTGAAGGATGAGTAGGAGATATTAAGGCAAGGAGAGAAGATTATTCCCCTAAGAAGAATAGCCTATGGAGGGCATTGATACTAAAATGGAGCACCAAATTTAAAACAAGAGTAAATTCAATTGAGATGTGTTGATATCATACAACTTGGCCAGTGTTTTCCCTCTACAATTACATACTAAAATCCACCTTATGGAATGAGTGTGGGTTAAGTGAGCTGCCACGTGTAAGAAGTCTTTAATAATGGTTGTTCTTAAAAAGTTAATCCACTCTTGCTTATATCAAGGAATATGAGTTTGTTTCTAATTGTTATTAAATTCTGGAAAAGACACACTGCTCATATTGCTATCCACATCAGTCTCCCCACAATTGGAGTAGAACTTGCAACATTGTAATGCTTTTCCTAGATATTCTTGTAGCCCCAGGGGAAACTCCCGTGGCCCTTTCCTTAATCAGTTTCACCTCACACCAAGTGAAGCATGCTATTCACTTAATCCCCTTTCTCACTGGCATAGTAATAACTGCAGGGATCTGCTGAGATGGGAGGTGTTATTGTTGGGAAAATGAATAAAGTTTTACACCATAAGATGGCCAATGGGACTAAAACAAGCTCTGGTCTCTAGTTTAGAGACCCCTCTTCTGGGTTCTTCTTGCTCTATTTGCCGCGAACACACGAAAACCCCCACAGATATGGAAGCTGACAACTATAAATTACCCTGCCCACTTGCATTCGGCACTAAGATATTTGGAAAAACAGTCTCCTCTGAGCCTGCTGGTGTTAAATAAATCTCTGATCCACCAAGATTTCCGAGTGCCGCTTGGTTTTTCTGCCAGCATTCCAGCCTGGTTCTGTTACATTATAACCTCATCCATGGTCTATCATAACTTATCTCTAGAGGTCACAAAAGGCCTAGAAACAATAGCTAAATCCTTCTTAACTGTTCAAAACAATTGGGGTCTTTAGCTGCAGTGATCTTGCAGAACTGACCCACCTTGGAACTCGAGTTGCAGCCCGAAGGGGAATCTGTGCCATGCTAAAAGAAAACTGTTGCTTTTGGGTCAGTCAGGACATACACAAGAAAATGCCCATAAACTGATTAAACAGGCTATCTCCCTCCCAGACTGTGCAACGCAAGGATGGTTTTCCTGGAATGAAACCTGATCATAGCCACCCTGGCTTCCTCCCCTCTTAGGACACGTGACCTCAATACTCCTACTTCTCATTATTGGTCCCCTCTTTTTAATCTCAATGTTAAATTAGTCTCTTCTAGAATTCAACAATTTCATCTACAAATGATGGTTCAATAAGGATTCCATCCCATACCATCACAGGATCCCTTCCCCCTATATCCCATGCACCTGGCCACCAAGGAGTTTTACTCAAATTGCCTATCGGCATGTTAGTATAATACATGCTCTGGTCTATAACTTGCAGACCATCCCTGATGGGCCAAAAACTTTAGAGAGGGACAGCGCTCTCCCTCCACTCCCACCCCATCCAGCATGCAGCAGCTACTGAAGATGAGACCTCCAACCAAATACCAAAGATTTGTCATGGTCGATCTGCCAGGGGGGAATTTAGAGGCTGCTTTTAGGCAACAGGCTTGAGCAATGGAAACTTAAGCAAGACACAGGGCTCTCGGTGATCACTGAGCTGAATACACACAGGCTCATTAAGCAACCCACCTCAAAATGGCCTTAGGCCCTAAGTAACTAACCAACAGGCTACTTACAACCAGGCACAGCTCTAAGATTACCAAAAAAGGGAAAATCCCGTACATTTTCATACTTCCTCACTCTGCCCTCTATAGCCCTTCACCACTCCCTTGTCTCTCCCAGTCTCTCCTCTGCTCCCGCCACTGCTCCTGGGCAGTTATTCAACCAACTACTGTCTTCTTTGTTCTACCTTGGGTGAATTCTTTCACTGCCTGTGCCAATGGCTCCCACCCAGTCACAACAGACCACACATCTCACTTGGGTACAACCAGCCCCTATTTAAAATGTTGAAAATTCCATATTTTTAATAAGGCTGCAGCTATTCACCCGGTCCTTATTCAATCTGTTATGAAGGAGTTACTTTAAAATATGTAAAAACACTATAATGTACTAAAATCTGTGAAAAATTTTAATAGTGTCCCTATGATAATGATTCTGATAATTGCCAACACGAGTTATTTCTCAGAACTAGGTAAGTTCTATCCTAGGTCTAGTACTAGGTCTAGGTAAGTAGACCTAACAGAGGTGGGCATTACATTGTTCAGTGTGAGTTGGGTTGCTCTCTATCTAAACCTACTCTGTTGTCAATAAACTCAGAGCTAGAAGTATGATATTCAACCACTCTGGATTTCACTTCTGCACCACCACTAGCCTCCTATCTCATCCACTTAAATTCTGAAGCTGCGAGAAAGGCAATATCTTGCCTGTGATATTGGATGGAAAGAAATCTAACAGGCTTGAGAACCGAAAATTTGTTTTGTTTTGCTTTGATTTTTAAGGCAATATACTGTGGTTAATGTTTCACTTCTGAAAAATATTGCTATGCAAATCCCTATAAATTATTCTCAACAAAATTTCCACATAAATTCCTGTGTTCCCTTCCTTTGCAGCATTATAGTTTGAATGTGAGACTTGGATACTGATTTAAAATGCTTTCAGATGAAGCTGAAACATCAAGTCCCATGTTTATAATGTGCTAGTGAGGTCCTGTGCGTGTGTAGTTGAGAGAGTTATACCCACATCCACCTTTGTCCAAAGAGAATGACCAGGCTAATATGTTTGAATAGGAATTCTAAGAGATTGAAATCTTACTAAGGTGGGGAATGTTATCACTTAGGTAAACATATTGAAGAGCTTACAGGTGAATAGATAAAATATCCTAGTTCTTCTTTAAAAAAAATATTTATGGCTTGATGTATAGGTAAAACATTATTGGTTTTATTTTGGTATTTGAAGCTCCATGATAAATACACTAGAATTTATTATACTATTCTCTGCTTTATGTATGTTCACAATTTTCCATGATAAGTTTTTGTTGTTTTTGCTTGTTTTGCTTTTAAGTTTACCCAGTGTGGCTTTACCTGGGACTCTCTTGCACACTGTACTGTCTTAGGTTAGACAGAGCCATCAAAACTCTAGTTCATTTCTTCTCCCTCCTGTCTTCCTTCAGCCTGTGTACTGGCTATACAGTCATCCCAAACTCTACAGAGAATTGATGTTAACTCTGGCTTTAAGTTCAGGAAATGGTTATCTACTTTCTGCCTCAAGTCCGAATTATATCTCTCATACCCATGTGTCACAGTTTCCCAGTGAGTATTTTTCAGTAGTAATAAGAAAATGATACTATGTTTCCCAATGGGCATGAGTCCTTGTGATCTCTCTCCCTTGGGAATCTCAAAGGGAAGAATGATAACTGGATCCAGGCAAGATCTACGCACTGATCCCTTAGACTGACACAACCTTAATAGCACCACACTGAACGATAAACCCTTGGATATCCTAAACACTTAATTTAGAGGGTTCT